>NW_026585609.1:3957223-4059491 GCF_907164565.1 Psammomys obesus
TTTTTTTTTTTTTTTTTTTTTTTTTTTTTTTTTTTTTTTTTTTTTTCCTTTTTGGTGGGGCATATTAAAGGATCTTCTTTAGAGAGCACCTAGTCACAGGGTTCCAAGATCAGAGGGTTCTAGAGTGTCTTAACACCGAGACTGTGAGCCATTTGGTTCTCTGTTCTCTGTGTAAGTCAGTCTTGGCCATTTGCAGTGAAGATGGGGATTTCCAAGCTTGAGGTTCCCTACCAGAGTGAGATGGTCAATACTGATGTTTTATGGCTGTGTGATGGGGAGGAGTATCTGCCTATTTTCACATGCGAGCTTCCTTCTTCCAGTCTGTTCTCAGACAAGGGCTGAAGTACGTTCAGTGATTAACTCAGCCTGTGCTGAACAGTCAGGTGCTTTCAAGGAATGTATTTAAAGTCAGCTCTTTGAGACAGGTACCATTTTTCTCTGTATGTGCTATTTAAAATAGTGAATGGCTCCTTTTCAATTTAGTCCCCAAAAACCTGTAGAGAGAGAGAGAGTGTGTGTGTGTGTGTGTGTGTGTGTGTGTGTGTGTGTGTGTGTACTGTTCATCTATGAATGTATGGAAGCCAGGGGTCAACATCATGTGACCTTCTCTGTTACTTTCCACCTGAATTTTTTAGACAGGGCCTCTTACTGAGCCTGGAGCTGGCCATTTTTTCCCCTAGACTGGCTGGCTGGAGAGTGCTGGGGACCCTCCTGTCTCAGCCTGTCTAGGGCTGGGAATCTAGGCAAGTGCGATGAGGGTGCTGAGGATCTAGGCAAGTTCCATGTGGGTCCTGGGGATCCAAACTCAGATCCTCGTGCTCACGCAGCAGGTATTTTGCCTCCTGAGACATCTCTCCAGCCTTCACAAGTACATGAAACAATATTTGCTGACACTGTCCATTGCCACCCAGTGGGCGTGATCTTCCCATACCCTGGCTTTCAGTTTTTCTTGTGTTTATAGTTCTCTGCCAAAGTCTGAAGCCACCAATGAATAGATGTGTGAACTTGCAAGATACCAAAGTCTTTTTTCTTTTTTTTTTTTTTTTTTTTGGTTTTTCTCATCTACAAAATAGAATAGCAGTAGTATTTATCACCATGCATTTGTAAGGAATTAACTTGTTAAATCTGTAAACTTTAAAGTGAGCCTGGTGTCTATGAACCTGACACTGAAGAGGAGGAAGGAGGGAATTTCTCTGGATTCTGCTGTGAGCAGTACCACTGGCCAGCTTCACCCACTGTCCTGCTAATTACTTTAAGGGCTGGTGGAATGAGGAAGAATTAGAAGGTGTCAAGGTTGTCTCACAGGGAGAAACAGGGAGGAACCAGGTCTTTTGGTTTTACAAGTGATATTTCTGTGTTTGGTCAGCTCCTCGTAGGTGACACCTTCCTTGGTGACTAAGTCTGAATGTAGATTATCCCTAAGCTACAGTGTCCCGGAAGTGTTTTGCTTGATCTCGGCGTAGAGCAGCTAATGGCGTCTGGTTGCCTTTGTCTTGAAAGTTGATAGATGTTAAGCAAACATCTCTCTTCTGTTGTCACCACAGAGGAAAGGATTCAGCAGGCTACAGAATTAGCAGGGCTGAAGCAAAATGAAAACGCGTAGGGCCCAGGGTAGGAAAGTCATTCTCTTCTGTAGACTGACAACTCAGCTTTCTAGTGGTCAGCCTTCGAACGACAGGGTCAGAATTTCCTGGGGACCTAATTGGGGATATCCCAAGCCAGCCACCATGTATTTCATTTCATTGTTAACTTGGCTAGACTTAGAGAGGAGATACATGTCATTGAGGGTGTTCCATAGAATTATTCCGTAGTACAGAAGACTTGTGCTCAGCCTGCGTGTGGTGCTGTGCTATAGATTGGAGTCTTAGATAATAAAAAGGGAAATATGAATTGAGCACCAGAGCTCATCCTGCTTCCCAATGTCACATGCAACACGGCCAGCCTTCTGCTACCACGCCTTCCCTGCCATGGTGGTCGGTGTTCTCGAACTGTAGCCAAAACGAACCAGTCATTCCTACGCTGCTCTTGTCAGGGCAATGAGAGAAGTAACCAACACACCAAACCAAAGGGACTGCGACACCACCAACCCAAATCTTCTCCCTGTTATGCAGTGGAAGGCAGAGTTGGGGGCTTGCCTGTAAGCTGAGGCTCTAATCATTGTTCTGCGAACTCAAAGGTAGTTATTTAAAATGTCAGATAAATGCTGACAGGGTGAAGGCCCCATCTGCCTGAAAGCAGATATTGTGTCTCTGACTGCAGTCCGGGCTGGTGTCTGCCTGTGCAGGTCACAATGAGGCTGGACAGTTCCCTTGACTCTTCCTGCCTGGGAGAGGTCTCCTGTCAGAGATAGTCCACCTCTGCAGCTGGGCCTGAGCTGGAGAGCCCCTCTCTACTGTTAGCGTCCTTCTGGAGTTCTTTTGAGCACAGAGGTGTCTGGACACTCTTTTCAAATGTTTCCTTTTTTTTTTTTTTCTATGCTATGGATGTGCTCCAGCTGGCTGTAGACAATATGATGTGTTACCCCACATCTCCTTATCTCCATGTCTGTTTTATGTACCTGGGAACTTAATAGGGAAGCGTTACTAAGTGGGCTCCCTAAAGTCAGGCAGTAACTGACAGAGGTGAGGCGGAACCTGAGAAAGACTGGCTCACTCCCGAGCTCACGCTGCTTCTCCTGGCTCCAGCCAGAGTTCTCGTGAGCATCTAGGTCCCGGGGCAGCTTTGCACCTGAGAACTTTCTTTCTATTTAGTTAATTTAGTATGTGTGCTTATGTGTGGTCTACACTGTTTTTTTTTTTTTTTTCAAGACATATTTTTATTTTCAGTTATGTGTTTCTGTGCAGGTAAGTGCACAGGAGTGCTGGTCCCTGCGGAGGCCGGAAGAGAGTGTCTTATCCCATGGAGCCACAGGCTGTCATGAAATACCCGGTGTGGGTGTTGTGAACCAAGCTCAGGTCCTCAACAAGAACACAAGTGCTCCTAACTGCTGAGCCATTCCTCCAGCCCCATGATCTACAGTATTAAAGACATACATAGATTTTAGTCGATAATATTGAACATTTCTTCAATGAGGCGGTATTTCTACTGATTTGAGATTTTTCTAGTCTTTAGTTCACAGGGTTTCTTCCTTTGAACGTTATTTCTAGCATCAGCTCAGCTGCCACCTGAGAATAACTTTTGCTCACTAGTGTCCTCTGTGTGTCAGAGAACAGAGAAGGAACAGTGATAACTCCCACATGGACACTAACAGTGCTTTTTAAAAGCTCATTAAAACACTTACCGACCTCGAGGGACCTTTAGAGGCTTTTGTGACAAGCTTTGTTTACTTGTATACTGCTACATTAGTCAGGAGCCTCCAGAGAGGAGCTGATAGAGCTCTGGTGATACAGCAGATGAGAGGGGTTTGTCTTTCAAGGCTGCAGGCAGTGACAGCTCACCATGGGCTCTCTTCATGTTAGAGAACCAAGGACTGTAGCTGTGACAGTCTGAAGTCCAGAAGCCTCAGCACTAAGGAAGCCATGGGTGTAATTCTCAGTCTAAGTATCAACTCCCAAGAGCCTGGCAGGGAAGACTTAAGTCTCTGTCTAAAGGCCAGAGAACATGGGGTTCTGACAGGCAAAGGCAAGAGAAGACAGGCATGCCGAGTGTGGAAGAGGAAGTAGAAATTCACCCTTCTGCTATCTCAAAGTTCCATTTGGTTGGGTGGTGACTGGCACAGTCAGGGAAGATGACACTCAGCAGACTGACCTCCAGACACATGGTTGCCGGCACACCCAGAAACATTGCTCCACCAGGCTGAAGAGGTATCCCTTAATGCAGTGAAATTGATGCCCCCAAACTAACAGTGTCCTGATAGAGATTGCAAGTCCTGCCAGTGACCTTGAGACTCTGAACAGGTTTTATAACGTCCTTAGACCTCAGCTCTTCACTATAGCATCGGGTGACTGCGAAGATGACATGGTCCAACATGTATCATGTGCTTGATGTGGTAACTCAGGAAGAAGCATTAGCTGTTCAGCTATGATTGCCTGCATAGGGCTTGCACGTGATAAGTGATCAAGCCAGGCGACATTACAGAGCAGAGTGAGAGGGAGGGGCTCATGAGCCTCCACCCCAGCTGAGGAGCAAGTGGCAGCTGATGACTTTTCTGGGAAGGAGATTGGTTTTCTTTAAGGGTGTGGCTCCTGGCATCTGGAGCATGAGCCAGTGGGTGGCTCCACACCATTGATAGGGACAACACTTATTAGACCGGGTGGGCTGTTAAAAAACAGTGCTGGAGAGATAGCTCAGCCGAGAGGAGCACCGACTGCTCTTCCAGAGGAACCGGGGTTCAGTTCCCAGCACCCACATGGCAGCTCACAACTGTCTGAAACTCCAAGATCCGACATTCTCACAGACATACATGCAGACAAAACATCAGTGCAGTACATGAAGAAAGAAACTTTAAAAAACAATGCATAAAGTTGGGAGGGGCAGGGTAGGTCTAAGGGAAGTCCGGGGAGGAACTGGGAATGAAAATAATCAAAATACATTCATTGTATGCATGTATGAATTAACTGAAAATATTTCAAAGGGGAAAACCAAGCATTAGTTACTGCATATTGAAGGCTCTAGGTCTAGGAAACCTTGATTTCAGACACACAGTCTGTTTTGGATAGGAATGAGCTGAAGAATATGTGGCCTCTGTGGACTGAGGGGCGGAGGGGAAACCCAGGCGAAGGTGTGAGATTCTAGCCCCAGGTTGGTAGGCTTCCACACGTCATCTTTAGTTATGCACCACCTCATGGCTTTGGATGAAGACTCTGTTTTTTGATGCTAACAAGGTACCTGGGGTTGGGCACTTTATAACCAGGCCTCCTGTCTGTGAGCATTTGGGAGACACAATCAGACCATAGCAGATTTGACCCACAAGTCCTGGGAGTCGGGTGTACTCAAGTGTGGATCCCCCAAGCCTTTATTAAACTCCTGCTCCCAGGCATTCTGGAGGGACTGCTGTCACTCTCCTCTTGGCATTTACAGCTGACTCTGAGATAGATCTGCCAACAAATGTTGCTGCAACATGGTGGAAATGGCGCAGGAGTCTCTTCCCATGGACCCAGGGAGTGCTCTTTGTTGAGACTTTATTTCTGAAGGTGGGGAGTTTATAACCATAGGAGGCTGATCACTAAGTACAATGATTTATTGGGGTGTGATTTAGTCTAGGTTCTCTAGGTGTTCTGAAATTGTAACTTTAGGTATCTACTGGAAGAAGCCGGCTAGTTTGCCTTGCTGTTGCTGTGATATAAGACACTGATGGAAAGCAGCTCCAGAGGAAAGGCTTTACTTGGCTTAGATGTCCGGTTATAGTCCATCATTGAAGGACATGAGGACAGGGACGCAAGCAGGAGCAGAGGCGGGAGCTGCTTGCGGTCCAGTTAGCTCTCCTGTCCGCTCTTCACTTCTCCTCTCCCCCAGGACCACCAGCGTGAGCTGGGTCTACCTACAACAATTAGAATTGAAGGAAATGCTCCCAAAGACACCCCCAGGGGCTAATCTGATGTCTACAGTTCCTCAGTTGAAGTTCCCTGTTCCCAGGTGTGTGAAAATGAAAGCCAAATCAGCCATCACAGAAGTTCTCTTTAAAGTTTTCTAGTGACATTTATGCCTGGACTACAATTTAGATCAGTAAAAATTTCAGACAAAATCTTGTTGGTTACATAAAGTCTACTCCAGGCTACAATATGCAGAAGGGCTTCAAATATGTTTCTTGATGTTCATTAACAACCATGATGAATTTTCCTGGCTGTTTTAGAAGTGAGTTTAACGTTAGCTAGCATAAAAATAACGTTAAACATCAGAAAAATAAGTAGGTGCTGACAATTAGAAAATTTGCTATTACATATTTAACATTAGACACTGAGAATAATGTAGTTTATATAAAATATTAAAGTATGTGAGATATTTCATGCACATAATGGTCCGTATTAAAGCATGACCGCACACCAGAGGATTTCACTGCTGGTCCTGGAATGCTCACTTTACCGACCTGAATCTGTCTCTCCACATTGAATGGAAGAAAGTTTTTCCTCACTTGCAGCTGAAGGATCCAGAACTTGCTTCAGATAGTAGAAAGCTCATAAGAAAGCTTACAAGCCTTAAAGAAACCAACCACCAACAGAACCAAACGCTTACAGCCTGGCAACTGTTGTAATAAACAATCATTACTTTGCAGAGAAGTTGCTGTTTTTGAGGTACTGTTATTCCTAATAAAGACATTAGCATTTACTAGCAAACAAAATGCAAGTGAGCTCTTAGGAGGAACACAGTTGAAGCATTGGATACTGTTATTACTTGGTGAAAACAACTATTTTACCTTCTGGGATCATGCGGTTACATTTTAAATTACTATTTCTTAACGTTTCTTTTGTAATACATAAGGTACCAGTTTTTACATCTATTTCCTTGTTTTTAATCTATATCATAATACAGATTATGATATAGATAGTATCATATGTATTATTATTTATATATATTATTTTTATGTATTACGATATATGTTATCATTTCTACATTATGACTAGATTATATATATCTTAATATATGTGTTTTAAATATATATATATATATATATATACACATATATATATATATATGTTAATATAGTGAACCCGGTATAATCACAACTTCAGTGGTTGGTAATCCTTGGGACATCTTGCTTGGTTCTTGTCCTGCTTCAGATTGTTGTTGTTATTGTTTGTGTTTGCATCAAGGACTCACCATATAGGCCAGGTTGGGTGTGACCTTCCAGTGTCTCGTGCCACCATGCTCGGCTATAACTTCGTTTGTATCCTCCCATAAGAAGTCAGGCCAATTTCGATTACATATTTTTTGTCAATTACTGCTTCTAAAAGGTTTGACTATAATTTTATTATCATAGCCCAAGCACTACTGGATATTCAGTGTCCAATGTGTTAGTAGCCTCACAGAGGTCTTCTTGGCATTGACTTCTAATTGAAGTCAACTTGATGTGCATTGAGGAATACAACTTCTGAGGATTCGGTGACCCTGTCACCTACTTAGCCAGCCCTGGGACCAAACATGGGAGCATGAGCTTTGAAGACAGACTCTCCTGCCTTCAGAGTTTACTTCTGCAGTGACCATTACACAAGTGACTCAATGTCGGTGAGACTCGTTTCCTCTTCTGTCACATCGGGCTAGTGGAAGAGCCTCCTGCCAAGGGCTGTTGTAGAGATGATTGAAGGCATGCATAGGAAGAGTGTGGAGCTGATTGCACAGCGCAGGCTCAATGCCAGTTGCTTTGTGCAACAAAGAGATGAAACCTCTGAGGCTGGTTTTATATGATCCAGCCTGCTTAATGTTGCTGTTTCCCAACCCTTGAACTGATACAGTGTGCACGCTGAGTATTGGTAGCTGTTAATGTCATTCAGAGGCCAAACCTGGTGCGACTCTTGCTGATGCTCTCTTATGTTACCAAGAAATATCAACAGTTGTATCTGTGTTTGGCAGCATTTCTTGCAGAGCTTTGAGCTGCTTGAGGGAAGAGCCGTATGTAATCAATTGTTTATCATATATTGCCGATTCTAGTTATTGGGCCTGAGTCTCTTAAAATCTCCATTAATTGTAGTAATGTTTCACTTCTCAGGTTAGTCTAGTAACATGAACTTGAGATTCACAGACAGGTAGATTTTCTAGATATGTAGCCACACAAATGAAAGCAGGGTTTTTGAAAAATGAAAATTTCAAGATGGTAAATAGTTTTGAATGCTTTGAGTGTGTATGGATGGGTATACATGTATGTAGTGTATCAAGCATCTTCCTTGAACACTCTCTACCTTGTTTTTTGACACAGAGTTCCTGAACCCTGAGCTCACTGAGTCAGGGAGACTGGATGGCCTGCAGATCCTGGGGATCTTTCTCTTCAGCCCCATCACTGCGGCCACTGGCATGTGCCACTGGGTCCAGTTTTACATGGGTGCTGGGGATTGAACTCAGTTCTTCATACTTGTATGGCTACCAACTGAGCCATTTCCCTAGTCCCTCAAAAACATTTTATATTATCATAAATTACATGGAATTTTAAAATAATGGCATGTAATTTAAATATCTTGGTTTCTGTGTTTGTCTAAACGTCTTGGATTGAACACACCTGTGCAGTTGTATGTAAATATGTAAATAGGCCTCTTTTATTTATAGTTGATAGAATGCTAGGAAATATTAAAATATGCAACTTAAGATATCTGTTGTATTTGAGGTTTGTTGCATTCAAATCCCACTTAAAATATTAGCCTGTACAGAACCTCTCAGATCCTACAAGGGTTAAATGAGAGTGAATTCTTGCGTGCTTTCCCCGGTCCCTCCCACTTCATGCTTCCTTTCCTCATAACCTTTGCCACAAACTTTATTATGAACTTAGATAAAAAGAAGCAGAAATGCAAGAGAATAAAGCATTTATTATGCAAAAGTGATTATTGCTTGCATACTGTCAAAATGAATGTTTTACCATTGTCATTTGTTTTTAAATGCAGGTCACCTATATGTAATACAGCTCTTGGTGGATTGAAGCAGAAGCACGAGAATTGGAGATCGTTTTTATCTTTGAGGTGAGTCTGCTTGCAGAATAACTGGTATATTCTCTGGAGATGTAGCTCCGTTGGTAGAATGCTTGCGTAGCACGTACCAAGCCCTGGATTCCCTCGCCAGCACTGTATAAACTAGGTGTGGGGGTTCAGACTCATTATCCCAATGAGTATGAGGTGGAGGTGGAGGCTGGAGGATCAGAAATTCAAGGTTATCTTTGGCTAGATAGAAAGCTGGGCACACACAAGAGACCCTGGCTCAAAACATGGAAGCCACTTATTATTTCTTTGTGAATGTGTTTTGGAATCATCGATGCTTCATTCATGTCTATGATGGATGGGTTTTAGTTATGTCCATACCTCGATTACTCTCTCTTGTCCCCTTCTCCCTCTCCCATTCAAACCCCTTTTGACATCACTCCCTCTCCATTCATAGCTTTTTGTGTGACTCAGCGAGTTTAACAAGTGTTGCTGACATGAGCATGTGTTGGAGGGTACGTACTTACGGCAGCATGAGCGGCTTCTCAGTGGCTACAGAACTGAGCCACGTGACACCTCTTCCCTGGCAGTAGCCATTAACTGTTAACAGGCCCTCCAGGAGCTGTGAGGCCCTCTCCCAGCCCTGAGGAAATGGCAATGTTGATGTGCCCAAACTTTTTGTTTTGGTTTGTTTTTTGAGATAGGGTTTCCTCTGTAAAGCTTTGGCTGTCCTGGATTTGCTTTGTAGACCAGGCTGGCCTCAAACATACAGAGATCCACCTGCCTCTGCCTCCCTGAGTGCTGGGATTACAGAAATGCACCACCATGCCTGTTGAGTCCAGACTTTTTTTTTCTAAGTTCTTTGAAAATATCATTAGTATATACAATGTACCTTGGTCATATGCACTCCTTACTCTTTCCTAGCCCTTCCCAACACATCTCCCTCTCAACTTCATGTCCTTCTATTATTTATTTAAAATATGTAACTATTGAATCTATTAGTGTTGCCTGTATGTACATTGTTGTGAGGCCAACCAGTAGGGCACAGATAGCTTATCAGATGCCACAATCCCAAAGAAAAGTGAATGTTCTTCTACCAGTAGGCATTAACTACCAATAGCTCTTCAGTTGGTATGGGGCCCTGCGAGCTGCTGCCCCCTCCATGCTGGGCTGTCGGCAGGCTTGCTCTTGTGTAGGTCTTGCGCAGGTTAACACAGTTGCTGTGAGTTTGTGAGCACAGCAGTCCTGTCATACCTAGACAGCTGGTATACCACCACACCACCTGATTCTTCTATTCCCGCGCCGCCTTCTTTTCTGTGTCATCTGCTCGTCTTTAGACCGCTTTGTTATTTTCCTGAGCTCAGGAGTACATGCTGGGTATCTACAGGACGCTGTTATGAGGATGCTGGTGAGAGCTGCAGGCTGAGGGTCCAGAGCGCCTCATTAGTAACTTCCTGGCTGCCTCAGATGCCCTTCTGCGTTGTCACTCTGGGGCCTTGATGGCTTTGTCTCACTGTGTCTGTTTTTAACATGGGATATGGTTGTTCACCTCACTTACCTTGTTGGTACTATGAGAATAAACTGGATTTTATGCGTCTGAAAAAACTGGGAGGTGGAGGTGTCAACATGGTGAGTTGACACAGGGAATCAAACGAGAGTCATCAATTATGTGCCGAGAACCTTGCTCGGCATGAAAAATTCCAGTGTTGTTTTAGTCTGATAGCCTTAGGGCAGTAGTGAGATGGTGTCCAAGGCCTGCAGCTAAGTGACTGTGCAGAGGGAAAGAAGAGGGAGGTGGGAAATAGTGTGAGAAGAGGAATTGAAATGACTGCATGGTCTTGAAAGCAGGCATGACACTCCTAGAATGTGGGAATTCTGAACCTCCAGGTTATGAAAATGATCTGTTAAAACCACACTCATGGTATTCTCAGTGGCTTTCATTCTCCTATTGTGGAAAAGCAAAGTTTCTGCCTTTTCCCTTCTCTAGTTTGAGCCATTCATCTGGATGCCCCAAAGCACATACTACGAGGCTTGGGAAGACCAAGTAGGCGTTCCTTATCGCCGTCAATATTTGTGTTTGGTGTCTTTTTTTACTTCCTTTACTTCTGTTGCTACTCTTCAGCCCACTAGGCACATGTGGTCTTCTGTCTGTGTGGGCTCAGGTTTTCACACATTCCCACGCTTCCTCGTTCTCTTAGAAGGTAGGCTGAAGACTTTTTGCATGTGCCAGATTCTATTTAGAGAGCAGGATTCCTGTACTTCTTTCTAGTAGCTAGTTTCACAGATACTGGTCTGATGATAGTAAGATTTTTTTCTGAGGCTTGTCATTCTTTTGTAGATAGTTTGTTTGGCCATCTTCTGTCTCGAGGACCGCGTGACTATTTATGGATCTAGAACAAAATGTCGTATTGTTTTCACCCAGTTTACCTGGCTCCTCCCTTAGCAACTGAGGAATAGCAGTCAGGATTTAAGAAATGATGAACACTGCATCCTTAAGATCACAGTAGGCTCAATGGTTTTAAATTTTGTCCACTGACCCTCTAAATTATTGGTTGGCTGAATCAACTGGTCATCTTTGTGTTTCTGTAGTTTACCAGATTCTTTCCATTGTTGCAAACCAGAGTCTTTCCTGCCTTTAATAAGTGTTGATTCTTGTTTTCTCTTTGTGTTCCATCAAGACCAAAAGGAATCGGTGATTTCAAAGCAATGGGTGTAAAGGTCATCCGCCAGTTGCTTTTTTATTTAGAAAATGAGTATAGGAAGGGGAATGTCTCATGTTCATAGTCTCCTTCATTGGATACTCTTAAAGCTTCTGGTATGCACCGTATCTGAGCCTGTGGGGTCATAGCGGTAAGATGGTACCATGTGAACCTGTGTAGAAATTGTTAGGATTCAGTGATAAGGTCTAGAGAGAGGACAGAGTGAAAGTGCCAGTTACAGATATCTGCAGCCGGCCCCGTTTCTCCTCATAGTCATCCCAAAGGAAGTTCTGTTTAGGTGGACTTTCTGCAAATCAATGTGCTTTGATAAAGACCTGTTGGCACAGGTCATCTCGAGAGACTGTACTATTCTCACTTGTTAAGACCAGTAAGTCCAGGCTTGACCATGTGTCTCCTTACCTGACTGACATTACTGCTGCTTCAGAGACACAGGCCTAATTGGTCACTTCTGAACTGTTTGGGGATCATGTTGGGGTTATATGAAGTATGGAGATCGACTGTACATTTCCATTCTTTCAGATCAACTTTAAAAAAAATAGAATTACCAAAACCTTTCAGCTCGTGTTTCTTTTTTATACACAAGGTAAACGTTTCCACCTCAAAGTCAGGCTTGTCAAGAGGAGACACAGTGGGCTGAGGCTGTGGCTGAGAGGCACAGTGCTTGCTTAGCTCCTAAATTCCTGGTTCTCATCCCGAGCACCAGCCCCCCCAAAATACCCAAGCAAAACCAACAACAAAACATCCAGACATATGGTGATTAATCATGCAGCTTGCTTTGTCTACACACAAACACATACACACGGTTCATCTCCGTCTTGTGTTTCAGACTCTAAAAGTGCAGGCTATGGGGGCAGAATACATCTAACTGCTGAGTTAGGGCCTGGTTGGAAATTCTGACTCTTGCTTAAAGACAAAATGAAATCATTTCAGCAAGAACACTAGAAAAAAATAATCACCCTGTTCTGTTCAGAAAATATTTTAGTATGTTCCATTCTAGCTTGGAGTTCACATAAGTCTAAAAAGCTGGGTGTCAGCAAAAACAGTTTTAATGATAGAAGCCTGACTTCAAGGCTTATGTTTTCAGTTTTAATTTTTAAAAATAAAATTTTTAATATTTTATTTTAAACATTACAAGTATTCTGTTTGTAGGATTTCATAAAACTAGCAAAAAACCAAAAAAAATTTCATGTCACAATTGCCTAGAATGTTTCCTATTTTCTCCGAAAGGTTAATTTCCTTGTTATGTACAGACAAGCCTTTAAGATCCTGTAATGCATATTGTTGACAGAACTTCCTGCCTGACATTCGTTTCTGAAATCAGTGAACAGAATATACTGACTGCTGTGTGGAGGCATCATTTACGATTGAATTTTAGAGGTGATAGCGTTTTGTACATGTGACGACTTTCTTATTTATATGTAGATAAAAAAAACAATACACAATTTGTCTCCACATTTGTGGCCATGTTGGAGAAGCACCTGTTTTCTGAGGGGGTGAAATAGATGTGGGCTGAATCATAACCTTGGAATGTGATTATTCTGGGGAATTTGTTATAGAACAACAGGAAGTGAGTATTGATGAGTAGCAGAGGCCAGCCCACACTGTATCCATTAGCAGCGTGTCTGATTGTCAGGTCTGTGATTTTCCTTAGTAACCGAGGCAGCAAATGCAGAAAACATACCAGAAGAAATGAAGGTTCTGTCTTCAAAGATTTCCTAGTTTCACAGACAAAATCAGGGTTGTTTGTCTCAAAGCTTTGGCTTTGAAGCTGCCTCCAGGTTCCAGTGATCTGGAGCCAGCAGAGCTTGAAAAAGTTTTATTTTTCAAATTGTCTTGGAGAATGTGGTGTGATACGTAGTACTATAAAGCAGCAACGTGGGATCCAAAAGACGCAAAGTGGTGTTTAATTTATTCTCGTCATAGTGGCTGGCAGCAGACATCTTAGAGTTATCAAGGTCTGAATGGGAAGCCTGCCTCTGTGTGCCCTCAGACAAGGACTACTTGTGTCCAAGCAGCTACTTCCCTGGTTGTCAGAAAGCAAGACCAACATACCTGCTTTTTTGAAAAAAGCAGAAAATGGAAAGTTATCTTAAATGAACTGTCACTCAGTAGTGAATAGAGTCTGATACATAGATTTTAGAAATTTAAATCCCTTTCAGACTATAACCTCAGTATATGTTAAAAGGAATGTATGTGCATGGAATGGGAGGGCTCAGATTCCAGGGAAGTGTTCTCTGGGAACTAGAAGAGTCCTTGGGATTTTAATGAAAGAATAAAATATGAGCTAGGCCTGTAAAGACAAAAAGAGGATGGGACAGAAGGTGTGGATAGGAGAGAAGAGGTGGGAGAGAAGGAGAGATGGAAGGCGGGGAGAAGGAAAGATCATGATCATAGCCAATAGGGAGCCACTTTAGATTCCAAGTCTTTGGAGATATACTATGAGTTGTACACACTTACTATTATTTAGACATGTGTTGCTTATTACACACATACACACACATGCCATATGAATGCCCACACGTGTACGGACTCACAGGCTTGAGACAGGCTCTCACTATGTATCTCTGACTGGCCTATAACTCACTATGGAGGTTGTGCTGGTCTTGAACTTAAAATGATCCTTCTACCCTCTGTCTTGAATGTGCTAGGGTTCCAGGCATGCTCCTTTGCTCCTGGCCCTGGAGGATTGGAAAAATTACACAGGAAGTAGGGGGAGTTAGTCATAGGAAGTAGACCTTTTAATGAATACCTTCATACATCATATGGATTGGGATCACAGGGAATGCGTTCATTGAATACCAAGGAATTTACTATAAAACAACAGTGCAAAGATGTCAGGGGAGTCTCCAAAGTGCCAGAAATACGCAACACATGTCTGAATAATGCCTAGGCTAAGGAGAAAGTCTCGAGAAATAAATAAATAAAATATAGTCCCAGCATTGGGGAAGTGATGCTAGGGGACTCACTGGAGGGCCCTGGCCATCCAGGATAGCTGAGAAGATGAGGACCAGGTTCAGTGAGAGACCTTGTCTCAAAGAATACAGTGGAAAGTGATCAAGGAAGACACCTAACGCTGTTCTCTGGTCTTCTCATACATGGACACACCCATGAACATACACTTCCCTTCTACACACACATACATATAACACACCCACACGCACACCATGAGCATACACACACACTAAAAATACATTAAACCAAATGAAAATGAAAGCAGGATATACCAAAATTATCCAAATCTGTAGGATATAATTAAAGCTGTGTTAAAAATATCAAAAATTGCTGTCTCAGAAATACCCTGTTTTCTTTGATTCGATTGCTTCCAGAAATAGTGTGCTGAGGACTGAAGAAAGAATTCTTGGACTTGAAGAAGGAAATGGAAACTTTTCCAATTGAGAAGCAAAGAGAAAAGGGGAAAAACAAAACGAAACAAAACAAAACAAAACAAAAAAAAACTAAAAACAAACCAAAAAAGAATCACTGAGCAGAATATCTAAAACCTTGAGACAACCAGAGAGGGCATACTCAATGCATAATGGAAATATCATGAGAAAAAAGAGTCCAAAGAAACATTTGAAGAAGAAATAGCTGAGAACTTTCCAAAATTATGACAGATGCCCTAACACCCACAGGTAGCAAGCATTCTTCAATCTATAGGAATCCTCCAATCAGAGACAAGGAGCCAGAGGGCATAGGAGACAGCTTCACTTTTAGAAGGATGGGGTAAGAATTTCATTCCTGTTGTTTTAAGAGGCTCTGAAGAACTGGTCCCAGAGTATCAGAAAACCCACCCCAAACTGATGGTGTAGAATTTGGTATTCAGCAAAATTATATATCAGAAATGATAGAGAAATACGAACTCTACCAGGGGGCCAGCAAGTTGTCATCTGACCTCCACATGTATGCCTTACCTACATAGTGTCTCTACACATGTGCACAAAAACAAAGTAAACTCATCTGAAACTAATATTTAACAAAACCTCTTTGTTTTCTTAACTGCGTGTTTTCAGCACATTTTTATTTCCTTGGAATTTATGTCCAAAGCCGACTATCAAAACATCCTGAACATTGAGCATTTCTGCAAACACCATCTCTGGAGCAGCGGTCGTGCTTGCCTCCCGGAATCTCAGATCTAAAACATTGTTTTTGCATTCAGGATAAACTTACTGGACTGAAATGCAAACAGCAGAGCCCGTGTCCTTGGGCTTTGTGTTCTGTAAGACGTTTTATAAGAGCCATGTGGACTCCTCAGACCCTTCAAATTCATTGGATCAAGGCAGCACCCAGCAGGGCATTCCCAAGGACCATGTGCTTGTCTGACATCCTCCAAGAATCTTACTAGTTAAGAACTATCCATCTTGAGTACAGGAGGACTTGGGGCGGTCACAGGCCCACTGCTATGGTTTCTTCAACTTCACCTTCTGGGCGGTCAGTAGTTTGGCCCAGGACACTGTGAATTCGACATACATGCACACAACCAAGTCATCCCTTGGTTTCAAAATGGTGCCCGTGAGCTGACTTCCATGTCTGTTCCTGAGCTTGTTACCATGGTGATGAATTGTCTGCCTCGTTTAACAGTTGGCCTGATTCTTCTGGCTTAGGTCACCTGTGTTTTCTTATTACCAGTTGATCACACTTTGGGCAACAGTTAAATTTCCATCACTAAGGAGCAGGAAGACAGAGAGCAAAACCAGTGATTTAGTAGAATTAGCTACATCAGTGCTTTTAATTTTTTTGATTATTTCCTTTCACTGGAAGCTAGCAGGAGCTTCACCACATCCCATGGTTCCTCTTAGAACTGGTGGGGAATGGTCATTCCCCACTGCTGGTATAAAATAGTTATCGTTTGTAGAAGCATTATGGGAGGAGCAAATGAAAGCTGACAGCAGCATTTGAGACAGGAAACTGCATTACCCATTCTTTATTTTAATGAGTCAACACCGAAGTTTTTGCTTCCCTATGCAAGCTGTAATAGTGAGTTGGTTGTTTTAAAGTTCATACCTACAACATGAAAGCGAATGTGAACATAGGACGTTAAGAGTGAGAGATGTGAGAAGTTAGACAAAGGTCTTGGAGAGAATAAAATTAGATGTTGATTTTTGGAGATGTATTCATTCCATAAAGCCAAAGAAAGAGACACCTGACCTGGTTGCTGCCCGTAGTACAAGTTGAGCTGTGAGAATCCGAGATCTATCTTCAGACAGATATTAAATGATCCAAGGAGCCACAGGAAGCGTAGGGAACCTCAGCAGTACCTGTGTGGTTGATGAAGGGTGACTCAGAGGAAAATGAACAAATTAAAAAGATGGTGATTGAAGGGAGCTGGTGAACTTTGAACCCAGAAAACAAGTGTCACTTGCTGAATTACAGCCATTGATGTCTTACCATACGTCTGTCACTCACGGTGACAGCATTTATGTTAGTCCCACTGAGGATGTGACGCATCTCCTCCTGCTCATGACTCACTCACGACGGGCCGGCCCTCCTATTTCCCATGCTGCAGTGTAGACAGTACTCACCCTCGCCTTCACCTCCACCTCATTCGTGGACTGTGACGATTATTTCTGTATCTAGGGTGACCACATGACTTCTCCGATAGCTGAGACAGCATCAGCACAAAGGGCTACTTCTCAGGAAGTGGAGGGGACGAGGGAGAATAAAAATCACTGTCCTGTCATGCTCGATCTCAGCCCAAAGAAGCAGTATTGCCACTTGAACATCGGCCTCTTGTTTTCATCTTTCTATGCCAAGAAAACATTATGTTCTGTGTATTTGTGTGTTTTCAACCTTTGCTAAGATCCATTTAAATCCAGGTTTTGTCCAAAGCCCCTTCAGACAGGGTCCTATGTATCCCATGTTGGCCTTTGAGTCACTATGTAGCCACAGGTGGCCATGAACTCTTGATTTTCCTGCCTCCGCCTCCCATGTACTGGAATTACAGGCACAGGCGTGGGCCACCACACGTGGCTTCTTGATCCTTTTTGTAAACCCTCTGGCTGGTGTCATCACTCTGGGACTTAGGCACATGTCTGTTGTATTAAGTCCACGCTGCCTCATCCAGGGGTCTGTCTGTCAGGCTTTCTGTCATGACAGCTAGAGGCAAGTACTTTACTATTCCCACAGAGGAGGAGGGAGCTCCAGATCCCTCCATCTACTCCAGCCTATCATTGGCCCTCCCTGTCCTCACCCCTGCCCTTCTTCTTCACACACTTTTCCGCTTAAGCTCTCTGTTCTTCAACGCATCCTCCCTATGAAAACCTTGCTGTGACTTCTCACTTCTCCAGTTTTTTTAGGAAAGACCTTCCCACAACTTCTCACTTCTCCAGTTCTTTAATTTCTATTGGGAAATAATCAGATACCAACTCCCTATGGAGCCTTCCTGACCTTAGAAGAGAAGACCAGCTTGAGGCCAGCTTGACCGGCCACTTCGGTTTTATGACCAACTTGTAAGTAGCCATTGTGTTAAAGCCACTTCTGCCCCCTTCTCCTCCTCCACTTCCTCCTCCTCTTCCTTTTCCAAGACAGAGGCTCATTAGGTAACCCCTTGGATGACCTCAAATTTCTGGGGATCTTCTTGCCTCAGCCTCCAAGTGCTGTGACTGCAAGCATTTGTCACAATGCTAAGGGGCACTTTCTTCACCTTTTTTTTTAAATTTTGGAGATGTTATCTTTATTTTTGATGTATGTGTGTCTCTCTGTGTGCATGTGTGTGTGTGTGTGTGCCCCACATGTGTACACATGCCCTTGAAGGAGCTGGAGTGGTTGTGGGCTGCTGGGTATGGGTGCTGAGCTGAACTGGGGTATCCTGGAAGAGAAGAGAGCTCTCGTAACCACCGGACCGTCTCCCTAGCTTTGCTTTACATCTAAATATGATATTGTTAGGCTGATGTTGCAGGTACTCTTTGTGCTGTCAGTGTGGGCTTGCTGTTTGTATGTTTCTCTATGTGTCTCTTCATCTGAGGTTTCGGTCGGCCTGAAGGGCGTGTCCTGCATCTTGTGTATAAAGCAGTCATCCCGCTAACAGGAAAATCTCAACAAATGCTCAGGGTGCTTATATAATACATGTGCAGTAATTTCGCCTTAATTAAGGGAGCCACAGATTTCCTCACCCATCTCTTAACATTGGGAAGTGATGAATCAAGGCTGTTGTGACGAAAACTTTATAGGGCTGATGAACAAAGCCAGGGCTGCACAGTGTGTGAATCACTCTGTGACTAAAGGCTATCTCGTAGCAGCCCTACCTACTTTGTAACCTTTGATAAGGCTAAGTGTATGTGTGCTAAGAATAGTTGAAATGTGGGGATTGAGATGTAGCTCAGTGTTGGAGAACTGCCTAGCAGGGCAATGCGTCAACACGCGTGCACGCACGTGCACACACACACACACACACACACACACACACACACACACACACACTTTCACAAATAATAGGGCGGATAGTGCTGTGTATACTACAAGATGTGTGCCCATGCATGCAACAGCTTTTCTTGAACCCTCTGAGACTTTTGTTTGGTCATTTGTTTATTCTTATTGTTAATACTTCCTGACTATAACAAGAACTTTTATTCTTCTGAGGTAGTTGTTGTCTCGGAGGCTTATTGCCTCCTTCTGCTAACCTAGGCCTTGTCCTGGAAGCTTCTAGCCTCCGAACAATCTAACATGTTTCTAATGAAACATTCTAAGCCTAGAATTTTTTTAGCCTCTGAGAACTACTGCTTAATAAGCTTGCCCTTACTTGTTCCTACTGAGCTCTGGGCTGGCTGCTTCAGCTCAGCTGTTCTAGCTCAGACTTCTCTGCCAGCTGACTTATTCAGTCTGGCCTTTCTTTGGACCTCTGAATTGCTCAGCTTGGGCCCAAACTAACTCTGGCAATCTTTTCTTTCTTTCTTTCTTTTTTTTTTTAACTTTTAAAAATAGTATTTTATTAATTCCTTGAGAATTTCTTTTGTGCATGTCTTTTTTTTATTTTTTTTTATTTTTTGTATTTTATTTTTTTCTTATCAGTTACATTTTATTAACTCTGTACCCCAGCTGTGTCCTGATCCCTCATTCCCTCCCAGTCCCTCCCTCCCTCCCTCCTCTCCACCGTTCCCCTTCCCAAGTCCACTGATAGGGGGGACCTCCTCCCCATTCATCTGATCCTGTTTTATCAGGTATCCTCAGGACTGGCTGCAAAGCTCTCCTCTGTGGCCTAACAGGACTGCTCCTCCCTTGGGGGGTGGGGAGGCCAAAGAGCCAGTCATTGAGTTCCTGTTAGAAATAGTCCTTGTTCCCCTCACTATGGGAAACCAATTGGTTACTGAGCTACCACAGGCTACATCTGAGCAGAGGTTCTAGGTTACATTCATACATGGTCCTTGGTTGCATGTCAGTCTCAGAAAAGACCCTGTGCCCAGATATCTTTGGTCCTTGTGGAGCTCCTATCCTTTCCTCATCAGACTAACTCCCCTTCTTTCTTATGATTCCCTGTACTCTGCCAAAGGTTTGGTCATGAGTCTTTGCTTTGAAAACACTGCTAGTTAGAGTCTTTCCAATGCGCTCAGTAGACTCCTCTCATACGTTCAATGCACATCCCATCTGTCATTCTAAACCAGAAGATGGAAAGATCTCCCATGCTCATGGATTGGTAGGATTAACATTGTGAAAATGGCCATCCTGCCAAAAGCAATCTACAGATTCAATGCAATTCCCATCAAAATACCAACACAATTCTTTACAGACCTTGAAAAAAAGATTCTCAGCTTCATATGGAGAAACAAAAAACCCAGAATCTCCAAAACAATCCTGTACAACAACAGATCATCTGGAGGTATCTCCATCCCCGATCTCAAGTTGTACTACAAAGCAATAGTAATAAAATCTGCATGGTATTGGCATAAAAACAGAAAGGAGGATCAATGGAACCGCATAGAAGATCCAGAAATAAACCCACACACCTATGAATACTCGATATTTGACAAAGAAGCCAAAACCATTCAATGGAAAAAAGACAGCATCTTCAACAAATGGTGCTGGTCCAACTGGATGTCCACATGCAGAAAAATGAAAATAGATCTCTATTTATCACCCTGCACAAAACTAAAGTCCAAGTGGATCAAAGACCTCAACATAAAACCAGATACTCTAAATCTGTTAGAAGAAAAAGTGGGGAACAGCCTAGAACTCCTTGGCACAGGAGACAACTTCCTGAACAGAACACCAACAGCACAGGCTCTAAGAGCAACAATCAATAAATGGGACCTCATGAAACTGAACAGCTTCTGTAAAGCAAAGGAATCTTTTCTAATCTTCTTGCTCTTTCTCATTCCCTGGCTCATTCAGTCCTCACCCTAATTCTTTCTCTGCAGCCTGTCTCTCTATTCCTGTTCCAGTGAAACTGCTGCCTCTCTCTCTCATTTCCCCTTAAGTAGCTTCCCTTTCCCCTCTCTTCTGAGAGTTGGGCGTATCCTATTTTGTCAAGCCTTTCTCTGATCTGTCACTGTTTCTGCCACTCAGTTAGACAACATTTTCAAACATGGGTGTTTCCTTCTACAAACTAACTTTACCTCCATTGTTTGGGATTAAAGGTGTGTACCTCTACACCTGAAACTTGCTCTGTACTAGGCTGAACTTGAACTCAGATCTGCTTGCCTCTGTCTCTTGGATTAAAGGTATGTTTGTATTTCAGCTGGATCACACCTACCTAGAA
Source organism: Psammomys obesus (assembly GCF_907164565.1). NCBI lineage: Eukaryota > Metazoa > Chordata > Mammalia > Rodentia > Muridae > Psammomys > Psammomys obesus. The sequence continues at coordinate 3,978,187 of NW_026585609.1, forward strand.
GGTCCTTTGGATGTGATCTCTTGCCAGAGCAGCCATGTTCTGATTTAACATTCCTCTACACCTGACTGCAGCCTCCCCTCCCTCCACTCTTCCCCATACCCCCAGCACCTTTTCTCTCCCCCAGATCCATTGCTCCTCCATTTCCCTTCAGAAAAGAGCAAGCCTCCCGGGGATACGAACTGATGTCTACTTAACACGTTTCAGTAAGGTGCAAACTCTGAAGTCAAGGCTGGATGAGGCAACCTAGTATGAGGAAAAGGGTCCCAAAAGCAAGCAACAGAGTCAGAGACACCCCCCACTTTCACTATTAGGAGTCCCACAAGAACACCCAGGAGTGCAGCCATAAGGTATATGCAGAGCACGTATGCAAACCCACACAAGCTCCATGATTGCCACTTCTGTCTCTGTGAGCTCTTCTTAGTGGATTCTGTGGGCTGTGTTTTCCTGGTGTTCTGGAGACTGTTCTCTGACAGTCTCCATAGATGGACGGAAACTGGCTTAAATACCCAGCAGAGGAGATCTGCCACGTTATGTTCATTTATTTTATGAGGACAGCACATCTTACTGGAATAGAGAATCATATTTGCCTCCAAGTAAATTTAAAAAGACCACTTGCTAAGAGAATCCTGAGTTCTGGGTGGTCATCTATCGATGGTGACTTCATTTCACTGTCACGAGTCAGAATGACTGAAAGTGAACTGGAGAGTGATTATTTTCATGCATTTCTGCTATTTTTAATCCTTTGGGGAAAACAACTTAGAAGATTGATAGTTTTTCAAAAAATGAGGCAATCTGCATTCTTTCAGATACTGCGTTGTCTATAAACACACCACCTTGCAAAGTGGACTGTTGCCAAGAGAGTTGTGTGGGTGCTGTGCACACATACGTATGAACCAAAGCAAAAGCTTCTTTAAAATCCACCCAGAGTGGCTCTTTAATAAGCACGTACACTGTAGCAGCGGGCAACCATGTTTTAAAATAGATTTATCGCTAATTTGGATTAATGCCTATATTATTATTTAAAGACACAGACAACTTTGACAAAGCTTATTTATTTTCAAGAAAGCAAACTTGTTCTTTCTTACCTAATCTTTAAGACTCTAAATCTTGCATTTACCTAAAGATAATATCAATGGGAAGAAATGTTTTGGTGGCATTTAAAAATTACTGCAACACAAAATTGCTGATATCAAATTCTGAAAGTTCATAAGCCTGAAGATTGAGTGACTCATTCAGTATTTTGAAGTTATAAAATATTCCCATTAAGTCAACAAAGACTAGAATAAGAAATAAATGACAGTGTGGCTGAAGAGATGACTCAGCGTTAAGACCACTGACTGCTCTTCTACAGAACGTGGGTTTGGTTCCCAGCACCCACATGGCAGCTCACAACCATCTATCACTCCACTACCAGGGGATCTGTCGCCCTCTCCTGGTCTCCGCTGGTACTGTGCACCCCATGGCACAAAGACATGCAGGCAGAAAACTCGTATGTGTAAAACAAAAATAAAGCTTTGAACGAAAAATAAAGACCGTAACAGTCATTGAGATAGAAATGATGTGCTATTTTAGTGTAGTTTACTTTAAAACTTTACTTTGTGTTTATCGGAGAAATGAATGTGGAACCTGTTTGGAACCTAGAGGTAGAGAGGTTAACATGTAAAATGCTATCTTCTACAGGTGATCCTATCTGAGAATTCGTTCAAAGGACGATATTGGGTTTTCTTTTCCTTTAGATTTATTTATTTTATTCAATGTGTGTGAGCGTAGGTGTGCACCATGTGTGTTCCTGGTATCTGAAGAGGCCAGAAGTGGCCTTAGAGAATAAGAACTCCCAAGGACAGAAATAGAGTTCTAGGCGGAGATGACCATACACCCAAGGAGGCTGAGCTGGGACAAAGTGAGTGAAGAGCTGTGAGGAGAGAAAAGTTAGAAGCCTGGACAAATCTGAAAAACCTTAGATTCAGAAGTAGTTGTCTCTCTCGCCTCTCTTTCTCCTTTCCTCTTTCTCTCTGTCTGTTCCTCTCTCTCTCTCTCTCTCTCTCTCCCTCTCCCCAACCCTGTGTGTGTGTGTGTGTGTGTGTGTGTGTGTGTGTGTGTGTGTGGTACTAAACCTAGACTCCAGGGCCTCGTTCATGCTAGGCAGATGTTTTTACTGCAGAATGCCCTCCTTGTGCAGAGTAAGCAGATGCTGTGTCCACCGTCACCCTGAAAGGAGGAGGAGTTATGGTATAGATTGCCTCCTTTGACCCTGATGACCACCCAAGCTGAGGAGCAGGGATGCAGAGCTGTGTGGTATTTGTCAATCTACCATTAATTGCACTCATCAGGCACCTTGGATCGCTTCTCACTGTGTTAGTCCACTCAGTCTCTGTGCAGAAGATAGAGTCGTCACAAGCAAGTGGCCCAGTGAAGTAATATGGCTGACATAAGTAGCAGACTTGGGATTTGAACCTGTCTTTGGCCACAAACCTGAGTTCTTTACAACTCTATTACAGTGCCTACAGTAATGATTATTGTGATGCTACGTAACACTAAATTGGAGAGGCAGGTTTAGGTTCCAAGCCCATGGCTCTTTTGAAACCATCACCTGATAAAGCCTTATTGTATATGTTTTCTACACACACACACACACACACACACACACACACACACACCAGTCAGGCACACAAAGGAATTAGGCAATGGTATTAGAATGCTAATTACAGGAGCTGAGGAGATGGCTCATGTAGTAAAGCACTTGCCACACAAGCCTGAGGAACTGAGTTCGAATCCCTAGTATCCAGATAAAAAGCCAGCTAATGTACACAGTGCGTAGAAGTGCAGTCAGGAGGGTCCTGGGCTCCCTGGCTGGTGAAACTAACGGGATCGGTTCGCTGCAATTTCGGGGAGAGACCCTGTCTTCAAAAACAAGTGGAGAAGGATGGACAAGGATACCTGACACTGACCCATGGCTGCCTCAAACGTGACCTCACACACATACACGCATAAACAACACTGAATAAAAAGGATTGACCTAAGGTCTTGGGTCTGCAAGCTAACCAAGATCAACAGCTGGGTGGAAGAATCACCACTTTATCTTCCCCAAAATACACTTGAAGACAACATTTAATATTTTGCCGATTGATGGTGAGCCTTCATTGTAAGAGTTTCCAGCCAGAGGCTGTAACTACATTCTGCTGCCTGGGCAAATGTGGTGGGGTAGAATGCAGAGAAGTCTGGCCACTTTTCAACCCTCGAGTGTCCTGTCTCCTGGCAGTGCTTTTGTGCCACCAGCCTTACTTCTCTGAGTTAGGCCCTTTCTGACCCTTTATGTATGAGCAAACACACACGCATCAGGGGCCGTTTGATGGGCAAAGCTAATGACAGGCTCATTTTCAAAGGACAGCTTGAGCTGTATCATCTCAGCAACTATTGACACAGCCTTTTCTAGACTGTTACTCTGAAAGCGGGCATTTCGTTCCGTTCATTGCAACACCGGCTGGCTTAATTTTCTAAGACCATGTACACTGTATTAGCTTGTTAAAAAGAATATACCTACATAATGATATTTTGCAGTGCTTCAGTTAGTCTGCGGTTTGAAATTAAGCTTGGGCATTTTGCCTTCTTTTTTTTTTTTTCCTAAGATAACTTGACCAACACTCACAGGCCTTTTTTGTACTCACTATCTGGCCTTCTCTTTCTTCTTCCCCCACTTCCCTCCCAGTTCTATAGAGCACATGATTGTAGACAAAAACGTATGCAACTAATATAATATCTTTCTGACTAGATAAGAGCTGAGGCAAAATACTCCAGGATTGATTAACGCTGTATGCAATGCCTTCAGTTTATAGAATGTGGTTTCGGACTTCAAAGTACTTAGGATTTTAACGAGCTAAGGTGGAGACATCTATCATCGTTTAAAAGATTTTATCATTGTGCTGAAACGATACATTTAACCCATCGTTTTCAACGTACTCGAACATGGAGTGTTCTGTGGTTCTTTTTGATGTTCATCCCTGAGTCAGCGACAGGGACAGGACTGTCCTCTGTGTCCTGTGAACGGAGGAGTATTTAAAGAAAATGTTAACGGGCAGGCAAACTGGGATACTGTGTCCTCAAAGCTTTCATTTTCCTGCTCTCAGAAGTCCCTTGTATGTGGCCTGTTTCATCAGAGTCTGTTTAAATGTAAATTCTCGGCTGAAATGGGAAGGTCTATGAAGAGGATTGTTTGACCATTTGCGAGGTGAATTTATGCATGTTCTCCTTAATATTTTTCCTCCTTCAGCATTGGGTTTTCTGACTATTTGGTTTTTCATTTTTCCCTTGGAAATTATAGGTGTTTTTTTTTTTTTAATTGAAAAGAGTAAACTCACTAATTACTGCATTTTTATCACAAACTAACGGAGCTGATCTTCTGCTTTTAAATTTGAATTAGGAAAATTTCCGAGAGGAGTGGGGCCTGGGAGAGGGTGCCCCCACTTTACCAAGGTTGCAGATTACTGATGTGACTGCCGCCCTGTTGGGTGCTGAGCCTTGACTTTCTGACCTGTCATGGGACACAGCCAGGAGCAAGGCATTGCTTTACTCCTCCCTTTTCACTACTTAAAAGAGTTGTTGGGTTTCTGGTTAAAATTTCTAGATGAGATCATATGTCGCTGTAGTTGTCCAGTGGTTCCAAGGTTGAAGGTGACTTTTAAAATCCTTATGCAACTTTATACTGTATTTTCCCATATATATTCTTAAACCGGACCAGTTTTAGGCCAAATTGCCATTGGGTTTACCTACATTCTCTTACATAACTTTGCAGTTCAACTTCCTCAAGGTTTTTGTTGCATTGTCTCATGCTTTCTCTAGACAAAGATTTGATTATGATTCTACTCTTCTAAATAATGTGTGGATTACTGACCTAACAGTTTTCCTAAAGGAGTGTGTATATTAATATGTATAAACATGGCCATGACCTTAACTACAGGTTCTAGGACCAAACACTAGTACCAGAGTCATTGTGACTTGTCGATTCTTTTTATATTCTTCTTCTCATTTATATACTGTCCATGTTTGTCCTTTTCCATGTCTGTAGTATATCCCCGGTTGGAAATACTTCTCCCCAATTGTAGATTGTGTTGGATATCTATCTTCAGATAAATGGCTTGATTGGTCATTTTACTCAGGTCAACTTGGGTAGTTTGTATGTCATTGAAAGTTCATAATATATGATGAGACTTTCTCCCCAAACTTCTTTTATGTTCTCTCATTTTATTAGAGCCTTCATTTCTTACTCGAGTCAGAAGGGGTTTTGCTGTTTTTGTAACTATATTTTATTTTGTGTGTGCATATACATATGTGCATGAGCGTGCATGTCTGTGTGTCATGGCATGTAAGTGGAGATCAGAGGGCATCTTGCAGGAGACAGTGTTTTCTCTCTACCCTGTAAGTTCTGGGGAATCAGACTAAGGTGGTCAGAGTTGGCAAGTGCTTTATTCTGGGCCGCCTTACAGGCTGTGTAGGTTGTCTTTGAGAAGACAAAGCAGGTAGTGTGTGTGAGGGAAGGAAGTGATGAGGGGCAGATGATTAACTAGGACCAAACCCCAAGGATGGAAAGGGATGCTGTGCTTACAATCCCCTTCTGCTTGGCTGTCTTCACATCGGTTCTAACTGGCCTCCTGTCGTTTTGGATATGACGGTGTCAGTTCTCAGGTCATCCTGTAGTCTGTCTTTTGTGCCTCTAAAATACGGCTGCAGAGTGGGAAGCAGGCATGCTCACCAGGTGTGTGTATTCAGTTTCTAGCACTCTCTAGCAGGAAGAGAACCTGCAGTAACCAAGCCCTTGCCATTCCAAGTACATAATCCTGCATACGTTGACTTCTGCTGAATGGTTTTGTTCTAGAGAGGTGAGGAAATCGGTAAGTATTCATGAGCCTTACTTAGATTTGCCTAGGACATAGCCTTCTGAGCACACAGAGGCAAGGCCACCGATGGCGGTTTTTATTAGTGTTCAGGACAATGACGGCTATATACCACCCTCATCCGCCCTCACTGAAAAGTCTCTACCTACTTCCTGCTGACTCAGAGGCAGAAAGTGCACCAGCATTTTGTCACTTCAACAGCAGTGGATTGATCAGAAGTTATAATTAGGAGTCTGCCCATTTGTCATCGGAAGCATTTTTAAGTATTACTATTTCATTTTTTTTAAACGTGTATGTCTCTGCGTGTTTTTGTATGTACATTTGTGTGTAGGTTCCTATGGAGACCAGAAGGTGTTGGATGCACTGGTGTGGGAGTTGCCTGCTGGGACGTGGGGTTTGGGAACAGAACTCAGGTCCTCTGCAAGAGCAACGAACGCTCTTAATCACTGAGCCATTTAACCTCTGGTCCCGTTTCTTTTTGGCATTTGACAGACAGAAGGGCCTGTGAGACGGTATCTTGAGAATGTCGGGTTGGAATTAAGTACGTTGATGCTTCGTGATGTTGGGCTGGGATTTTGCCATTGTCGACCATACTGAGTGCATTGTTCTCACCGAAGACACAGTGCTGGTGCCTTCTGTTACTCTCCACATTGCTTTAGGCTCTCATGCCTGCTCCTGTCTCTCTCTGCGTTTACGTTATTTGTCCCCGCAGCCCCTCTGTTGCAGTTTGTGTTCCCCCGGACAGACATTGAGACAGACGTGAATGTGTGGGAAGTTTATCCGGAAGGGCCCTAGAGATCAATCCTGTGGAAAAGAAGGGAGGAAATAGTTCAGGGCAGTGTGTGTGTGTGTGTGGAGGTAATTGAGCTTCTGTATAGTTACGATCAGATCTGACCCTGTGTGGACCCCGTGGGATGGTTCCTTAACACTGTCCTCATTCAGGAGAAGGGACCATGTCTTCATGTTCCTTACGACAACCTATCTTGATGGCTGACAGGCTGTGTGCAGGCGGCCTGCAGCTTCTGGGAATAAATCCTTTCCAAAATGGAAACCTTAGAAGCTTGTCAGTTTCCACTTCATCTCTTTCTTTTTAAAGAATGGTACAAAAAACTGGCCACGAGGCAACTCCTAGGAGTGAAGCAACAGAGGCAGAGTAGGTAGGAGCTGGGAGATGGTGGAAGCAGTATAGAAGGCAGCAGGCATTCCAGTCAGCTCAGCTATAGCCTTGATCATTGCTTTCAAGGTTATATCTGCAGAAAAATGGGAGCAAAATGTTCTGTTCTTTATGCAAACAAATCTTCTGTAAATAAACCCTATTTTTTCCTTTTTCTTTATACATTACTGTTTTCTTTATAGTTTTCTTCTTCCGTATTTTTAGTAATTTTATTCTTATGTTAAGTCTTCATATTAATAAATGAGGTGAATGTTAAATAGTTTTCTGAGCGTATCCGTCAATGCTCAAGCATAGTAGATCATTTTATCTCATTTATTTACTTTTATAAATTTTGTGCCTGTCACTGGTGGCTGTTGTTTGGCTCTGAGTCAGTTTGGTTTTTCTGCCTATGCATGCATGCTTATTTATGTTGGGTTATTTTCTTTGGTTTCCCATTTGCTTTTGGGGGACAGACCGGGGACTCATTTTCTCATGGATCGTTTTTTTACATGGGGAGTCATAATCTACTAGCTTTGTCATCTCATACCCATAAGGTTTCCATTTTAAAATGCTCACACCACAGGTCGAATGTAGTATTTCTCTGCCTTCTCCCCCATATCCTAAGAGACAAACACCCATGAAACACTACAAAGACAGTGGAGGATGTTCTTCCGTCTTCCCACCATAGTTTGACTGGGATCACAGCGCCTCAATATGGCTCTTGTTCTAGGGCCTTAGCCCTAACTTTATGCCGCACGTGCCAGCCATATCTATTTCTTTACATACTATTTTCACTTTTTGCCTACACGCATGTATGTGCACCCCATGCATGCCCGGTACCCTCAGAGGCTGGAAGAGGGAGTTGGGTCACCTGGAACTGGAGATACAAATGGTTATGAACCAACGTGCTGGTGTGGGGAACAAAACTGGGCCCCCTGCAAGCGCAGGCAGTGCTCTTAGCTGCTGAGCCGTCTGTCTGGCTGCCTGGCTTTTAAAATGTTGATTGTGGGGACTAAGTGAACTCCTCATGCTTGCCCAGCAAGGGCTTTGCTGGCTGAGGCCCCTCCCCAGCCTGCGGGGCACCAGGGCCACTGTGTGTAGCAGAGCAGGCTGTTTCCTGTATGGAGGGAAAGTAAGGCCAGGAATCCGGAATCATCTTACTTCCTTGAGTCAGTGTTTCCTTAAGAAGCAGTCCGCATGCAGACTTGAATGTTCTTACGTGGCCCCACTGCGACGCCCCACAGGCACAGCTGACAGCTTTTGCTCTGTGTGCACCACTTTGACCATCAGGTCTAGCTTCAGTTTGGCACCAGATGATTTTCTTTGACATAAGTAAAGCCTCATGCCGACTCTGAAGAAAATATTTTATTTTTAGTTAGTATATCTGAGTGTGGGTTTGTGTGTGTGAGTGCAGTCCCTGAGGAGGCCAGAAGAGGGTGTCAGAGCCCCTGGAGCTGGAGTTACAAGGCGGCTGAGAGCCTCAGGATCTGGGCACCGGGAACTGCACCCAGGTCCTCTGCAGGAGCAGGAGGCACTCTTGGCCATTTAGCCGGATCTCCAGCTGCCCTGTATTTGCCTGTTACACCTGCATCTATTTTCCAATGCTCCTGGTGCAGAACCTCCTCCATTAGCTTGTGTAACATCGTATTGCTGCTCCTGCTCTTGGGTTACTCATTAACACCCAGTTCCTTAGCCTCTGCCTCGTCGGCATGGAAGTGTCCATAGTAACGACTAATATAGAACACAGAGCTATTCTTCTCGATCAGTGCTTCCCATTATTGTTTGCTGTTGTGTCAGCCTCCCCACCTTGGGCAAGGGCTTTCTGCTCATAGCCATAGCCATTTCCTTATTAAAAAGAGGAGGAAGTCTTAGTGAAAGCCTGAGCGTGTCCAGAGGAGAAACTTTGTTGAGTATAGCGGGATACCAAAACCGAAGCAGAGTCCCACCCTCTCTGTGTATGAACCAAAGGTCGCCAGACACGCCGATGCTCTCCCACTGCTGCCTGGAAGATCGCTTGGAGGAGTTTTGCCTGGACAGTTAAGGAGGGTGAGTTGGAGGTTGGGAATATTTTCTTTGCTAAGGAGGGCTCTCAAAGGCATAATTATTACAGAAGATGTTTGTAGACCTTGAAAGGTAGTATTATTTTTAGGTCAAGTAGGTCCTTTAACAGGTTTTCTTTTTAAGTCCCCTTTGACATTCTTAGTGGCTTCTAAAGGTGATAAATCTTGGGATACTTTAGCGTCCACACTCCCCTTGCCCTCTCCCTCCCTGGCTTACAGGCTTGGGGATTTAACAACCTTTCTTCTTGTGAGTCTTGGTGCTTAGGATGGTAATCTCCATGCTCAGCTCATCTCATAGCTAAGCAGGGATCAGAGGACTATAAATAGTTGGGAACCTACTGACATAAAATGAGTCTTACATGCAAAACGCCTTGATTATCCTGCAAATATTAACTGCATTGAATTATTTGCGCGGTGTTAGCGGTACCGTGAAAATTTGCTTATTACTTCAATTTAACCTCCGTAGGTTGTTGTTGGCTCTGAGCCTACAGACTGAACACGGCCAAATTTCTATGTAAACATTTTACTTGGGACAGACACTGTAGTTGGATATGTGTGCTTAAAGTTTTTGTTTTTTAAATCCCTGTGTATTAATGGAACTTGTAAATGTTTAAGTAGTCAATTAGTGGGTGCTGTAAAGGAGAGACTATCTTTAAAATATTTAAGCTTATAATTTTGATATTTTAGTATTAACTTTGAGTTTAGTGACAGGCAAGACTATCAGTGTGTAGAGGCCTCTGTATGCCTGTTATTTATTTATTTTTTTGATGTTCTTATTTGATTGTCACACTTAATCTGATTAGAAAGGAAACATTTTCTTCTTGCTCTGTTACCAGAAATTAAATATAACACTAGGATCGATACTATGTAAGAGGAAACAGGAGCCCGTGTATTCTGGACAGAGGGTAAAGTCAGTGTCTGCCTGAGTAACTCCTGTAGAGGGGGATTCCACATTCCTCAGTTTGAGTCATTGTATGTGTATGTATGTGTGTTGTATGGATATAGTGAGCCTGTGTGTGCACAGGTATGCGTGTATACACATATGGCTGCAAATGTACACGAGAGATTCCTATCTGGTATCTTGCTTTAGGGGACAGCGGCTCTCACTGAATCTGAAGTGCACTGGTTCTGCTAGGCTGCCTGGCCAGTCTGCTCCAGAGATCTGTCTGTCTCTGCCTCTTAAGCCCTGTGAGGACAGACATACACTGCCGCCTCTGGCTTTCTACAGGGGTGTTAGGCTGCAATTCAGCTCTTCATGCTTGCTTGGCAAGTACTTTACCCGCTGAGCAATACCCTCATCTCCTGAGCGCCGCGCTTTTGAGCAGCGTTCTCATGTGTGCTCATTCTCCCGCGAAGTGTCTGTCATTTATATGCCAAAAAGAGGGTTGACAATCCAGTCTTTCCTCACATGACCCTCCAACACACAGCCTGTGAGGAGCAGAAAGAGGTGAGGTTCATGGAGCTGTTTATGGTCTGGCTTATTTTTATCTCGGCTATAAACTTTTGTCCAAATTCCAAGGCAAGATGTCAGTGTCTTGTGGACTTCAAACTCCATGTGTTCTCTGAGAAAGGAATGTAAAACATTTTGTTCTTTGACCCAGCCTCCTCCTTATTGGTAGGAGGATACGTGTGTGTGTGTGTGTGTGTTCATGTTGTACCTGGAATAGTTTGAACAGAAGTCTCTGTTTTTTTAGCAGCTCAATATGGAAGCCATTTTTCAATTTTTCTTAAGTAAATTGCGTGTTAGAAGAGATACCCAGATACATGACTAATCTGTTTCGCCTCCTTTCTAGGTAAGCAATTCTGAAGTAAATTGTATAGAGAAGTCTCCTTTTAGGTTTCCCCCAGTTGCTTTGTCACACATTCACCGAGGTCAGCATAAAGTTTAATAAAGGGCCGAGGCCTGTCTTGGAGTGCAGTGATAAAGAACTGTATATAATTGTTTGCTGGGTTGAATAAGGAGATGGTAGGGTTATAACAAAGGAGATGAGCATAAAGGCTTGTGTGTGTGTGTGTGTGTGTGTGTGTGTGTGTGCGTGCGTGCACGCATGAAGGTCAGACAGTGTAGGGTGTCATTTCCTCGAGGTGCCATCCATCTTGGTTTTTTGAGACAGGTCCTCTCTCTGGCCTGGGACTTATGGATTTGGGTAGGCTGGCTGTCCAGTGAGCTTCAGGGGTTTGCCTGGATCAGCCTTCCTGGTGCTGGGATCACAGGTATTCAGTGCCACACTCAGCTCTCGAACATACATGTGGGAGCTGGCGTAAGTTCTCACGTTTTGACAACACACAGTCGCCTCACTGGGCTGCCATGAAAAGCTCCCGTGACCATTTACTCTAAACAAAATGTCCGAGTTAGTTCAATGACTATGTAGCATTAAAATCTTTTTAAAAGGTTTAATTTTTAATCATGTATATGTGTCTGTGTGTGGTTTGGGCATATGTGTGTATTTGTGCATATGACTGTAGTGTCTGTGGAGGCCAGAAGAGGGTGTTGGGCCCACTGGAACTGGAGCTACAGTTGGCTGTGAGTTGTTGGTTGTAGATGCTGGGAACCAACCTTCTCCTCATCAGGAGCAGTATGTGATCTTGATTGCTGAGCCATTATTTCAGAGCTTCTCCCCCAACCTCCTCTGTCTTGTTTTCTGTGTGTGTGTTAGCATACAATAAATGGTTTCAAGGTGGCATTTCCTTATACATACGCCATGTTTCTTTGTTCCAATGTGCATGTTTTAAATTGTTTAATTGAACAAGTAAGAACTTAGGGGTTGACCTTTGAGCTGTGTGCGTATAGAATCTCGTGTTGGCTACATTTAGAAATTTGATTAGACCGAACTTGTAGTAGTTTTAATTGCAATATTCTAAACTGTCAGAGTGATTTGTAAGCTCATGCTATTCTGTAATTAGTGATATTAGAATGGCATATGAGTGTCTCATATTCACTTACTATTAAACGTCAGCATTGGTCTATGAAGGCTTTGGTGTAAGAACATGGCTGTCCATTTTCTTAATTGTTAAAAGTGCATAGCGTGAAGCTGGGAAGATGGCTCAGTTGATTAAATGCTTGCATGACAAGAGTGAGGATTTGAGTTTGCATTCTCAGAGCCCACGTACAAAACTGGCCATGGCAACACAAGTCTACAATCCTGTCAGTACAAGATGGGAGGCAGAGACAGGAGGATCTCGGAAGCCAGCCTGGCCTACCTGGTGACATGACAGGCCCATGAGAGATCCTGTCTCAAACAACAGGTGGAGGGCACGAGGACCATTGGAGATTGTTTTCTGACAACCACGTGTGTGCTGTATGTACACACTTATATTCACGTGTATAGACATGCAGAAACACAGACAACACAAATACGGCGTGTCGCCTATTTAGATGTAATTATAACAATGTTAACTTTGCTAACGTTTGTATCTAAGTAATTTGCAGTACGATTACTACTCTCTGTTATAGCCATTACTTTCTGCCATTGTTTTCTTAAAAGGAAAACAGAAAGCTTCCCACAGGCAGCACCCATTTATCTAGTTCACATAGTTCACACTTTCATATAGTTTGCCAGGTCAAGTGTCATATCAGCATCCATCAGCAGTGATCTATATGGAGCCAGAGCTTGGGGTTGGAAAGCTCTCCCACCACTCTAGCCCAGATTCCTGAAATATAGCCCTGCTTTCATCTGCCCCACCTCAGTTTACCCCGCAGTTCAGAGGGAAAGCTGTCTGAGTTTCCCACTTCCCACCGTGTAAAGATCATGGACTTCGAGGCCTTCTGTCCTTTGTGATTGCCTGTTTTTATTTTCTTTATTGTATCTCCCGCCCCCTGCCTCATTCTTCTTACTCAAAGCCCGTCATTCCTAACCATTTTCTTACTGTGCCTTATGGTGTGTTCATCTTTATGTATGCTCTGACGTTTCACTCCTTCCATGTTGACTGACTTTAAACAGCTGAGTCCTCTCCCTCTCTGTTACTCTGATGGGCTGTAGGTGGTTTGGTCTGATTTCTCCCCTGCTTCCTCTAGTCCTTGGATACTAAACGGAATACTGCACGGACTATTGCATGTGTGAGTCGCTGCAAAGCACACATTTTGCTCTTAAGCAATGCACAGCGGCCTTCTGAGTTAGAGCTGAGGCAGCTGAAGCAGCACTTGTGGATTGCTTCAGATTTTGGTGTGTGCTGCCTCGGGCCTCTTTCTCGATAAAGACCACGAATTGAGAAATCACTTGGGCTGTGTGAGCACTGACCACAGCTGCGACTCACAAAGCATTTCCATTGAATTCACCCTGGAAATAAATGAAGTTAGTTATGCTAAAATGGGGTTTGGTCCCATGTGATTAGCATCGTGGGTTTGTTGCTATGACAAAATACCAGAGAGACACAACCTAAGGAAGGTTGTTTCAGGCCCCAGTTGGAGGGCACAGTCCACCTCAACTAGGAAAGCATGCTGGTAATGGGGGAGGGGAGCTCTGTTTGCAGCAGCAGGGATATTTGACTTGACCAAGGTCCGTAGCTCATAAAGGACAGGGCTGGTCCCGAGTCAGGTGATGCCAGTGTGGAGAACTCCGTGGGCCCTTAGAGTGCTTACATATTAATTTCCAGTGTGACCTTAGGGTTACATATTAATTCCTATATTATCATATGCTGTGCACTGTGCAGGTTATACATTAATAACCTCTCTATTGTCATATCCTGTGCTCTTAGTGGCATGACTGACCTCATCAGTCAGAGCAAGAACCGGCACTGATCCTGATACCCGATTTTGAGTTTTCCCAGAGGCTTACATGTAAAAAAGTTAAAAAAGTTACGGTTGGGAAGTGGCAGTGAATGAAAGTCTAAGCAAGAAGAAGTGATTGTGTTGGAATGTGAACCCGGGAGAAGGTGGTGTCACAAACACCACCTTCAAAGTGAGAGGTGAGAGCCTGCTGGCGAGGGGCTTTCTATAAAGCAAGAATCTTGACAGGATGTGGCAACCCCCAGTGTCAGGGTGTGGAGGGGGGACCAGAGCCCACCCACAGAAACTGAGCTCACGTCTGGTTTGGTATGAGACTCAGAACATCAGAGGGGAGAGCAAGCAGGTGTGGGGGACATGGGCAGGGCCACCCAGGGCTGTATGTGTCCAGGCATGTGTCACGCACACAGTTATGGCCCCAGAAGATTACGGCGGGGCTGAAAGTTCCTGTCATCTAGTCCCAGGACAACCTGGAGCTCAGCCACTGTGGTGACAGTGCTGTGAGCAAGCCGGATGCCCTGCCAATCATATAAAAGTACAGTCCAGCCAGGTGTGGTGGTGTTCTCCCAGAACCCCAGCACTGATAAGGCTGTGGCAGGAGGCTTGCCAAAGATTTGAGGCCAGCCTGGGCTAAGTGGCAAGACTCTGTCTCAAAAGACAAAACAACAAAAACAAAAAGACACCCTCAAACCAAGAAACAAAATAAATCTCTAAATAAACAGTACAGTGTAGATGATTTCATAGAAACCACGGTACTTGATCAAATGACTATCACTGCTCTCTGAATCTCCGTATTATATCCCTCGCATTGCTGTGGAGGGCTCGCCTTTTCTTTATATGTACATAAAAAGCGTTAACAGTAAGGCAGCCTCAGGCAGGTCTTCAGGACAGACCTAGATGAAGGTGCTGTTCTCATGGGGCAGGCAGTCCCATGCCTGTTCTGTCCATCAAGACATTTAAGGGGAGAAGATATGAAGGACAGAAGAGTGATGCTGATACTTTACCCCCACACACACCAGTGTTTTTAGTAAAAGATATTAAAAAAGTAAAAAAATAAAATAGGGTAAAGCTTATAGGATATGGCTGCAAAGGACCACTTTTATAAAGCTATAGAGTGTTTTAGGGTAAATGTTAGTACAAAAGAGCCAGAAAGCAAACAAACAAACAAACAAACAAATACCACCAACAACAAAAGCAAAACAAAACCTAAAATGTCTATAAAGTAAAAATGTTACAATGGCCAAGGTTAATTTTTCATTAAAGAAAGATTTTATTTTGAATGGTTGGAGAGATGGCTCAGCAACTATGATCTCACACTGCTCTTACAGAAGAACTGAGTTCACTTCCAATCACAGATGACTAACAGCCCTCTGGAGCTCCAGTTCCAGGGAACCTGATGCCCTCTGCGGGCTTCTATGGATACACCTGAGTAATAAACGAATGAATGAATGAATGAATGAATGAATGAGTGAAGTGCAGCCTACTGTGCTGTATGAAACCCACAGCAGGGAATAAGCAATGGCCTCAGTCTTCATACTGGGCCCCCCCCAGTGACTGCCCCAGAGCAAATCATTGCTACTCACTTCCCTCATGGTTGGTATGTGAGTGCAAACAGCCGTGGAGGTC
Source organism: Psammomys obesus (assembly GCF_907164565.1). Lineage (NCBI taxonomy): Eukaryota > Metazoa > Chordata > Mammalia > Rodentia > Muridae > Psammomys > Psammomys obesus. The sequence goes on from NW_026585609.1 coordinate 3,993,637, forward strand.
AGCAGGCACTGAGTCTCCTGGAACCGTACTACAGGTGGTTGTGAGTCACCTAAGATGGGCGCTGAGAACAGAACCCGGGTCCTCTGCAGGAACAGCAAATGCTCTTAATCTCTGAGCCATCTCTTCAGCTTCCCCTCCCCCCGTGCCCCACTGCCTGTGTGTGCTGAGGTCAGAGGACAACTTGCAGGAGTTGGTTCTCTCCTTCCGTCATGCAGGTTCTGGTAATTTGACTGGGGTCTCAGCCTTGGAGGCACTTTCACCCCCGAGCTGTCTCTCTGGCCTGTGGCTGGGCTTGACAGCATGGAAGGTGTATTTATTTTTCTAGGTAGTGAGCTGTCTCACAGGGACGCACATATGGACAGGGCTTTAGTTGGTGTCTCTCAAAGCTGGGCATCACTCGTTTGGGTCTTGATTGAAATGGTGTAATGATAAAAGAAAGGGTAGGATTGACTGACATATGTAAACCTACATAGTCAATGAAAACCAGCCAGTGCCTGTTTTCTTTCTACAGGCTAAGAATGCCTTTGACTTTCTGGGGATGGGTAGAAGATGAGCAGGCTGGCCTCAATCTTAGTATGTAGTGAGGATGACCTAGAACTCCTGATTCTCCTGCCTCCACTTCCCAAGAACTGAGAGTATAGGCAGATGCTACCACTTCTGGCTTTATTTTTCTTTTAATTTACTGTTCATTTTATTTTCCATTTTAAGTAGGTTATGAAATACCAAAAAACCAAAACAAAAAGAAGAATATTGATGGAGACAGCACAGGCTGGCAAAACCTGAGCTATTTACAACCCAAATTGTATAGAATGTTTGTCAGCTCCAGATGAAGCAAAGCAGTTGTGGGGTATTCCCTTTTGGGAGTGTTTCCATCACACACACAGAGGGACACATTCTCAGACATCTCCCTTTCCCACATACAGAGAGGAATTAATACTTCCAGCATGAGATTTTCTGTGGAGTTTGTGTCTTTTCCCTTTCTGTTGCCCTCTGCAAGTATTTCAGCCCTGGTACAAATGAAGAAACACAGCTCATCAGAGGGCCAAACATGCTTAAAATATCGCATTTACAGGAAAGTGTACATGCAGTAGCAATGAAGGAAGTTTGTTAAAATGAGCTTGGACTTTAAAATTCTGATTTTAAGCTGCATGAGCAAGTATGGACATTGGTGTTCATTTTACCTTGGGTCTCTAATATTTTTTTAAAAACATCAAGGTATACAGTCAGCATGTTGCTAGAAAATTGCGAAATTTTATTAAAATATGCATACTAAGGAATGTTTTTGGTATGGTGTGAAAAGATGTATAAAGAAACTATGATACAAAATTTACAACTCATTGAAAAGTAAGATATTATTCACCTATAAGAAAGATGAGACTTAAAATCCTCGATATGAAGAATAGAATAAAATCATGGCAGAAGAAATGGCTCAGTGGTTAAGAGCATCAGACCTGAGTTCCCAGCACCCACATGGCAGCTCCCAAATCCCTGTAACTCCAGTGCCAGGGGCCTGACCCCTGACACTTTCTGGCCTCTGTGTGTTCCAGACACATACATCGTCGAGAGATATCCGTGCAGGCAAGTACCCATTTACACAAAATAAAATAAATTAAAAATAATAAAGTTTAAAAAATGTTTCAGTACAATCAAAAGTGAGGCACATGCTTATTTTTGAAAAGCAGATATTGAGAATGTATAGCCCCATGTGTTTAACTGTGAGGTGTAAGAAGACAACTTTATGTTGCTAGGAACGCGCGATGTAGGAGATACTCTAGTCAGGGAAAGCTTTACAAGGAGAGCCTGAATTTCAAGCTGAGACACAGGAGTTAGGATGCCAGAGCCGAAGGGGTGACTGTTGTGGACAGGGCAGATAGTTCTCCAGGAGACCAGGTGTGGCTGAGGAGATGCAACCAGAATCATCCCCACGGCTCTGAGTTCCGAGGATGGTGATCCTGTTTCTGCTTTTCATCGTACATCTGCTATTGACCATGTAGGCCTGGCACGAAGGGGCAAACCTTCAACAAGGCTTATTGAAAGAACAAGAATAAGCAGACATTTTCTGGGGAGTCTTGGTTCAACCCCAAGTCCAGGTATTGCCCAGAGGACACCACCCCCATTCTCGGCTGCCAGACCACCCTTTCTTTTACCCGACATGATGACAGTTGTGGGAGGCTGCATGAGGTGCTTGCAGTAGCCGCCTAAGCCTTCGTAGCTTTTTAAAAAGGTCTTGAGTGGAATTTGACCCGGGGACAGGAGGCTTGGAAAAGGCAGGAAAACAAGTGCGGAGCGATCTGGGTGGATCTGGTTCTGCTCTGAGACTGAACTGGCATTTGCATTATTATATTATTGGGAACAGATCGGAGCCAGGATGAGTGTGACACCAGAACCCGTCATCCTAGGCGCCCTGACAACCAGACAGCAACGGTGAGCAGAGATGACTAACATGAAAATGCAGTCATTGGGGCTACTTATCTTTTCAGAAGCAAGCATAAGCGCAGTTAGGATGGTTTCATAGCGATTTCCATCTGTAGGCTTAGGCGCACTGAGGATTTTGTCAAAAAGGACAAGATGGTTGCGTGTTTCCCAAGTCTGTGCAATAGGACTGTGGCAGACACAAGAGGGACTGTTTTAAAAGATATTTGCTGAAAAATGGAGGGTAAATGCAGCTTTGCAAAAAAGGAAAAAGAGGAGGGGGGTTAATTTATAAGAAAAGAGAAAGCAATTTGAGACAAAAGAAAGAACTTATTCATAGTTTTCCTTTTATTCAATTGCCTTAGTTCTTTCTGGGGACAGGGTTGAGCTACATACTTCCAGCTGGATGTGAACTCATTTGCGCCCCTCGAACTAGAGCCATCCTTCTTTTGAGTCCTGGGATTGCAGGAATGTGCCACCATGTATGGGGTCGCTGTTATTCTCATGTGCGTTGATAGGATAGGAACGTGTTTGTCTGAGCATTGAGTGTGTGCATGCATATGGAATGCAGAAGGCAGGTACTCTCTGGTTTCTTTCTTTTCCTTCCTTCCTTCCTTCCTTCCTCTCCCCCTCCCTCTCTCCTTTCCTCCCTCATTCTGAGGCACCGTCTTCCTGAGCTCTGAGTTCGTTCACTTAGTCATGCTGTCTGGCCAGTGAACTCAGGGCCTCACCCATGTTTGCTCACTCGGCACTGGGGTCACAGGCATACACAACCACGTCCAGGTGTTACACGGGCGCTGGGAATCTGATCAGGTCTTTACGCTTGCACTGCCAGTGCTTTAGAGGCTTGAGTCATCTCCCCGGACCCCGTGACCAGAGTCTGAGGGGGTAGTTAATAATCAATTTGTCACTATGGGAATGGCATAGGTGAGCTTTTGAAAAATAACACAAAGGAGTAGAGTGTAGTTGAGATGCTCCCGCTGAAGTGAAAGAATCAGATAAAATTATCTCAAAATAAGTGAATTCTGAGCACCAGAAACAGCTACCACTCCCAAATACTTCCACAGTTATTTTCTTAAATACTAGTAATAAATAAATAGATACTTGCTGTTGGACTTAACATTTCCAGATGCTCCACAAGGGCCCTCAGGATCTGTCATCAGGCTCTTCTCCCCTCTTTCTGCTCTCTGTACCAGTCGCCGTCACAGACACACTGAATAAAGCATCTCTCATGTTTGGAATGTGCCTGGGGTGGCCTGGGTGTGCCCACATCTCTGCCAGTGGGCACACCTCTGGGTCTTCCAACACTGGCTCTCCTCTCGCTTCCTCTAGGTGTTGACCTGCCCCTGGGTAGACAGTTTCCTTAGATGTTGCTGGATGACAGTGACAGCATTTTCTAACCCAAGTTGCACTCACCTGTTTGCCTGTGTGCTTTGCCAACCCGGGTGTCCCTGCAGACAGCGAATGAATCATGTTTGTTCTGTATGCCGTGCCGTCATGCAGGGCACAGCTTGCAGGCCTTACATTTCTCCCAAATAAGATGGCTTCGGGTGCCATGTAGTATGTTTCCCTCTAGTAAATAATAATTCCGTGCATAAGCTGCTATTCCTTTCACATTGGCACCAGGATTTAGCTGCTAGAAGTAGTTGAGAATATTAAACAGTCATTTTTTTTTTTTTCCAGTAGCTCACTACTGCATCTGTTGGGAGCATATTTCTTCTGTTTCTGGGGACACTGTCTTCCTAGGCGTTCAACCCCCTAGAGTCCTCCTATTCTGGCGAATTTATCTGATAATTCTTACTTACATGTTTATGGCATAATATATTATTGCTCTCAGGAGCATTTATGGCTTAATAGCAGTTCCTGGGGACGAAAATGTTTAACTTGAAAGAGCAAATTCATTTCCATGAGTAGATTTGCATCTACTCAGCTTGGGTAATTGATATGTTTTAAGGAAACAGGGTGACACTCTGCTGGCCCTAAAATCACACCAGGCATGCTGGCTGCCAAGTATACATTTACATATTGAGTGACTCCGACTGGGAATAAGCCTTTCCTTAGTCTCCACTGGGGATAAATTGGCGCCTGTTACACTACTTGCTCCCTGTTCATCTGAAGGTCACAGTGCCGCGGCATATTTCAGAGCACTTTCTCTGCCTCTCCTCCTTGGATGCTCTTTTCACTTCTTTCAAACTATAAATACATAATCATGTAAGATTGAAGCCAGCTCCTGTGAACTTGTCACAGATAAAGCTGATTTCTGGGTTGCGGACTTATGTGTAAAAGGATGGTTTTTCTCGCTGAAAGTGAAGTTCTAGAGGACTCAGACGTTTGAACTCCTTCCAGCGTGGATTACTCAAGAGGAAACAAACAGCACGATCCTGTATAATTGCTTGTTATTTTGAAGACGGAAATGTTATGTGTATTTCTCTTTCCCAAGGGCTCTGTGGAGGACAGGATCGTGTTCGTGTTTTTAATAGATCTGTGGGCCATTGCCAATATTTGAAACTCACAAACAAGTGAGGCTGATGTCCGCCTGGCTGCACGATGAAGCGTTCCACAAGCGCCCGCCTCCAACTAATAGGAAAGTCACACAGGGCTTTTTAGATGAACGCGTGAGAAAGACCAGTGTATCTAGGCTTGTTTTATGTAAACAAGGGTTGAGGACATCTCTGTGCATGTGTAATTTATGCGTGTTGGAGGCGGGGCATACTCTTAGCAGCTTAGCTGTCCTAAAAGGCAAGGCTCATAGACCAGGACAGAACTCGGGGACTGAGAGCTTGAACTTTGATTGATCTATGTTGAAGTCCGTGTCTGTGTCCAGCCCGTGCGATGGTGGATCAGGTAGTTTCCCACTGTGTGTCTCAGTTTCCTGTCAATAGCGATAATAGTACATGCCACTTCAGAGGGTTTGTGATTATCAGCCATACTGACACATGCAAAGAATTCACAGCAACGTTTGGCACATCTGTGGATTCAACACAAATTTGTTGTTGTTATTTTTGTAAATGGCTCTTACATGTTAATACCACACAGCTGATTCAGAGAGGAGAAAATAATTGCTCAGTGAATAAAGGCAAATGTTCTGGAGTGTGAAGAGACAGCTCATTTGGCAAAGTGCTTGCAGGGACCTCAGCTTGATGCCAAGAGCCGATGTTAAAACGAGCTGGGTGTGGTGAGTGCTTGTAATCCCAGCCTTAGGGAGGTGGGGATAGGTGGATCCCTTGAGTTGCCTGGCTTGGCAGCTCTGAGCGCTTGAACTCCAGGCCTGTTGAAAACCTGTTTTCCCTACACACACACACACACACACACACACACACACACGTAGGCAGAGAGAGAGACAAACAGGCAGGTGTGTATGTCTGAAGAAATCTTTTTGAGCCATTTAATTTTGGTGGTAAAACCTGTATGGGCTTTTCTTTATCCGTGAGAAATTACGTCACAAAAAGGGATGCACACGAGGACTAGGCAGTGTGCCCTCTGTCATATCCCTTGGTCATTTGCGTTTGTTTGAAAGTCTTCACCGTCAGGACCAGGCATTACCTATTTATGGGTACCTATCTCTGCTCTGGGGAGTTTGCGTCTTTTGGCCACTTTGTGCTAGGTTCTTTGTGCTCTGATCAGAACTGGATGGGCATGGCACTGGTGCAGATTCCCTTCCAAGAAAAACACTGGGTGTTTCAGGAAGTGGGTGAGTGAGTCAGAGGACGGCACTTTTCCTCTTAGTCAGCCGTGGACTTGCTGGAAATAGCTTGACTTTCACCCAGAGTTCTGCTCTTCAAATCGGATGTTTGGTCAGAATTGACCTAGCACCACACTGACGGCTGGGCTCTGTTAGTGTCCACACTCTGGCCACACTGAGTGGCTCAGCCACTGTGGCCCAGTGAGCACCTTTTAATTAAAGTTAAGTTGATTAAACTTATTAATAATTAATTAATTAAATTTATAAATGAAATAAAAATTTAATTTAATTAAAAATCTCAATTAAGTTCTACACTCTTAAATTAGTGTTTCCTCTGTGACACTTTTGCTTCCAGCAGGAGTGACATGAATCAGCTAGCATTGTAAATTGGGGGAGGGCAGGAATTGGTAGTCACACTGACTTTGGTCTCACACACACACACATCCTGTGAGTCTTAACACAAACCTTCTTCTCTCAAATTTCCTGACAGCACAGGGATTATCTTTCAGAACGCTGTCCTAGGCTGCCACACTCTAGAGTTGCACAGAAGAAAAGATAGCTCCTCAGAGCGGTCCCTCACAGTAACATTTAAAAATGCTAAGTTCATGCTGTATGGTCACTGAATGTTAAAAGCGAGGACACGGCTGCCCCCATGGTTGAGGAGAAGATTTTATTGTAGATATTAATAGCAGTTCCTGCTCTTCCAGAGGGCTTGAGTTTGATCCTCAGCAGCCACCCTGGGCGGCTCACAACTGCCTGGAACTCCAGCTCTGGAGGATCCAAAGCCCTCTGGAACTTGCTGTGTAGAGCAGGCTGATCCTGAGCTCAGAGAGATCCACCCGTCTCTGCCTCCCAAGTGCTGGGATTAAAGGTGTACACCATGCCTGGCTCCGGTCTCCCAGCTCTATCCCAGGAAACAGCAGAAACACTGATTTTCTGAGAGTAAATTCCTGTGATTTGAGTCCTCCTAAGGTTTGCAAGGCCAGCCAGATAGGCTTGGGGCGTGGTAGCTACCGATGTGCTCGTCTTTTGCATTTACATTAGTAGACTGATAATTTCTCTCTTTTCACATTATAAATCTCAGGTACTTGGTCTTGGGTTAGCTGGAGGCATTGAATTTTCTCTCTGATGTCGTCACTTGCAGGATTTCTCCTGTTTCCTCCAGGGCGGGGATCATCGTGGCTCCTGGCAGCCCTGGGCTTCCCTGAGGTTTAAACAGTTGTTTTTGAGATTAAGCACCAGTCCTGTAAACAGTGCCCTTTATATCTTATAAAATTCAAATGCCTGTTGTCTAGAAAAATTTCCACTTTATCATCTTGGAATGTAGTGGATTGGCTTAGCCCTTGGCAGAGTTGGGAGTTCTCAAGCTAAGGACTTTGAGCGTGGTACTGTGTGATTCTCAAGCCTGCTTAGGAGAGAAGGTTTCCACAAAAGAAAAGACAGAATCCCCAGTGGCCACATGCTCCATGTTAGAGGCAAGCTTGGTGGAGACCCTCCAAAGACCACGTCTGTCTGTTGATGGCACTCCCCTTGCTCCAGAGATAAGATATCCTCTCCTCCATGTTTTTACCCTGCTCCCTAGCTGCAGGTGCTGTACAGCGGTAAACTCACAGGTTGCTAGGCTGATGTGTGGCTCTTGCTGGGTTTAATGAAGTGCATTTGGAGGCTGCACGCACCCTTACAGAGGGTCTCCCACTGGGTCAGTACTAACTGGAGGATGAGAGTATAAGGGACACATCCAGGAGCCTAGAACGGGGCATCATGGATACCAGGGCTTCCCCATTCCCCATTCTAACTCAGTGCAAAGCGGCATCACACTGATGTCTGAGATGGCCCTGTGAACCACCAGTAGTGGCACCCAGTGCGTTCTGGGTCCTGCTGGGATGACGCTTGTCACCAGGCGGTGAGGAGAACTGGAGAGGGGAGAGGGTGTGATTGCGGGAGTATGTTAGTTACTCGTGAGCTGCTGTGGCCATGATATCCCGCTGAAACCACTTAAGGTTTTCTTTGTCTCAGGATTCAAAGCGGTTCTGTCCACACAGGGAAGGGATGCAGGAGCAGTTCAGTGTGGGCCTCTGTGGCAGAGACTGTTCATATCGAGGAAGCAGACTGGAAGCCTAGACCCGGGACAGACAGCGCTTTCAAGTGGACACCCCTCGGTACCTATTCCTGCCTGCGAGGCCTCCTATCGTGTTCCACAGCATGTGTACATGTGCAGGTGCGTGTGGGAGCACACGCGCACGTGTGTGCACACAAATACATACACACACACATACACGTAAACACACACACACTCACCACCACCACCATCATCTTGGGAAGTATTCCAAACATGAGCCTGCAAAGGACATTTCAGTTTCAAGCCGCAATAATGAGTTTATTTTTTTTCTGCTCCATGTGGAGGAAAGAAGGAAGCTCGATAATAAAAGAGCAATCACAACAGAGAGGCGGGAAGAGGGACATCCCTGTATGCAATGCAGAACAGAGTCAGCAGTGCTGATGTGTTCTTGGTTGGCCTTGTTAGCTAGACTTTCATGTATTCTCTTTATATCTCAACTAAACATTTTCCAATAGGCATATATACATATGAATACACACAGAAACACATACAGGTCTTACATTCTGTCTCAGAAAATTTGAAATTAGCATCTTCACTTGGTTAAGTAATTTGGTCATGTAATTCGTGGAAATAATTCTCAAAAAGGCTTTTGTTGTTGTTGTTGTTAACTGTAGATCGACGCTGTTTCTCCTCATTTAACTAGTCCTGTAAAAGTTTTAAATGAGTATATTGTTCAGAATCATTCATGTATCCCCATGCTTTGTCAAGTACACCACTGCAAAGCTGGGGGTGAAAACCAAGACTAGGTCAGGGTGGCACTGTGTCCTCGCAGAGCTCTTGCTCCTGTGACACTCCAGGGTGCACATTCCTCCCCCTGTACCCCGTCTGCCTGTACCCCACCCTCTTTGCAGTGGTCCTCAGTGCCCCTTCCCTCTGTGGCAGAAGCTCATGCAATCCAGAGCTCTGCTTTACTGATTATGAGTAGAGCTAGGTCCTCAGACCCTTTCCAGGCACTCGGCGGGATTATATGTGTAATAAATGCTTCACAAAAGGAAATGGATCCTTATTCTTTTTCATTGTTAAGTGAGCATGTTATTTTTGGGGTAAAAAAAAAAAATAACTCCTGTTATATTCCTCTATGTGGCAGAGTGTTTGAGTTTATTCCATTTATGGTATTTATTGGTAACTCTGGCGTGGGCTTGTCACTAAATGCCAAATTTACCTGCTAAGTGTGGATAGTGGTGTTTCTACTTGAAGGAGTTGCCATGGCAGTGGCAGGTGATGATGCAAGTGAAGGATCCTGACTGATGCTCGGTGTGGCTCTTCCTCTTCCTTCTCTGCGGTCACTCTTGTTAGGAATACTCGTAAAGCTTAGTCCCCATAGTGCACTGATTTTATAAACTCATTTGGCTGACACGGGGACAGCTTTCATGCTGAAGTACTGTACCTTTCATTTAGCAGAGAACTGGAATTAATTTAGAGGGGCTTTTATTTAGAAAAGTTGAAGCTAACTTATTATTCTTTCAAAAGTGATTTCCTACATTTTAAATTATTTCATTTTTAGCTGTGTGTGTGTGTTGTATGCAACACATGTGTATAGGTACCTACAGAGGTGAGAAGAGGCCATTGGATCCCCTGGAGCTGAGTTACAGATGGTTATGAGCTGGGAATCAACCCTAGGTCCCCTGCAAGAGCAGCCAGTGCTCTTAACTGGAAAGCCATCTCTCCAGACCTTACTCCTCCTTTATTTTTTTCTCATTTTAACAAAAATGTGTATTTTCTCCAAGTTTTTTTTTTTTTTTTTTTTTTTTTTTTTTATCTTTGGGTCTACAGCCTTTTTCTCTTAGTAGCTTAGAGAAGGGAATTATGGGCACGGAAAGAAAGAAGGACGTGCCAGCAATGTGTCCCTGGCCCTGGAGATGCTTCCCACATTTTCTCTTCCTGCTGACCCAACATAGCCTGCTTAGCCCAACAAGTCCACCTCTACCTCTGGACAAAACCCATACAGTATGACTCAGGAGCTTTTCACTCCCACTGATGCAAACACCTTTTATTTTGCACCCTCTAAAGAACTACAGCGTGTTGTGGTTTTGCTCAGTTAATTCCAGGTGCTCGTGTTCAGGAATGTAATTCCTGGCAAATATTTCTTGAGGGCTTATGAATTGACACTGGCTGCAGAGTGGACATGCTGCCATGGAAAACAGGCCCATTTCTGCCCGAAGGGAACAGGACCTTGATTGTCTCTGGTTTCCTGATTCACCAGACCCAGGCGCTGAAAGTTGATGTACTCAAAGTTAGTATTTCACATCTGACACTAGCTTTTTTGTATGATTTTTCATCTCTGTTTGCCTTCATTTTGTTGTTTACCTCCAGGCAAACACTTGAAATCAAACAAATAACAGTGTTCTTGGTCTTAATATTACATACATTTCCTTGTCAGCAGAGTTTCATTTCTGTATACCAGCTGAGAAACATCAAAAACATAACAAATACATACACTCTTTATCCCAAAGATTTGCAACTTATCCTGAATTTGAAATGGGAAAATTCTGAAATAACATTATAAAAATCACATTCTCAGATTCATTCATTTTTTTAAAGATCGTAGCCTGCATTTATATTATTCTTATCAATGATAACTATTATATATATTTTTTTTCTTCTGAGAAAACAAGACTGCTTGTACACTCTGTGTTAGTTCATGTGTTTTATGCTGCTCTCCTGCTAGATTTTAAGTGTCATAAAGTTAGGAACTGTATTAGTGAACGTTTCATAACTGTGACATAGTACTTAGGATAATCAACTTAGAAGGAAGAATGGTTGTCCCTGTTGGCACACAGTTTCAGTCATGGTAAGCACTGTCTTGTTCTGGGCCTGCGGTGCTTGCATTGGTTAGGTTTTGCATTGCTATAACAAAAGCAGCTTACGGTTGGAATGATTTGTTTTGGCTCAAAGTTTGAAGGTGTGGTCCTTCACTATGAGGAAGGTGCAGAAGTGGGAGGGTGAGGCAGCCCACTGAAGCAGCAAAGACACTAAGGCAGGTGCTCAGCTTGCTTTCTCCTTTTCATTCCATTAGGAACCACAGCCCATGGGAACAGCGCCACCTGGATTCAGGGGGGGGGGCCATTGAGCCTCCGTTAAGCCTCTCTAGAAGAGCCCTCACAGATGTTGTGAGAGGCACGTCTCCTAGGTGATTCTAAATCAAGATCGCCCACCAATGTGGTGTAGTCCGTGGTGGTTGCAAGCATGTGGCAGGACATGACTATCCCTGTGCCAACTGGAAGCACAAGGAGAGAACAGATCCCACATGTTAAAAAAATTCAAGGTCATGACCCTGATGGCCAGTGTCCTTCTCTCATATCCCTCCTAATGATGTCTATACACACAGTCTTTAGGGAACACTCACCTAAACCACAGCAGGAGCCATGTCTGTTTTGTCTCCCCGGGAATAAATGTATAGAAATGCCCTAGCTTTCATTGTAGTCATTAGTCATAACAGCAATTTATGTTTAACTTTAAACTAACTTAGTCAAACCTAAAATCCAGCTCCCCGAGGAGCAGTGCTGATGTAGTTAGCACATCAGTTACGAGCCTGTCATTGTAGCTCACACCTGGAGTCACGGCACTTGGGAGGGAGGCCGAGGGAGGAGAATGGCTGAGAGTTCAACACCAGCCTAGTGAGTTCCAGACTAGTCTGAGCTACAGAGTGAGACCCTGCCTTCTTAAACGGCGGCCCCCTCCCCCACCACTCAGCAACAGCAGAGGCTGGAGAGACCGCCCAGCACTTGTTGCTCTTGCAGAGCAGCAGAGTTCATTCAGTTCCCAGCAACATCCAGTCTCATAACTTCCTGTAACACCAGCTCCAGGGAATTCAATGCCTTTGGGGGTTGCTGAAGGCACTGAACCCCCGTGGTTCATGTACATCCATGCAGATAAACATTCACATGTGTAAAATAATAATAAATCTTTGAAAAAGAACAACAGAACACTCCCCCACCCCAAACTCATCTACCAAGAAAGCTGTATTGGGCAGTGTTTGCCTAGAGCTCAGAAGGGCACATCCGACAAATGAATGAGTTAGGACTTGGAGTGACTGCTGCCGATCAATGCTGTGTGAATCTTGTTTGAGCACTGATTTACAAGGGTCATTTTGACCTTAACTTTTTTTTTTGTGGCATTGCTTGAGCCAGTGACATAGTAGTACTGGGTTTGTCATTCACAAGAAGAAAATACTGGTATTTAATGGTACTTAGAAACATGACTCGGGGTAGAGTCTCACATCTTCTTCCCCTTGTGGGATCGCTATTCACATCATGGGTAGGTTATTTTTAACTTTAAAAAAAATTTTTAATTATTTTTATTTTTATTAATTACAGTTTTATTCACTTTGTATCCCCCCCCCCCCCCGGACCTCCCTCTCTCCTCCCCTTTCAATCCCACCCTCCCTTTTCCCCACCTGTGTCCCTCTCCCAGTCCACTAATAAGGGAGGTCCTCCTCCCCTTCCTTCTGACCCTAGTCTATGAGGTCTCATCAGGAGTGGCTGCATTGTCCTCTTCTGTGGCCTGGTAAGGCTGCTCCCTCCTCAGGGGGAGGTGATTAAAGAACAGGCCAATCAGTTCATGTCATAGACAGTCCCTGTCCCCATTACTATGGAGGCCACTTGGATACTGAACTGCAATAGGTTACCTCTGTGCAGGGGTTCTAGGCCATCTCCATGAGTGGTTCTTGGCTGGAGTATCAGTTTCAGAAAAGACCCCTGTGCTCAGACTTTTAGGATCTGTTGCTGTCCTTGTGGAGCTCCTGTCCTTTCCAGGTCTTACTATCTCCCACTTCTGAGTGAGGTATCCCAGAAGCAGAAAGACACACAGGGTATATACTCACTCATAAGTGGATACTAGACATATAATATAGGATAAACATACTAAAATCTGTACCCCTAAGGAAGCTAATCAGGAAGGAGGACTCTGGCTAAGATGCTCAATCCCCATTCAGAAAGGCAAAGAGGATGGACATCAGAGAAGGGAGAAAACAGGGAACAGGACAGGAGCCTACAACAGAGGGCCTCTGAAAGGCTCTATCCTGCTGGGTATCGAGACAGATGTTGAGACTCATAGCCAAACTTTGGGCAGAGTACAGGGAATCTTATTTTTAACTTTTACAAACCCCAGATTCTTCATTAAAATGGGAATAGGAGACTTTTTATGGCCTCTTTAAGTTGGTAAGAATTAGGTAAAAATAACACTATTTAAATGCTTGGCACAGTGGCCGGCTGGGGTAACGAAGTGGCGAGCTGGGCCTATGTTAACTTCAGATCATGTGTGTGGACGTTTTCTGCGGTCATAGTAACTTAACAGTTTGGGGAGAGGTCTACCTTCCCACAATAAAAGCCATATTTGCTACTGTTTATTAATAAATAAGAGATGTTCACTGCTTAAAAGGCTTTATTCTCTTTTTTTTTCTTTATTTTATTCGTGTGTGTTGTGTGTATGTGAATTTTGTGTTTGTGTGTATACTGCATGTATGGGCGTCTTCACCTGTAGCCAGAGTTACAGGTGAGTATGACTCCCATCCCCCGATATGGCTGCTAGGAACAGAACTCTGCTCTTCTGCAAAAGTAGTCAGCACTCTTACCCACAGAACCATCTCTCTAGCTCCGTAGACAGTTTCATGCATACACGTCAACATACGTGTGTGTGCGTGCGTACATACACGTACATACACGTATTATATTATCTGTGCCCTCTATGACTTTATCATATCCCCCTTCCTTTCCCTCAGAACCTCTTCTTCCCAGTTAGTTCTGCCGTGTCAACACCATTAGAGAAAATGACACTCTTTCCTTCAGCAACTGTTAACCGCCATGAACTCCTCTGGAAGGGGCCGGGGTCTCGTGGGCAGCTCCTGTATCCACCATGGGACGTTGGAGGGCCTAACCTCCTGCAGGTGCTGTAGCTGTTGTGTGTCGTGGCTACAGCGGCCATGCCACATCTGCATGGCAGCATTTCGTGAGACTTGTCTCCATCCTTTAGCGCTTATGTTCCTTTGGTCCTGTCTTTCCTGCCTTGAGACAGGGTGGGTGGAGGCGTGATGTATCCCAGTGAGGCTGAGTGCTCATCAGTGACTCATTCCAGCACTTCGACCACTTATGAGTCTCAGCGTCACCCATCACCTTTTGCAAAAGGTGCCTCTCAGTCCTAGGCTAAGAATTGCATCAGGATGACCTCACTCAGGATGATCTTTTTTAGTTCCATCCATTGCCTGCAGATTTCATGATTTCCTTGTTTTTAAGCTGAGAAGTATTACATTTTAACAGGAGCTACATAGGGAGACCAACAAAACTACAAAACCTGAGCCCAGGTGGTCCTGCAGAGACTGATGAGCAAACCAAGGATCATGCATGACCCCCTGGTCAGATATTGCAGATTGGCAGCTCAGTCTCCTTGTGGGTTCCCGAGTAAGGGGAGCAGGGGCTGCCTCTGTCATGAATTCTGTTGCCTGCTCTTTGATCACCTGCTCCTGGCAATGTGGCCTTACCGGGCCACAGAGGAAGAGGATCTAGGCAGTCCTGATGAGACTTGATAAGCTAGGGCAGACGGCAGAGGAGGAGAACTCCCCCTTTCAGTGGACTAGGGGGAGGGGATAGAGGAGAAGAGGTAGGGATGGTGGGACTGGAAGGATTTGAGAGAGGGGGCTTCAATCGAGATACAAAGTGAATAAACTATAAAAAGAAAAAAATATTTTAAAAAAGAGTTGCATTAGCCTGTGGCCATGCACATACACATTTAGAAGGCACTTTTGATAGCAGGATCAATAAATATTAACTTAATGGCCTTAATTAGTTTTTTCATCAATTGTTATGACTGTATAAAAGCAAATGCCCAAGAGATCTTCATGTGACTTTCATTGGCAATGTGAATTTAAGGTGATTGCACAGATATCTCTGTGTTTGTTTCAGGTTAACTCACAAAGAATGTGTTCCAAGTTTTTTTCACTCACATGGGCTTTTCCTAAGCAAGCAAGCAAACAAGCCACCAACAGAGCTAATAATCAGATATGCAAATTAGCAGTTTGCTACCCAGGGTGAATTTCAGCCTTCATTAAGGTGCCTGCCTCTGGGACATGTTTAAAGCTGTGACTTACTCTCTAGAACAGTAACATGTGCTGAAGCTTCTTCACAAATAATCAGCCCAGTTTAACTGAGCTATTGCCTCAGCGGAGCACTTAGCTATCTCCAGGATCTGAAAGCACTGTCTGTTGACATAATAACAGAAGGCAGTTCAACATACACTAACCAATCAGCTGTTTCTGACGAATGTAAGTGCCCCTCTTTTTTGTGTGTGTGTTCCTTCCACTCTGGTTGCTATGGTACCTTTATTTTAGTATAAACTTGGACTCCTATTTCATAGTTCACCTGGATTTCTCAAGTTCATGGTAAAGGTGACTTTTCTCCTGAACTTTCTGTGAACTAATAATTAATGTTTAGACTACCAAAAACTGCTAGAGAAAATGGCAGACCAGGGCCATAAAAATGCAGAAACCCCAGAGCCAGGGGGATCTGAGAAACCTGTAGGTTGTTATAATGAATCTGGATAGCCTAAAATATATTTGTATGATAAAGAAAAGAAGCAACCCAGAAGGTTGAATAAAGATACTAGAACATTAAAAGGAAAAGAGAAATGTAAGGATGGTAGACACTTACCCCACGAGCCTTTATGATGTACAATGGGAATGTTTAGAAAAAAATGCAGTGAGGAGATAAATAACATAAAGCATTGTGTTTCACGTTGCAATTAAAGGGGAGGTTACTAGTGATACATATCAAAACCAAGAGTGGAAAAAGAGATAACGTTAAAAAAGGGCAGAACATGATAGGGGTGTTTTTAGACTATGAATGAAATCCCCATTGGAATGCAGGCAGTTTAATTTTTTGGATGTTTCTAATTGTATCAGACATAATTTCTTTTTAATTTAGTGGAATGCAGTTTTGATCTGACCGTTATTTGTGGTCTATGGTACTCATTCTCACTTCCCCTCCAGCCTCACCAATGGTGACTTTCTATAGCAGAAGTCAATCTTCAAGGACTACAGTGGAGGTGAGCCAGGCCACCCCTTTGCTCCTCCCTGTACTCCATGGCTGATTCAGCTTCACAGCCTTCAGACCGATTGCTCAGCCCTTCCCAGCTTCATGGTGTTGCCCTGCATTCCTTCTGCTTTGGGTACCACCAACTGTTCTTGGATGTCTCTCCCTCACTGTGCATTATAAAGTCTTTATCTTGCCTTCCTTTGGTTCAGTTGTTTTTGGAAGCTGTTTTGCTTTCAAGACTCAATTCTTACTTAGGTCTCTTTGAATTTCATACTCTGCGCTCTCCTTGTATTATCTTTAGTCTTAAAATAAAATGTGTGTGTGTGTTTATGTCGTGTGTGTGCACGCTCACAGGAAGCAGAAAAGGCTATCAGATCTCCTGAAGCTGGAGTTAGGGACAGTTGATAGAAGCCACAAGCCTGGAGTTGGGTCACCTGGGACAATAGCGAGTGCACTTAAAATATCATTTTTATTACTCTTAAATACGTCTGTGTGTTGGGGAGGGAGGGTATGTGTGTGTGATTGCAGTTGCCCATAAAGTCAGAGGTGTTGGAGAACTACCGCCCTTCCCCAAGCTGGAGTAACAGTTTTGAGCCACCTGATGTTTGTGCTGGGTACGAAACACCGGTGCTCTGGAAGAGCAGGAAACTCAACTACTGAGCCATCTCTCTGGCCTGCAGCAAACACTCCTAACTGCTGAGCCATTTCTCTAGCCCGTAAACTCCTTTTCCTTAACCCCTCCCACACACATTCCTTCATAAGATAAGAACGTTTTAGAGGAGCCTGTTGGCAGTTCTTGGCCTTCAATGAATTGAGGAAACTGTCTCAGATTTGACCTGTCTTCTTAGTAGGAAGAGACCTCGCTCCTTCCCCCAGCCAAAGTTAAAGTGACTTCTTTTTTCTTTTTCCTTTGTTTTATCTTTACCATACCAGCATAGCTTGCTCTTGCTTCCTCCTTCCTTCGTTTTTTTTTTTCTTTTCCCTTTTAACTACCAGTGTCCTAACCATGAACCCTCACCTGGTTTCTTTTAAGAAATGCTTTGAGCATTAGTTTCTGTATTTGTGTGTGCATGGAGGGAACACGTGTGCTGTGTGTGTGGGGGGTGTGTATGTGCACACGTATGTGTGTGTGCTCATGCGCATGTGTGTGCTATCCTGACAACTTTTGGTTATCTATCAGTTTTCTCCTTCCACTGTGAGGTCCAGAGAACAAAAGGAGGTTGACAGGCTTGTGGGTCAAGTATGTTTACCTGCTGACACATCATTACTGTCCCCACATTGATTTCTAACCTCATATTGTGACACCTTGTTTATTGAAGATAAGGGAAAAAAAATCACATTTTGAAAGAGTGTACTTTTGTGTTTGTGAATCAAGGCACAGAATCATTTGGAAAAGGAGCCATCGATGTGATTTCAAAAGTTTCACGTGTTCTGGCACCTGACTGCATGGATGTAGAACTTGCTAGACGTGCTGTATTTGGCACACCATGGTGTCTGCAGTTGTGCTCACAGAGTGAGTGCTGTCTGGGAGCCACAATGTCAGCAGCTGCAACCGTGAAGCCATGAGCTTCTGAGAAGGGGCAGACTGTAGCCGATGCCACCTGTTTTGAGCAGGGAGGCAGGCAGGGAAGAGGACCCTGAGCCACGGAGAATTCTCTTCTCGTGGTTTTCTCTTCTCAAATCCATGCTTTACCTACCACAGAACTACACTTTCTACCTGGACACAGCATCTTCTTGTAGATAGAGGAGAAGTAATTTTGGGCAATGTACACGTGTACATTAGGATAAAAAATGGAATTTCATTGCTTTGTCAAAAGAAGTTTGTGGCCTAGTAATAGAGTTTTAAATTGAAATCATCTTAGGGGAATATGCTTAGGGTTTAGGAAAATAGAAAGTATTCAGAACACCAGCAGCCTGAAGGTGACAGGAGCCTCGTTGGAGGTTGTGGTCTTTTATAAGAATGTGTTGTGTAATCCAGGTAATATGGCTCATGCCTGCCCTCTCAGCAATTGAAGGATTTCTGCAACAGGCTCATCATGAGTTCAGGGTTAGCCTGGCTACATACTGAGTGTCAGGCCAGTGTGGGATGGAGAAGGAGAAAATGTTGCTTTCCTTGTGAAACATTGATTATAACAAGGAGCTGAATGGAAAATACAGATGAATTACCTGAAGTACTGTGTTCACGTGTCCCTCGCTCTAAGGCGTGGCTCTCAACCTGTGGGTCACAACCCATTTGGGGGTCGAATTATCAGATACCCTGTGTATCAGATATCTACATTACAGTTCACAACAGTAGCAAACTTACAGTTATGAAAGAACTACAAAATGATTTTATGGTTGGGGTCACCTCAACATGAGGAACTGTATTAAAGGGTCACAGCATCAGGAAGGTTGAGAGCCACAGCTAAGGTCACTTTGAAGAGACAGTCATGCAGAAAGAGAATGATAAATAGCAAAGGTCTCATCTCATGTCCAGTTCGTGTGCCTCTAACAGTGCCTGTGATGGCCTCTGACGCGCTCTCTTAGAACCCACTCACACGTCAGAATGGGGTCAGACTTGGTCTGGTTGGTGAACTTCTTAGAGCCTATTTCCCTGCTGTCCCACATCCCCTGTGTCCGTCAGACCCGGCTAGCTCTTAGTTTGCCTCTGTCGAGGGAAATGTTGGGCTGTACAAGTGTAGTCGATATCACTACCAGGGAGGAAGTGTCATCTAACAGTAATAATGTGCCCTGAGAGGTCCCTGGTGACATTTGGTGTGCATTGCTCCCTATTGAGCAGGTTGATAGAGGAGTCTCTGCAGCAGACATCACAGCTGGCCAGTGAGTGCTTTCCCTCGGGGCTGGTGACAGAGGACAGAGATTGAAAAAATAAAAAAATCTCTGGGGGGAAGAGTTGTGGTGAGTGGGGTGATTTTGTTCCTCTGCTTCTCAGTCCTAAGGCCGCTCCCCAAAACGTGTACGGTTGGAAAATGAAGTGGAGCAGAGTCTCTGCCTCATCTTCTCCCAGGAGAAGACGCCCACTGTGGCCTCCTGCCTCCCTGGGAATCGGAACAGAGGAACCTTTCATTTCTGGGAGAGCTGAACTTCTTGGATGAGGCCTCCTTCTTAAAATTCTGGCCCTCCAGTAGTGGTGCTCCTCAAGGCCTTTTGTTCAGGGTTTGGTCTTGCCCATGCCCTGGTTCTCCTCACTGCTTTTTGGACATTGGTATTCTGTACCTAGTGCAGAACAAAAGTATAGCTCCGTTCCTTTCTGAATCCCTTGAAGTAGGTCTTTCATTAGGTTTCCAGCCAGTGAATTCAAGTCCCTTTTAAAATGTATTTTCATTATTTCAGCTTAATTTATAAAGGCACAGACTGAAGAAAGATATCTCCCATGGAAGAATTCTGAATGACTGGTGAGGTCATCCCCTCTTTGAATGATGGAGTGTCTCCGTGGAGCAAGAGCATAACGTTCTGTCGTTTCGATTGACGGAGTGGCTCCTTAACAATGGCAACCCAGATGCCACCCAAGTCAGTGACCATGAGAAGGCATGAGTCAGGCTGTCACAGGCACTGCTGGTGTGCTGAGATGAGGCTAACGTGCCGTCTCTCTCTTCCTCCTGTGTTTGAGGGAAGCCCTACAGAATGCCAGAATACAGTATTTCTCCTAAAAGAGTGAGGTCATTGCTACGGTTTGGCATGTTCGCCAGCACTCTCCATGTTCGTGTTGCCATTTGGATAGGCGTTTCGCCAGCATAGTCCTGATGAAGTCAAACTGTGTCCGCGTGAACCCCAGTCTTGTGACTGCTATCCCCAAAAGAAGGGGAAAACTTGGCAGGGAAAGCCTTCACACCTTTCAGAGGAAGCTTGAGCGAAGGAGTTTATGTTGTCTTAAGGTGGCTTGTAATAAGCTGTTTCTGGCAGACCCAAGAGTCTAATAGAGCCTCCAAAAGCTAGGGGGATAGAGAGATACTTGTGTATAGGAGCTAAGGGACATGGAAGGACTGAGCAGAACACAGCACTGTGGAGCGGATCCCGGAATGGGCACAGATATGGGTTCAGTCTCAGAATGAGGTTTCAGCTTCAGTGAACAATTGACGCTGGTTCACTGGTGTTTTCCAAGCAGCATACTAATGTAGCGTTAGCAATGAGGCCATGGTGTGTAACAGAACTCTGGGGACTAGTATCTTTTCTAACGCTCCTGTAGAGCGAAAATCATTTTAACTAGTTAAGGCTCATTTTGTGATCACAGCTTATCTGCAGGTTAAGTAGACCTTAATTAAAGTTGGTTTTCGTTTTATGCTGAGAAACAAACCTAGGGCCTCATGTGGGCTAAGCAAGTATTCTACCGCTGAGTTGCAGTCCCAACACCTTAAATGATTGTATTTGTTTGAAGACAGAGGATTGCTATGTTGTATAGTCTGTCCTTGAACTTTCTCCATAACTCAGGCAGACCTGGAGCTCTCAGTCTGCCTGTTACCATTCCACAGTTCAGCTTTTAAGTTTCAAGTAAAACTATTGGTAGACAATGCCATAAAGTTTTGGTAGAAATTGGTGCGGTATAGGTAGGGAATGCCGTTAATTCCAGTACTCGGGATGTAGAAACAGGTGGATCTCTGTGATCTACGTAGTGAGATCCAGGCCAGCAGATATAGTGAGACCCTTTCTTGAAGCCTATACAACCCTCCCCCACAAAAACCCAAAGTTTTCATAGACATTGATTCATGTCATCTAGTTAAAACCATAAACACTGATGATAAACCCAGTTTATCATAAAATGTATAAAGCTCAGTTATATCTTCGACTGAGATACATATATCTAATCACATTGAGATCAAGGTGTAGCTACTTCAAGATCCTCTGTCAAATCCAAAGAACTTCAGTAAACAGAGAAGTCTGTGGCATTTAGAGAGAAGGCATCGTGTGGTTGCTCGCTGAGCGAGAGTTACTAGCTCCATGTAACAAGACCGGGTAGGTGAGATTTTTTTCAGAGTCATGAGGGAATTTTCACTTATTGCTTGAAAATCGACATTAGCAAGAGTGAAGGAATTGTGAAATCACAGTTGTTTCTACTTAGGATTCTAAAAACTTTCTGCTATGAATTTAACTTGTTGGTTTAGTCTGACTGTGACCCCACTCATCTCTCCTTTAAGTGGTTTTTCATTGATGGGAAATTGTGCGTCTTTGGCATCATTCTTTTCACTTGTCGCTCTTCTCTTTGCAATCACCAAAGGATGTTGCTTTGCTTAGAAAACAAGAAAAGTTCTGATAACTATGACGTGAGAAAAGTGTTACATGAGGAGGTTGCAGCGCCTACTTAAATCAGACACGGGGCAGCTCTCGTGATGGGTTTCCAGTACGGTCCAGTTGAAGGAAATTAACTGTGTTTGTGAGTTTATAAAGTGATAAAAATAAAAACACCCACTTTATTAGTAAGAGCTGCTCTCTCTTTTGACTTCTATCCTGGTGCTACCTAGGCATGAAACTGAGCATATCTTTAAAAGCCTGTAGGCAGGACAGCACGCTGTTTCCTGGGAGGAGTGTTCTGTGGTGGCTGGGTTTAGACATCTGCAGCCCCCGTGTGGAATAGCACATGACTGCAGTGACAAGTGAAACTTCAGTGGCCCAGTGGGACGACTTTCTATATTTGAAATTCAATTTAGCAAACTGACATTTTCTATTCCCTTTTCTAATGTTCTCCGAATGTGACAGATCACTCTTTTAAGACAGAGCACAAACCGTGCATTTATCAGGCTCCGAGGAAGAACCAAACACGGGAGAGGGGATGCCCAGCTACCACTGTTCATCAAAACCAGCTGCTGTGGTTTTGAAATGCAAACCAGATCAAAATCAGCACAAGGCCTCAGGCTTTAATTTATATTCAGAATGAACCAGCCTGCTGTGAAAGACCATTTCTTCTTCCTTGCTCTCTCTCTCTTTTTCTTTTTTTTTTTAAGAAAACTTTTGAAGAAACTTGTGTCTGCCTCACTTGATGTTTCCACCATCCCCATGAGCTAGGAAATGAAGAATCCTCTCTGTTTGTGGCAGAGCTGAGACAGGCTTAATTGACTTGCCTGAGCCAAACAGGCAAGTGTGTGGGGGGGGTCTGTGTTAGGATTCCAGTCTTCAGTGGCGAATGCCCGAATCCTAGCCCCTTCACTGTAGTATTGAAGGGCTATTCCCCATCTGGAATGCAACAACCAAGTGTTCTAGTTGGTACCCCAGTGTCTTCTGAGAGCAAATTGACAGATACTGAGGAGTTTTGTAAGCTGCTGAATCACTGATAGCAGGCTGTGGAGAGGAAGGGGAATCTCCCTACCTTGAAAATGAGTAAGCACGTTCCTGATTGGTTTACTACTCTGCCAAGGATTGTATCTGAGTCAAAACCAAAGAACAACTGAAATGGAAACAGCCACTTGATATTGGTATAATTTAAAAGAGCCATACTCACCCACTGGGGTTTTGAATATCTGTGTGTATACATGGGTGCTCAAGTATGTTTATGTGTCTGTGTGGGCATGCACATTTGTGCATGTGGCGAGGTCAGCCTCATGTACCTTGTTTTTCTGAGCTAGTCTTTTCCATTTTACCTGGTACTAGGAAGCCACAGGGACCCAGTTATTTCACTTTTCCAGCACTGGGATTATAGACTTTGCCCCTTGTCTTGCTGTTTCACATGGGTTCACTTGGGTCTCTGTTCTTGCTGTTCAGGAACTGCCTGGCTTTAGCTACCTCTGTGTCCCGCAGTATAGAGGCGAGTGTTTCTTTGTTCTGTAGGGGAGTGGCATCCACCCTGCTCGTTAGTTCTTAGGTGAACTCTTTGTTTGGGTCTTGAAACCAAATTAATGTAAGAGCTGAAGAATAAGAGAAAAGACCTAAGTTTTTAAAATGAAGATACCCAGTGGTCTCACAAGAGTGGAGTCTGAAGACATGACCCAAGTGTGATGCTTCTGTAGCTGTTAGACAGAAGCAAACCTGCGACTTTGTGTAGGAACAGTTGGGAAGGTGTCTGGGTCTGGCCGGTAGGTTACGGCGGTTTTACTGAGAGACGTAGGTGAGGGGGTAGCAGCAGCTAGTGGGAGGTAGACACTCCTTCGCGTTGCTCATTCAGCTCACTGGAATGCCAGTTGTCAGCCTCTGGTGGTCAAGGTGCCCCCCAGCTTCCTATGTTAAGGACGCCCGTTCCACAAGTGAGGGCCACCGTGCTTTGTTGCATGTAGGAAATGCAATCACATGGTTCCCTCCTTATCTCAGGAATTCCTCAGAGGAATTCAGCTTGTGAATCAGTGTGGCCATTGCTGTCTTTGAGATGACACCTCTCTAACCCCCTCAGGTGCCTTATCTTGACCCTTGTCGTCAGGCTTGGGCAAATAGGAAAGCAGCGTTGAGAAGCTGGAATTGACTTCAGTGTTTGGGGACCTATCCATTCTAACCATTGCTTACGAGCAAAGTCAAGCACTGGCCTTTCCTAAAAGTGTGTGGCTTTTCTTTTCCTCCCATAAAACTCCACTAGATTTTGGGTGAAGCCCATCGAACTGGGACTTAATTACTTATGCCAGTCTGTGGATATTAATGTTGTCCCTTTAAGGCCATACGATTTTTCGAAAGAGGAACCCAGGCTTCTCTGTCTCCTTCCTCGCTTTGTACAACTGTTTAACAGAAACCTATTGGATGCTGAGTGCCCTCCGAGTGTTTGAACAACAGCGGTCTCAAACAAAAGTCCAGGCCCTTTGAGAACCAATAGTCTGGTGAAGTCAGGAATTAACTAACAAATGAAAAGACACAGCTGTTGTACAGACTTTGAAGGTTTGTTTGTAGTGTGGGGAGTATCTGATAATGTGGTTCTATTTATTCAGGAGGGTCAATAAGAGCTCCCCAAGGACACTGTGATTGATTGAACTCAGATGAAAGAATGAGGAAGAATTAGCTGGAAATTACTGGGTCTTGAATATGATTTCTTTAATGTCCTTTTGATCTGAATCGTTTCCTTCTTATATATTCCCATGCTAACCCTGAACTTTTTTTCTTCACAATAGCAATTGCATTTTATAATTCTAAATTTATTCAGTAAGGGTTTGTTTTTATCCCCAGACTGTGGCTGTGTGGCTGAGACCAGGGCTAATTTGTTCACCACAGAAGTCCTGGTATCTATCTCAGTATCTGTCACCGACTCAGAGTTCAATAGCTACCTCTGTCTCCCACCTGGTAAAGTGAGGAAGGGCGAGGACCCTCCCTGAAGGTTGACTGGAAATAGAAGTATAATTGAAAGGACACTGAAAACAAAGACAGAATTCAGGTTTTGCCTGTGACAGAGAAGCCAGGGAGGACTATGGATGCAGGAGCAAGTAGGTCCTGGGTAGCACAGCCACGTTTTCACCTTTCCTGAAAAGAGAGGTCTTTGTCTTGCTTAAAGTGAATTTTGAAGAAGGTTATTATTATTATTTGCATGTGGTATGTGCATGTCTTTGCACAGGCGTGCATGTAACAACATTCTGTGGCGGTCAGAGGTCAGCTTTCTGGAGTAGCCCTCTCTTTTCACCATGGATTCCAGGGATAGACCTCAGGTCCATCAGGTGTTTACAACTGTTTTTACCTACTGAACCTTCTCTCCCACTCGTGTCAGGGAAATCTGTCCCATTTATTAAAAAAAAAAAAAAAAAAACATTTTAAATGGCTTCTGAAGTTTAATACGAGGTTTTTGATTCTGACAGTTATTTTCTCCTGGGAAGTATAAGGAATGTGTGAGTAAATACAGTCTTTAAAAAAGCTGAACCAAGTGTGTAAGAAAAACAAATAAGGTATTGTTAAATGTGCAGTGAAGGAAGGGAAGGAAAAAAAGAATGAAAGCTAGATTCATGTTAAAAGGCAGACAGGCAATTGACAAGGCTGTTGAATGGTTACATTTAAATGAATCGGATGTCATTTTGGTGCTAGGGACCAAAAACCCGTAAAGGTTAAGCACGAGCTTTTCATGGTTATGTAAAGATAACTAGGGTCTGGTTTTCCTCCAGGTGCTTTTCCGTGTTTTATATGCCTGCCATTAAATTGAGTCTACGTTACTTTTATAATGAGGTAATAGGCTGACGTCTTACGGAATTGACAGGTAGTCCAGGCAGAGTATAGAATTACACTATTCACTTAGATGACTTAGGGTTCTACTGTAGGCTTTTAATCTCACTAAATCAGCTTAGAGTTTTTATATTAGTCGTAAAAACCAGCTGGGTCTTCTCTTACTTGTTCGTGTAGTCCTCTGAGCCTGAGTACCTGAAGGTAGAGACCTTGGTGTTTGCCCCTCTCATGTCACCCCAGCAGTAAAACTGCTATGCCTTGATTTGTTTATTGCCTTTGACCTATGTGCCTCTCTATTTTTAGAACGGAGGCGTGAGAGCCGGGATGAATGGTCACATGTCTAACCACCCTGGTGGCTATGGAATCTACCCTTCTCAAATGAAGTAAGTTGCAATTCAGGGCAGGGGCTTCATGTGCTTGTGTTTGAGAGGTTCTTACTCCGAAACACAGTTCTTAGCCTGGAACTTTGTGTGTAGTCTGGTCTAACCTTGATCTTACAATCCTTCCTACCCAAGAGATACTATTACCATCATGCAGTCCCGTGCCTAGCTAGTTTAAAACACATTTTCAATGAACACGTTAGTTAGGTTTCTTTATTCAGCCATTCCTGATTCATTCAGAAGTAGTCTCCTTTTCATTACAAACTCACATTATTATTAACAGCTATATTTTTAAAAGGCTAAGAAAACACTAGCCCAAGGGGTACTGTCATGTACTTGGGAGGTACTATAGGCTGGGATTTTATATCCTTATTGCCTTTTGTCATCAGATATGTATCATACTTTAGAGCTTTAGATGTCTCCTGACCATTCTGTTGTTATTTGCAAAACAGAGCTGTGTTCATCATCATTTAGCCCGCACTATATAGATGCTTGTGAGAGTATACAACAACACAGAACAAAAACCAGACAGAGCCATCCCCAAGCCTCCTGGCATCGATTGAAACCAAAGACCTGGATTGAGTGGCTGTTATCTTCTGCGGCATGTGCAGTATGACTTTCTCATATCTGGCATGTGTTCATTAGGTCAGGTAATATGTACTGTATGTAGCGAAACACATTTCATCAGTGAACAGGATATAAGAGGTTTCCATCTACTTTCCTTCTCCAGTTGTTCCTCTGTCCTGACTATGCCACTTGAGGTGACTGCTCCTTCATTCTGGATTCTTTCTGGAGTTCCACAATTCCTTCTTCCAGGCTTGATTCTCCACCTGCCTGTCTTTCTATTGTCTTGGATTCTCCTTGAATGTCAATGGGGAAGTAAAATCTTGGGTGTCCTGATTGGGGAAAAAAAAAAAAAAAAAAAAACTAGTCACTTGATCTTGAATATCATGTGTGTGTTTTACTCAGCTGTCAGTCTGTTGTAATTCTTTGTTCGCTTGTTTTATTGAAAGCACCTGTCCCGTCCTCTTATCCTCTCCATTCTTCTAGGTTTTGAAGCTTAATAAATATTTACTGGTTAAATTGAAATAAATCAGTATTTATTTCATATAGCACATGAAATATAAAGCATTTCAAACTTAACAGTAATGTTTTATTTTGGTTAACTGTGCAGTACTTGTGAAAAAAGTGTTTATCATAGCTGACATCACTGGGGAACTGTAACAGTGTTCACCGAGTGTGAGCAAAGGTTTGTATTCTCATAAGGCAGTGTCAAGCATTGTTGAATTCTCTGTTGTAGTCCTGACTTGGCCTTGAGAATTGGCTGAGACTGGCACCACTGTCCTCAGTGGCATCACCTGATTTATATTTCTGTTTATCCATGTCTCGCCTGAGCAGGAACTTGCTCCTATTGGCTCTTCAGTTAGTATAAACTCAGAACGTTTTTAAGGAAACAGTTGGTGCTTATGGTACATCAACATTTTAAACTCTGAATTTTCATTACTCACCATGGACTTTAACCCAAGACAATGAACATTTTTTTTGTTTATTATTATTACAGTGGTTACGGATCTTCACCACCCTATTCCCAGATGGACAGAGAACATAGTTCAAAAACAAGCGCAAAGGCCCTTTATGGTATGTATGCCTAATTGGTAGGCTCCTTCTGTGTCTACCTGCTTACAGATTTGTACTTTCAAGGGCATTGTTCAAGCTCATAACCTGATGAGGCATTTGAAATGACAGAACTAGCTAGATAATGGCTACTTTATAAAACCGAAGCTATGAACTCTCTCTTGTTTCTTACAACCTGGAACCAGGGATGGAATGTGCTGAATGCTTTAAGAAGTCTAGTGCTTGGTGTGGATTCCTCAGTGGGGTTTGCCAGGCCCACAGATGGTACACCTGTTTTCTTATAGCTGATGAATTTTGGTGGTACTATTTCAATATGACCGGTTATCCTGATAAAATTTCTTTCTGGATTACGAACTAGTCAGGTGTTCTCTCTAATCTTTCTGGAACTTCCTTCTGTAATTTGACTTACATGTTTTTAATTTTAGTTTCGAGACAGAGTTTCATATATCTTAGGTGGCTTTGACTCACCATGTGGCCAAGGATAATCCTGAAGTATTGGTCCTCTTGCCTCCACCTCTTGGGTCCTAATATTTGCTGTTTATGCCACCATGTCCGGTTTACGCAGTGCTCAGGACTGAAGCCTGGGCCTTGTGCGTGCTAGGGGAACACTCTATCAACGGAGCTACCCCCCCCCCAGCCCTGTTCACTACTAATTTTTTTTTTACAGCTTAAATATACTACAAGCTACCTAAAAGAAATTGACGATGAGTCTTGAGGCATTTACGTAGGCTTTCGAAGGTTATTGTTTATAGAGGATTTTATGGCCTTTTATTATTTTGTAACAACAAATAATCAAGATAGAAACACGATTAACAGTGAAGACAGTGGCCAGAATTCTCTTGTTCAAGTACAATTCTACCGCTGAATGACCTTGAAAAAATGGCTTCACCTGCTTGCACCTCATTTTGCTCATATTTATGTGGTTGCTATCTGACAACACTGTAATGAGAACTAAAGGATACAGAGTAAACGGTTTCCAAAGTAGTGTAGGAGAAGAAAGCACTGTAAATATTTTCAATTATTATGCTTATTATTATTGTTACTGTGTGTTATGGGGCAAATGGCATTTTCTAAGTTTAAAAATTTTTTACATATTATACATTGTCTACATTTATGAGTTTGGCAGCAAGACTTACCAATCCTGAAATTTTGTGATTTGTTTTGAATCATATTCTTTGTGAGTTGACTTTATAGCCAAATCATACATTCATAAAATGGATTTAATACCATATATAAATGTGTTTCTCAATGGCTATGTCACTAATGCTGCTTTCACTGTTCTTTATATCACGTTGAGACATTCTTTTTTAAAAATTAAGTTTGTTCATTGATGGTTTCATACATGTATATAACGTATTCTGATTACTCCCCCAACACTCCTTATCTCCCTGCCATCCCTATCAACATCCCCCATAGTCCTACAGTGTTCTTTTTTCCAGATTCATACCTTTGGTTGTTTAGTGACCCACTGAGTTTAACCAGGGCCATTCATGTGACCCTTGAGTTGGAACTATCCACTGGAGCCTGGCGGGGTCACCAGTGGGTATGCAATGAAAGGAAATGACTCCATGTCTCCCAAATTTATCAGTAGCTAACAGTTTGTCAGTGAGAGCTGAGTTCACCTGAGTCCCTCCTCCGCCCCCGTCTGATTGTTAACAGGCCCATTCTTGTGCAGACTCAGTACAGATGTTAGCAGCTGCTGTGAGTTTGTGATTGCAATGGCTGTGTCTTTCACAGAAGATGGCATTTTACAATCCTTATCCTGATTGTCTAGCGCTTATGTTCTTTCCTTTCCCCCTTCCATGAGATTCCCTGAGCCTTAGAGGGTGTGGTGTAAACATCTTGTTTAAGGCTGATCTCTAACCCATCTTTGTTCTCAGTACCTTGAGCAGCACTGAATCTATTCATTGGGGGAAAAAAAAAGAGGCTTCTCCGATTAATTGAGAGTACTATTTGTGAGTAAAAACAACATTGAGACATTGAGATGGCTTAGTCACTGTGGCTTGTATAGAGAGGAATGTATTGAGCATCTATTGTGATTAATATAAGCTCAGAATAGGACCAGTAATGTCTGATCCCTGACTCTAAGGATCTTGTAGTGTGGAGACTAGCTTCAAGAAATGAATAAATGAACTAGTTTTTATAAGGATAAGATAATCTCTTCACCCTGTCATTTCTAGACTGATATTTATTAAGTCCATTTGTATGCTGGATCGTCATCATCATCATCTCTATTTCAATGCCCCTTGAGTCAGTTCAAAGAAAAATGACAGATTATCATTGCCAGGGTGGATTTTGGTGAGATAGACTAGCAGGAACTATTTCCTAACTATTTCCTAGCATATCCAAGTTGGACCAAGATGATATGAATGGCTGAACAACTTAAACACACACATTCAGACACAGAGAAGCATTTATATGAAGAGAGAGAGACAGAGACAAGGGAGAGAGAAAGAGAGAGAGAGAGAGAGAGAGAGAGAGAGAGAGTGCATAATGAGTTTGAAGCAGTTTTTTGGTCTTTAAGCAGAGCCCGGGGATGTGCAGATTCAGTTCTGAATTCTATTAGAACTTAAAAGAAGAGTTACCACCAAGGCTCCCCTTGCTGCACCCCTGAGCAGAAATGGAAGGAACACTATCAAACTCTCTTTATGAAGCCAGTGTCATTCTGATAATAAAATTGGAGGACACAACAAAAATGGAACTATAAATCAATTTCCTTGATGATCATAGATGCAAAAATTCTCAATAAAATACATGCAAAATAAAATTCAGCAAGAGTGAAATATAAACCACAGCCATGTTGGTTTCAAAGATGCTTCACCATATGTACACCAATAAACAAAACAGCATAGAATGGGTGGATACCTAATTATCTCAGTAGATGTAGAATAAGTTACTGGCAAAATCCACCATCATCATTCATAGCAAGAAAAGAATGTAAGAGTGAAGGCTACATGTGTGAGAAGAAGGCAATGAATCCTTCTGTGTTGAAAAAAAAAAAACATAAAAACTCTAACAGAAAAGCCATGGAGCATTAGAATACAAAATCAGTAACCATTCTATGAATCAATACTGAATATGCCATTAACAATAATCCCATTAACAATATCCTCACAAATAAAAATAAACAGCTAAGATCACTGAAGAGGGCAGGTTGAAAAACTTCTACAATGTACACTTTAATACGCTGAAGAAGAACAATGAAGAAGACATTCCTTATTCATGGATTGGCAGAATTACTGTTGTGAACAAAGCTGTGCTTACCTGAAGCATCTTTGGCTTCACTGCAGACCCCATCCAGACTCCGCTATCACTCTTCAAAGACATGGAATAGATTCATATGGAAGCACCAGAGACCCCAAGTATCTAAAGTAGCCCTGAGAGAAAGAACAAGCTAGAGATAATGGAATTCTTGAATTCAAATTATACTATAAAGCCATAGTAAAAAATCAGACGTGTGACACCATGGGATAGAATGAAGGAACCAGAAATAAATCCCACAGTGACCTGAGTCTCAACAAAGATGCCTCATTAGCAAAGGTTGCTGGGAAAGCTGTGTATCCGTATAGAGAAAACTGTTGCCATAAAAGGATAATAAAATATTAATTAAATATATTGCTAAATATTCGACACAAACATATCCATGTATGACAGTATGAATGTATTAATAAAATATTAATTAAAGGTAAATAAAATATTCATGGGAATATTTTTCAAGTTTGCTTGGATGCTAGAAAGCAGATGAGGTGGGCCAGCAGTTTGGCTTGATGGGTGTGGTCAGCAGGAGTTTCACAGAGGACCTGAGCCTTGAACTCTGCTCTGAAAAGTCAGCTGTGTTTTCCGGACATCGTAGCGTGTATGTAGATCTTGTAAGAAGCAAGGTGAACCTAATGTCACCCCACCCAAGAAGGTGGCTTCCCTGTCTTGTTCACTGCAGGATTCCCCGTGCTTATTGATTAACATGGTGGCTCATGTATAATTTATGCTCAATAACTACTTGTAGAATGAATATAAAAAATTAATGAGCTGCCAGAAGCTTGGTGGCAACTGGAGAGTGCATAGAAATAAGTAACACCATGTTAGGAAGAATACTAAATAATCTGGGGGATGGAGAGATACAGGTAGAAGCTGCCACTGCCAAGAACGAGGATTTGAGCTTGAACCTGGGAATCCTTGTTGTGACTGGAGAAAATGGACCCTGCAGTTGTCCTCTGACCATCACTCTTGTCACCACTCCCCCTTTAATGCACACAAGATTTTTTTTTTAAATCTTCTAAAAATGATGTGAACATTATTTCAAATTAGCAAGTGGCCTTTGTTGTCTTTCATTCAGGAAAGAAAGGTGAAATGTGTCTTGGGTTATGCTGTGACAGAAGCAGGTAATTCAGAAGTTTAAGTAATATGAATAAAGTAGACTGCCTGGGACTAGACAGATGTCTCAGTGGTTGAGAGCACTTGCTGTTCTTGTAGAGCTCCTAGCTTCACTTCCCAGGACCCACATAGTGGCTAACAACATTTGTAATTCCAGTTCCAAGAGATCCTCTTCTAGCCTCTGTAGGCACCAGGCACACATGTGGTACTCTTGTGTGACAAAAAAAAAAAAAAAAAAAAAAAAATTCCTGGGAAGCTCAACACACAACTCTACTCACACCAGATAGTGAGCCCTTGACAGACCGAATATAAATACCATCAGAGTCTAACTTGGTGAACTCTGTGTTTTATTGGGGTTACTTACAGGAATATGGATGAGGGGCTTATTTACAGGAGCATGAATGACTCATAGACAGCTGGATCGCCAAAGCCCACACCAGCATGGGTCACGGCGCAAAAGCTGAAGCACACTGCACAGTAAGGTGTAGCGTCTCCTTTTCTCAGTCCATCTAAGCCTCTTCAGGGCAGTTCTCTGGTTTCTGCTTCTTCCAGTAGCTGGTCTGGTCTCAGTCTTCTTCGAAGCTCATCCTTGCTCCTCTGAGAGTGACTCTCAGCTGTTATTGCTTACTTTGGCAGAGAGGGGCCCAGTGAATCTGGTCAGTTCCAGGGACTTCCTGAAGCTGTTCAGTGTTGTTATTGGTTGAACTTTTGGCTGTTGTTGCTGTTATTGTTAAGAATATGGAGATATGAACTGCAGACTTTTGACTTAGTTAGATAAAGACATTCTCCGAAGTTGTTCTTTGTGATGTTTTCTGTTGAGTGGTTCAGACATTGTGCTCTGAGAAATGAAAAAGAAAACTTTTCAATCTCAGCTGTGTGTCTGGATATTAACTCTTCTAAATGTTGCCATAGAAAGCAAAGGAGATAAAAACAAGTATAAGGACCAGTGCCATCTTGCCTGAACAGATGCAGTTGTACAAACTAAACAGTTAAATGAAACTGCAGTGCAATATTTCTGGCCTCGAGACTGGCTATTAGTTTGTGTACAAGTATATCAGCTTAGTGCTAAATGATCTGCAAAGAATTTTTCTCATTGTTTACTGAACTTAATCTGTCTGAACATGTTTGTATGTTCTGTTCCATGGGATTAAACCTAATAGGAAAAAAATGATGAAACACAAGTAGTGTTATTCAAAGAAAATGAAGTTGTTTCTAGATATAATTTATTTTGAAATAGGAAAAGAAAGTGGGGAATGGTGAGGGGGAAGAAAGCGGAAAGGGAAAGAGGGAGGTAATGGAGAGACACTGGCTTTTGTATGTGGAGTTGAGAAACTAAAAATTCCACACCCAGATTTTTTTTTTCTTTTTTATTTAATGTGCCATTCATCTGTTATTTACATTCTAACACAAATGGCAACGTTGTCTCTCAAGGAGCATACAGTAGATGTTCCTGAGTTCTGGGGTGGAAGGTTATATCCCGGGATCCATATCCGATGTCTGTGGGAGCTTTATAAATCCCAATGGCCTGATGAACCCTGCTCTGGCACATGGGGATCTTTAGGGTAGGGCCCTGAAGGTGGTTTTAAAGCCCATCACCATAGACAGTCAAGGATGAGAACCAGTGTTAGAGAAAGTGATGATTCCATTGGCTTCCTTTCAATGGCTGCATTGAAAGCCTTCATTCACCCTTCTCATGCTGTTTGAAGGCTTTGTAAGGCTTTCATCTAGGGGCCAGAGTGCTGTTTACCACTGAACTTAGAATTGCGCAGGAGAGACAATTGTCTCAAGAGAGACAATGTGGTTGACTTTCAGGTCCATCCCTTCAAAAGTGCCTTCTAAAGTGATAATAGTAAACTTTAGCTCTTGATTTCATATCACCAGAATTATTTTCTTTCCACATCACTTTTATGACATTAATGCATATTTTAGGGTCCTTTTAAGGTACTTTTCTGTGACATACATCTTATTTGCTGTGAAGCGTGGTAAAGAAATCAAGTTAGGAATACTAGGAATGACAGCCCACCTAAAGGCAGTCAGAGGAACACTTGCTAATCATTTTCTGCTCCTGTGAATTACGTTTTCCTGAGTCTGAGATACCGTGTGTTCTGAAATCTGGGGGATGAGCTTTTACTTCTTCATAACAAAAAACTCACACAGTCTTTTGGCCCTTCACCTGCGTTTGCCGATCATTTTATCTGGAAGACCCAGTCAAGCATATGACTGTCCTGGAGCCACCATATCACCGAGTCATCGGGTACCATGGCAACCGCTGCCATTTCCTCAGCTATCCACAGGTCAAATCAGAGGAAGACGAGCGTTCTTACGTTCTGAGGCCGTGTGGGAGAGTTGAGCAGGAGCTGATGAACCTGTGATTATGAAGCAGTGCTTCCTCCTAGGAGCGCTCTTGTCAGATGTCTTCAGGAGTTATGCATTGTGTTTCCTGTGTTACAGAGGGGTTTCCCAAGAACAGCCGTACATGTGTTAGTATCTCACAGTGATCCTCAGCTAACAGCAAAGCTATAGTTCCCCTTGTTTCGTGTGTGAAGATTGGTTGCAGGGGCAGGTGTGTGCTTTAAATGCTGGGAAAAAATTGTAGGTGAACCCTGATCTTGCTTGTGACCGCATTATTTTGGTAGGAACAGACGGGGCGTACTTCTTCAGAGCGTCATCCAAACAAAAGAAGAAAGGTAGCCAAGACTGAATTGTGTGCTGTGTGCTTTTACTGAGCCGTTTCAGTGCTGCAAAAGCAAAACCAGAATAGATTAGAACAATATGAGTGGTGATAAGAGGAACATGGAGGGTTCCTGGATAAATATAAATGGAAAAATCATTGCTTTCACATACTTGCAAATCAGTCATTTATCAAGTTTTTAAGATCATTAGATTCTAATGTTTTGGGTCTGCATATATACTTTATATTTTTCTACTCAGTCTTTGTTCAGCTTTTATAGACCTTTTCAGGACAGGGACATTTAAGAGTGTGAAGAGACATGTTTATCGTGAGGAAATTCCGGCTGGTAGGAAAGATAATACATATATGTATAATGCAGGACAGCATACATGGCATGCACACACTTACACACACACACACAACACACAACAACAAAACCTAGGGCAAACACTTAGTTTGTCAAAGCTTTAAGGCTTTCAGGGCTTTTACGTTCAACCTGTTTAACACTCTCCTTACAGTACACTCTCTTAGACCCAGACATCGAAGAATTTTGCCCAAATCTAGTTCTTACTTATGGACAAACTCAAAGCTAGAGTTAGAATTGCAGAGTCTCCTGATCACCCACTTAGGTCCTTTCCCTTCCATCCCAGCATTCTGCCTTAGAAGAAATAAAACACTCCTGAATTGCCAAATAAATTTCTTGACTGGAAATTACAAATACCGAATATTGATAATCTTTGGATTTTTTTTTTTTTTTTGGTTTTGCAGCATCATTAAAAAAAGTTGTTTTTTTTTTTTCTGCCTGCTGAATCGTTTGATGCAGCAGCTGCCTACTTAGCTGCCCCTTTCTCCCTCCCAGCATGTCTCTGTCATTCTAAGACTCTCATTTGTGTGTTCTGTTGGTGTGTGACGGTCGTCCACGTGTGTGGCAATCCTTGGGATTGGGTCAGTTTGGAATCTCCTCTAATGCTGTCCCTCATTTAGACGGTGGGACAGCGGACCGCTTACAGCTGCCTGTAACCCCCGCTCCAGAGGGTCCGACGCCTCTCTCCTGGTCCCCTCCAGCTCCCACACTTACATGCATATATACTTATAAACATACCTGTATATAAACGATTTGAAAAACCCTTTAAAACAACCTAGGAAATCTATAATCTTGGAACTCTGAAGATTTAAATTGAGTTCAGGGGTCCTTGCATATTGTTGGTTTTTCTTGCGACCTTGGGATTGCCTGTGGATAATGAATGTTGTCAGGTACAGCTGACGATGGGGACTTGACAGCTCTTGTATTCATATGTGAGATAGGCTAGCTTTAGGGGTGCCATTTGAGTGCAGCATATGAGCTCAAGGCTGCTAGCAGATAAATAATGGCTTCTCTAAACTTCTCTTTCAGAACAAAGGAAGAACTATGCCCGAGACAGCGTCAGCAGTGTGTCTGATGTATCCCAGTACCGAGTGGAAGTAAGAAGCTTTGGTCTTGCCAACCCTTAGTATGACTCTTAAGGGGCATAAAAATTGGGAGCAAAATAAAAATTATGTTTCATTTAATTCGAATAGGATATGTTTTTAAGTTGTATGGATCTTTCATTTAGATTTTTTTTTTTGTAAAATTGAGATGTTACGTGTGAGGATATTGTGAGAGTTTGTGTTTCATAATAAATAGATTGAAATAGTAACTCTTATTCATTGATCATTGCTAGCCCAGTTGAAGCAAGAGAAAAGCTTCCATTTCATACTGAAATTAAATGTTAATGCACAAAGTAGCTCAGCTTCATATTTAGTTTTATCTGACGTCATTACTAGTTTTATTAAACTCCAACTTCTTTTTAGTTTGGAAGACAGTTGCTCTTAATTGGTATCAAAATGACCTCTGTTTATCATGGAAAATATGTAATCAGGGATGTCATCTCCAAATTGCTGTTTTCAGATCTCTGCTTATCTCAAGCATGCTTAAGTAAAATTAAACCATTTTCTTTTCAGTGAAGTGGTTCCAGGAGAGGGTAAAAGTGGCAGTTGTTAGAAAGTGGAACCATAGCTGCCACTTCTGAGTAGGTTTCTAGGATGTTGTAGCTGCCACTGAGAATGTTGGTATTGTGCAGCATTTAAATAGCTATTTGGGTGAGGTCATTAATTTAAGGACAATGCTGTTTATGCTTTTACTGCTAAGAATTTGTTTTTATACCATGCTGTTGTAGCTCCACGTGAGTAAGCACGAAACAGGTTTAGAGATCTTACAAATCAGGATATCATTCTCTGTGTTAGACAAAAGCTCATTCAACTTCGCCCTCTCGGCAGAGAAGCTGAGGATACAGTGTGCAGTGTCTATCCTTTGATTCTCTGCTGACTGGCATCCATTACACAAATTCCTTGTCCTTTTGGAAAATACATACTGAGAGGGTTTTGTGTGTGTGTGTGTGTGTGTGTTAAAAGAGTTTTTCTTTCCTTTCCTCTTTTGCGGACAATAAGCACCTGACCACCTTTGTACTGGATCGGAAAGATGCTATGATAACTGTTGATGACGGAATAAGAAAGCTGAAGTTGCTTGATGCCAAGGGCAAAGTATGGACTCAGGACATGATCCTCCAAGTGGATGACCGAGCTGTGAGCCTGATTGATTTAGAATCGAAGGCAAGTTTATAAAGCTTACATTATTTTATTCTTCAAGAAAGTACCATAAATATTAATTCATACAATCAGGACAGATTCTTGGAACATGAGTGGAGGTTTGACACTATCAAATACTTAATTTTTTTTTTTTATAGAATGAACTGGAGAATTTTCCTTTAAATACAATCCAGCATTGCCAAGCTGTGGTGCATGCATGCAGTTATGATTCCATTCTTGCCTTGGTGTGCAAAGAACCAACGCAGAACAAGCCTGACCTTCACCTTTTCCAGTGTGATGAGGTTAAGGTAAAAGAGTGATTTGACCTCCCATTGTTTGTATTTGCAGCTGTGTGTGTGTGTGTGTGTGTGTGTGTGTTGTGTGAATGTTTATGTACTTGTGTATGCAGGTACCCAGAACAGGATATCAGATCCTCAGGATCTGAGGTTATAAATGATTGTGAGCTGCCTGATGTAAGTTCTAGGTGCCATATTCCCATCCTCCACAAGAATAGCTGAGGTATACTGTCAGGTAGTAGTTCCTCCCTCAACCTCGCTTAAGCAATGTTCTGCAGCTTTCAAATGGTCCGAATTGGTCATTCAGGAGATTCTGAGAGTGTGATGAGGAAAACAAGTACCTAAGTGTCTTCCTTCAATTTCCGCTCAAGTAAACAAAAGTGCAAATCTGATTACTATTTCTAAAAACTCAAGTCACGGCACGATGGTTCCTAGTTGTAATTCTACCACTCAGGATGATGAAGCAGGAGGATTGCTACAAGTCGGAAGCCAGCCTGGCTATTAGAGTGAGACCCTGTTTGAAATTAGCAAACAAACATAGATGTGTGATGTTTATCTTTGTTTACAAAGTGTAGATGATGTGTGAAATTCCCATCAGGGGCCCTGCATGTATAATTAAAATTAGATCATTGAAAATCATGCTGCGTAGATAAACAATAATTAATTGTGCTACAATTCTATTTTATTCTTCACTATGCTCACTACAAGCTTCACAGAGCTTGTATTCTTTCAGTGAGATACTTAGAATGTCCCTTGGTATTGATTTAAAGTTTGCCATTTCATTATGTGACTTGAAAAATTGCTTAGGATTTATAATCTGTACAGGAAGTGAGAAACAGCTCAGCACAGTTACCAATAATAATATTCTAGCATTCCCCCAAATTTATGTTTTACAATCCACTATAATTTCTAAATGATTATAATTTGTGATGCTTCTTTGAACCTTAGAATTTATCTTCAACATTGGATACCTTTATTTTCTGAGTTGGTTTCTCTAAAAGAGAAATTACCTTCCAGTTGACTGGCACCTGTCTGGGTTTCTCTCCTGTTAGTGTTATAAAACACTGATGAAAATCACCAGGAGAGGGAAGGGTTTATTTGGGTTTGTAGCTACAGGGGAACAGGACTCTGTCATGGTGGGTTGTCATGGCAACATGCAGCAGGAGCAGGGGCCAGAGAGACCCAGCTGGAATTGGTCAGGAATTTTTAATCTCAAAGCTCTTCCCCAGTGATTTATTTCCTGTGTATAGAAAGGCTGTACCACCTAATCCCCCAGACAGCACCTCCTGCTGGGGACCCAGTGTCATATACTGAGACTGGAGGGACAGTTTGCAGTCAGAACACCACAGTGTGTTTCCAGAGCAGTGGTCTCTTTGTAAATTTTATCTTGTAAAGAAATTTTAGACCAGCACAAAACAAAAAAAAAAAAAACCCAATTCATCTCTCCAGCATTTCTTTGATATTAAAGCATGGCATATGAAGACTATCTTTAACAGTATATTTTGCAATTTTTTTCTAATTTCAATTTACTCCATAGATGATTATAAAAATCTTATTTGAAAGGAACTGTGTTAGTAGCCTATAATTTGATGTTCATCAGCTCTTTACATTCTATAACTTTTGGAATTTGTGGATTATTTTAATGATTTTTGAGGCTGTAGATATATTAAGGCAAAAATTGTTGAAGTGAGTATTTTCCTCTGACAAAAAGTAAAATTTTATTAATAGATTTCAGTTATTTTGTTTATTTTTTTGCCGAGGAGAGGTGTCACCATGGAGGTCAGAGGACAACTCATAGGAGCTGCTTTTGTCCTTCCACATGTGAGTGCAGGGATCAAATGCAGGCCTCTGCCCACTCTGTGTCCTTACCCACTGAACCATCTTGTTGGCCCAATTCAGAGGTTTAAAAAAAAAAAAAATACTGAGTCGAAGACATTTAAAATCTGTGTTGGTGTCTGTGCTTTTGAGTACGATGTAAGTGTGAGTTAGTGTCCTCTGAGTGAAGGTTCTGGACTTCTGTTTCTGGGATGTAAGGCTCCCCTTTTCTGGCGCTTGTGAGAGTGATGGCTCAACATGGATTTCCTCGACAATGCTCTGCACTCCCCGTAGCTCAGACCCCGAAATGTAAGGGCACACACTCACTCCCTGAAGCCACCCTCCCTTCGTGAGGCTGGCTTCCCCTGCTAACTTAAAAATACAAGTACCTTGATACGTGGTGTGACTATTTTACGTGTGGAACATCTTGTGATAACACTTTTGAATTTAAGTGTTTATTATGGGGTGTCACATGGTTCCTTTGCCTCCTTTTGGATGGTAACACTTTTCATAGAGTTCAAGGTTCTACACACATGCAGTTTTCCTCCTGCAAATGGTAGAGGCCTCTCACCTTATGCTGGACATCTAGAATGTGTTGGATTAGAATGTTCTAAGGAAGTGACATCGTCCCGGGATCCAGCACAGTGTCATCTTGCTGTCAGCATGATGCGGGCCAGACTGTTTCACCTCATGTTCCTCAGTCAGTTGACGATAAAGGAGAATAAACAAGGGCTGGGGAGATGCTTCAGT
Organism: Psammomys obesus; assembly: GCF_907164565.1. NCBI lineage: Eukaryota > Metazoa > Chordata > Mammalia > Rodentia > Muridae > Psammomys > Psammomys obesus. The sequence goes on from NW_026585609.1 coordinate 4,033,444, forward strand.
GGATGAAAGCCCTGATGCACAAGTCTAAGAACCAAAGTTTGACTCCTCAGAACCTGTATAAAGCCAGCTATGTTGGTGTGCATCTATAATCCTCGCACACCTCCAGGGAGGTGGGAGGCAGAGACAGGAGCATCTCCCTAAGCTCGAGGCCAGCTGGCCCAGATTTTTGTAGGGGTAATCAACCAAGGGCACAGCCTCAGGCAAGGTATAAGGTAATTAACATCACTTGAGGTTGTTCTCTGGCCTCTACATATGTTGTGCTGTACATATGTATACATATGTGTGTATATATATATATATATATATATATATATATATATATATATATATATATATACTTTCTCTCTCTCAAAGAACCTAGATGATCTTGAAGATTCCAATCAGTTCTAAATTTTATACTCATCAGTGGTTACTGTTAAAGAATACATGACTCACGTATCTTAGAAAAATATACATAATTACACAGAGCATACAAGCACAAAAATAGAAGATGAATACACGAGCAACAACCTCATATATAGTGATAATTACAGGCTACAAATAAATTTCATAACCAAGAAAAATTAACACCTTAGCTACAAACCTCACTTGGATTCCCAAGAAAATCTAATCACTGGTCTTGTTGGGATAATGTTGGAAAAGTTCATGGTGGCAGATAGTTAATTTTTACCTGAAATGGAAAAATAAGGAGCTTATCCAGATGGGTACAATCTAGAGTTGAGATCCAGTCTGTGAATGTAGAACTGTCTGAGCTTCCCATCGCTGTGACAAAACTCCTGAGCAGAGAAATTATGAAGAGGAAAGGTCAGCTTTCCTCATGGTTTTAGATGCTTCAGTCCATGGTGGTTTGGCATGTGGCCTTTGGGCCTGTGGTGGAACAGTCCGAGACAGTAGGAAGTGTTAGGTAAAATTGCTGCAAAATTCATGGGAAACAGGAAGTGAAAAGGGACAGGAAGTATCCGGCAATCCCAGTGTCCCCTTAAGAGCACAGCTCAGTAACTTTTCTTCTCTCCACCATCTCCTTCAACATGTGGCCCTCCAGGGACACTACAGGCCCAAACCACTTGAGGGAGGAGGCTTTCCTTAAGCTCAGGTGTCTCTGTGGGATGTGGTGAATGTTTAGTGAATTAACAGGTGACCCCTGGAGAAGGAAGAAGGGCAGAGTGTACCACCTTGTGCCTGCTTCTCCCACCTCCTTCATTTCCAGCAGAGCGGAGACACCCACCCACATTTGCCTTTTTATGTTGGGCTCTTGGGAAGACATCTTTAAGGGGAATCAAAGTCAGTATTTGAGTGCTGTCACTATAAAATTCACCGTGAAAAAACAGTCATATTTTTAAAGGCCGATGTTAAAAGAGTCTTTCTGTCTGCATTACACCAAGATACTCACTAATGCAAACAATGACTATGAATCTTTTTTTTTTTTTTTAATGTTTCAGTCTTTGTACCAAAACTCAGACAAGCCTATGGCCTGTTAGATAACTCATCTCTCCTTGCAGGCCAACCTAATTAGTGAGGATATCGAAAGTGCAATCAGCGACAGCAAAGGTGGGAAACAGAAGAGGCGGCCCGAGGCCCTGAGGTAAAAGCAGTAAATGAAACTAGTGGATGGGATTGGACAGTATGTCTACTTCTTTCTCCTGAAGGTTTAGAGAGATCGTTTTCAGTAGAGATGAATCATTCTCTAAATCACAACCTACTCTCAGCTCGTTTGTTCTTGCTGCCTTTTGAGTCTGTGTCTGCCCTGTCTTTCTTTCCCATCTGTCCATTCTGTCTCCTGCACAGCTTCTCACACGTGTGTAGATGTCCCAGGGAGTTATGAAAGACATGCAGTGTTTTAGGAGATGGCCCAAGGTTGCTCTACGTATGAACAAATGTGCTCACAAACCTTTTAAATATCACGTGATGTAGAGAAAAATTCAGCCTAGTTTCCCCTTGGATTTTAATTTTTCTATATTTCTGTGTCTTGGAACTTCCTGGCAGACACAGAGGAGTCAGTTGGGCATTCTTATGTCCTTGACAATTACTCCTGAGGTTGAGGTTGAGGCAAATCCCACCTATTGGGAGAACTGTTGTTGCAGAAATGGAGATGGCAACAGCCCAACTTGATTATTTGTTTTTCGATTTCAGGATGATTGCCAAAGCAGACCCCGGTATCCCCCCTCCTCCCAGAGCCCCTGCCCCTGTGCCGCCGGGGACTGTCACCCAGGTGGATGTCAGAAGCCGAGTGGCAGCCTGGTCTGCCTGGGCAGCTGACCAGAGTGACTGTGAGTATCCAGAGCTAGCCCCACTGAGGATCCTTTTTGGGGTGTGCTGTCACTCAGTCTTTCATATTCTCATATTGATTTGTAGGATAAAGTTCATCTTAAAGAATTAAATCTTAGGTGTTATAAAGGTAAGTCTGGATGGCTGTTAAGGTTATTATCCATGAGAATTCATGCCAGCCATTTAATAAATATTCTATGGTGATTACAGTCGTTTATTTAATACAAAGAGAGGGAGTTTCACTTGACTCCCAATTACAAACATGATAATAGAATATATTCCTAAGAGAGCTCCTTTTCTACAATATTTTACTGCAGAGCCTTTCTATTTATTTCTCAGCTGTTTTGTATTGATAGAAAGGATGTCAGTATGGACGGTGGCAGAGAAGAAGAATCTGCCATCAGGAAACCTTGTCATAGGGGTCCTATGGCTTTGCCATTCTGTTATCGTGACAGTGCTTGCAAAGACAATTACAGCCTGCCACTAAACAAAACTTGAAAAATATATGTTTATTGTGTATATATGGATGTGTGTGGGTGCAGGCATGGGAATGTACACACATGATGATAGGCAGAGGACACTGTGTGGGCCTCAGTTTTTTCCTTCGACTGTGTGTGTCCTGGAGCTTGAACTCGGGTTGTCAGGCTTGATAGCAAGCATTTTTACTGCTGAGCCGTCTCGCTGGCCCAAATGGAACTTTTAATATCCACTGGAGTCTGGAAGCATTAATGACTTTAACATGACTTGAGGTACGGTTGGTCCATTTTCATAATTTTCAGGAGTGATCTAGCAAAAGCAGAGGGGCTTCTGCTTTTGTGTGTGTGTGTGTGTGTGTGTGTGTGTGTGTGTGTGTGCATTTGTGCATGCATGTTTGCACACATGTGGACACGTGTGCATTTAGAGATCAGAGGTTGACACTGGTTGTCTTCTCCCATTCTTCGCCTGAATCGAAGGGTCTCTCACTTAAACGCAGTACTCACCACTTTAGCCGGTCCAGGTAAGTAACTTGCTCCAGGATCCTCTGTGTTTATTTCCTGTGTGCTGAGATTTCTGGTGGGTGCACACAGCAGCCCAGAATTTATGGGATTGTTGGAGGTTTTAACTCTGGTTCTCATACTCATGTGGCTATTTTCCTAGGCGCCTAGGATTTCTTAATTTATTTATCCTTTATCCAACTATGTATTATTCAATTGAATAGTTGATAGTCTGCAGCATAAGTGATAATCACTTGCCAAGATGAGTTACATTAGACTATGACTCTTTTTTCTATATTTCTGTTTGATAGCATCTGTGTACATTTATAAGAAATTTCAATTATTTTACCCCAGCATCTTTGTACGTTTATAGGAAATTTTAGTTATTTTACTCCCTAGTCCTCTCCCTCACCTCCCTTCCACTCTCATTGAATCCCTTCTTCCCAACAGTCCCTACCTACTTCCATGTCTATTTTTTGTGTGTGGTCATTGAGTTTCTTGGCAGAGCCACAGGCACTTGACCAGCTCTACAGAACTAGGTATCAGTTCCCATCTGCGGAGCAAGTCCCGTATCCCATCACAGAGTGGTTGGCCACCCCTGTAATGTCCGTGCCACTAATGTATTAGATGTCACATGGATCACTGTAGCGCATGGACTTACAGCTGGCAAGACCGTTTTGAACTTTTCTCCCCCAACAGCCTGAACAGCTCCTTCTGAAATTATACATGCTACACGTGGAGAAGAAGTTTCCAGCTTGATGTGTGTGTGTGTGTGTGTGTGTGTGTGTGTGTGTGTGTGTCTTAGGACTGAAGTGTGCAGTGTCTTTAATAATTGGTACTTTTAATCTTGTGGGTTAAAAATGGACCTGAAACAAAACCTGGATCTCTCTACCCACATGATCACAGAGGGTCATCTTTTTACACTTCCGCCTCATCTGTAAAGTGGGCATAATGAGCCATAGGTTTCTGTGAGTCCAAACACACGTAATACTGTAATCACTCCCAGCACAGGAGCTTAAGATTCACTGTCAAAGAACAACTTCTGCTTTAAGAATAGGCTTCTACCAATTCTCTTTATATTTATAATGATTTTTAAAAGACTAGGGTTTATAGTGATCTGTGCTTGTTGTGAACTGGTATTGTTTGGTGAAGAACAGCTGGATAGTTGTTGTTATTTTTGTGTTGGTTTTGTGTGTGTAAGAGAGAGAGAGAGAGAGATAGTGAGAGAAAGTTAGTTGTCAAAATTGTCTTGACATGAAGAAAAGACATCTTAAGGTAAAGACATCCTGAATAGAGATATAGGGATGTACATGCAATCTAATATAATTTTATAATAAAAGATTTTATACTCAGGTGTTTCTGAGCTCTTAGATAAAATATTTCTGACATTGCTGTCTGTTAAAATTTCAGTGAGAAAAGGTTCAACTTCTAGCTTACTACTTATTCAAACAGATCTCAAGACGTAGTATACAATGTTCTGTGTGAGTGACAGACTCGTGGTTGGGAATCTTCTAAAGGAGGCTCCCCCTGTTCCCTCTGAGGGTTTGGCCAGCTCTGACTGCAGCCCCTTAGAACTCTGAGGTGGAGTAGCACCATCTTCCAAAAGTGAGTTCAGCAGAATCATGGCAGTGGTGCCTGCACCCCAAAATATTTTGGAAATAACATCTTCTGCTCACTTCGCCCCCAGATGATGTGGCTGGGTCTCTCATAGACCCCTTCTTTTTCTCCTTTGAGACACAGTATTCCCGTGTAGCCCTGGCTAGCCTTGACATCCCTGCCTCAGCTTCCAGAGGGCTGGGAATGCAGGCGAGAGCCTGTACTTGGCCCCCTTTGGAGTTCCTAACGGCTAAGCTTCAAGTTTAGCTTCCTGCCTTCCATGGTATACTGTACTAAGCAAGCAGCAGCCATGTGTGAAATAGCAGCTAAGTGGCAGGCTTTGCTGCATGCAGATTAATGAGCCTGAATAATTATAGCTAATAATACAGCTTAATATGGCCCAGTGATTCCTTTTTCTTTTTGCATGTGCTCCATGTCTGGGCAATGTTAGCGTAAATGAGAAATTGGGATTCTGGGTTTTTGGTGTGCTTTGCCAGTTCTCTACTAAACCTCATGAGTCATGATGATATAACATGAGCTCTGTCTCCGCTCCTTATGATCTATTGCTCCTGCCCCAGCCATATGCCTTTGAATTTAATGTACTCCGAAATGCCTGCACCAGCTGTCAGTGTTGCCATAGCGCTAGCTGACTCACCTCAGGAGGAATCTGGTGGAGGTCTCATGATTTACAGTCACATTTGAGCTTTCTTAACATTTTTAATGCCTCTGAGACATGTATTCAGTATTTATTTCGAGGCACATGATTTAAGATCAAGGAACCAAATACTGTGGGTATTTGGTATAGAAATACCAAATTCTATGCTTACTTACAGTGAGAGTGTAGAAATCGCTGTACTGTCAGAACTGCAAAGCTTTGTCGTAGTCACAAGGTTGGGATGTGGAGGGACTAGCAGCCTAGGCTCCGACAATGATGCTGTTGGTATAGTATCTGCCACACTAGCGTGACGAACTGAATTCCATTCCCAGTGTCCTGGTTAAAAAGCTAGGTATGATGGTGAGTATCATGGGCCCCCCAAACATCTGCACACACACACACACACACACACATACACACACACAGAGTCTTAGGGAGGGCACGCACTTACGTACACACACATCGCACACATACATACACACACCACACACACGCTATACACACATACACACACACCACACACACACCACACATACACACTACACACATATACACACAACCACACTCCCCCCCCACCACCACCACATACACACACACACAAAGCTATCAACTCTGCTGCATTGGAACTTTCCATATTTCACAAGAGATGGTTTGTTTCTTCTGAAGAAGGAAGAGCGCTGAGTCAGGGTTGGCTGTATTGAGAGCTGACATAGGGAGGAGGGGGAGGGGAGGGGACGTAACAGGAGAATGAATCTTATACCGGAGGGCAGGCCAGTGCAGTAGCTGTGCCCATCCCTCATGGTAACTGGGCCATGATTTTCCCTTGACTTGTTTGTTCCATATGGCCCCTAACTGGAATCCGTTGCTCACCGTCTCCACATTTTCATTTCTATATCAGGAAGTCTTACAACTCTCCCTTCTTTTCAGTTGAGAAGCCCCGGCAGTACCACGAGCAAGAAGAGACGCCTGAGATGATGGCAGCCCGGATCGACAGAGATGTGGTGAGTGCAGCGTCAGGTCCAGGTCATCAGCTCTCTGCGCTGTGAAGAGGGGAAACAAAGACACTGAGAGGAAAGGGATCAGCAAGATGGTTTGAGGAAACTATGTTTTCTCCTCTAGGCGTTCGTTCTGCCTCTTGAATTTTTCCTTAACCACTCTTAGTATTTAGCTAGACTTTGTCTTCTATAGAATACTAGCAACTTAGCTGGTTTATAATGGAAGTGGACGTGAATTACCGAGGCCGGGACATGGTCTGGTTTCATTTTTATTCTTTTCATAGTTTGTGAATGATCACTGAGGTATCCTTTTAGTATTTGTTCCTTTGGTTTACTACAAGTTTGTATTGGCTAGGGAGGCAGCTCAGTGCTTGCACCAAGAGCGTGAAAACAGGAGTTCAAGTCGCTAGGACTGATGGGTGTGTGGCCCCTGGCTACCTAGCAAGAGTAGCCACTGTTGGTGCAAGTGCTGGGTTACACTGAGCAACTCTACCTCATTGCTGAGACCGAAGAGAAACAGAGGACGATTCAGGACATCAGCGCTGGGCGTGCACATGTATATCCAAATGCACACGCAGCCATGGGCAAGCGTGGGAATGCACGTGCTCCTGTTCACACGCGCCCGCACACGTGAAAGTGTGGGCATGCACACACACACACACACACACACACACACACACACACACACACACAGCCCACATACTCATGAAAGTGGAAAATGACAATAAAAACATAAGTAAAATAAAAATGAAAAGTTACGTGATAATTTAAAGTATAAACATGTAAATATCAATGTTTCATAAAAAGTAATGCTGACCTTATTTTGACTTCTTTATAGCAATTAATTTGCAGAGTGGCTATGTCCATTATGTTATAGATAAGTCACTTATTTACCTTTTAAACCATACATCTTCCCAGATTCTTTTGAAAACTCACTGAAAGGACTCTGACACTCAGAATTTAATTTTTAAAAGGTTTTCATTCTTAATTATGTGTATGTGTGTGTGTGTGTGTGTGTGTGTGTGTGTGTGCGCGCGCGCTTGCATGTGGATGCAGGTACCTGAAGAGGTCAGTAGAGGGCATCACATCACCCAGAGCTGGAGTTACAGACAGTTGTGAGCTGTGCAATGTGAACGCTGGGAACTGAACTTTGGATTTCTGCAAAAGCAGAATGCACTCTTTACTGCTGAGCCCTCTCTCTTTTTCCCTCCAGCCCTAGAATTTAATTCTTATATCACACCACATTATACTTAAATGTTTACCAGATCCCACTTTTCTAGTCTTTTAATATGAAGAATTCTTCATTTTTAGACTAGAGAAAGCTCAGACTAAAGTATAAAAGATAATTGAAATGGTCTCTAATGTGGATTTGTTTGCTAACTCTGTTCTGTAGTGCAATCTTCTTGGCGCCTAATGTTGTATATGGGCTTTGTGTCTTCAGGTTCTGACAGCATTCTGTAATGGGCTATGTGTATTTTGGGTTCTTAATGCATTCTGTAACGCAGTAACTATGTCAGAACCTTTACAGGGCAATTATTTGCAAAACAAAAATTCCTGGTGCTCTCCTAACAAAATGTTTCTCTAAATCCCACCCTCCCAGCTTTGTGTGGGGGAACACTGTGAGAAAATTAGAGCAATTTATAGAAAATTAGAGCAATTTAAAGTAATTAATAATGATTACACATGTGAATGCCTCCCTGATAATTGAAAATGCACTAAAATTAAGCATAAGAAAGGCATAGATGTGAGATTTCAGATATATATAATATATATGAAAACATATATATAAATGAAAAATGTATGTGTATATATGTATAAGAAAACATAGCTGGAATGTGGCTCAGTACTGAAGTGTTCTCCTAGCATGCCTAAGGTCCCGAGTTCAATTCTCAGCACGACCAAAAAAAAAAAAAAAAAGTGTGTGTGTGTGTTTTCTTAGACTCAGTGATTGACTTGATAGGGGTGTCATTTTTCTCTTCTCATTTAAAGTTTTTCTCCTTTACTAACTAGCTCTGGGCAGCTAGAGAAAAATTAGTTTTTTCTTTGTTTCATATCTTGTTCTGTTATTTCTAATTCCAGCAAATCTTAAACCATATTTTGGATGACATTGAATTTTTTATCACAAAACTCCAAAAAGCAGCTGAAGCATTTTCTGAGCTTTCTAAAAGGAAGAAAAGCAAGAAAAGTAAAAGGAAAGGACCTGGAGGTGAGTGGGCCTTCTGTAACCTAAGGCTATCAGACCCATGGATGAGCAGGGATTCGCCATCCTGGAGCTATCAGACTGCGGGTGAACAGGTCTACTGGGCTGGTTGAGCCTAGTCCTGTAAACAACTACATTGTGCTGATCTTGGTCCAAGGTCCTGTAGCTTTGGGCACCATTGGAGGTTCAACTGGAGAGGGAAGGGCACAAATTGGTTTCAGCCTGGCTGTATTCTTAAGTCACATGACTCTGAGATTAGGTGGTGACCGTTCAACTGTAGTTTTCATGGCTGGTTAAAAGTTGGCCTCTACAGATAAGGACATTGCAACCATCCTGAAGATACCTAATAAGCTAGGGCCAGACGGAAGGAGAGGAGGACACCCCCTTTCAGTGGACTTGGAAGGGGGCAGGGAGGAGATGAGGGAGGGAGGAGAGGGTTGGGAGGGAAAGAGGGAGAGGGCTACAGCTGGGATGCAAGTGAATGTATAAAATTATCTAAAAATTAAAAAAAATATATTAAAAAAAAGTTGACCTCTGCTCCTAACACTATTCTTCTATGTAGAGTTCTTCTATTGTAAATTTGGAAACTTTTTTAACATTAAAAATTGACTTTTCTCATCAAAGTATTTTAAAATACCAGTGGATATGAATCTTTATTGCAAAACCCCAAATTGTTCGTTTGCATTCAGAGTTGCATAGAAGCAATCTTGAAGCATGCTACTGAAGTGCTATTATTCAAAAATGTCTTAAAAACTGTGCCTGGAATCCCAGCACTCAGAAAGCTGATGCAGAAGTATTATTCCTAGTTCCAGGACAAACCTGGGATATAAGACTTTGTCTCAAAAAATAGTAATACTAAATGAAAACAAAATGACTTGGAATGTATAGAAGTATAAATGTAAGGGTAGTGTTTATATTTCCTCAGGCAAATGGCATAAATTGAACATATAAAAGAAGAGTTAGTACATGTCTCACTCATTGCAGTAGCTTCAAATTTTCCTGTAGCTCATGTAATAGTGCGTGGCTTTCAGTGTTGTCCTGGGTGTGGATGCTTGGCAGTTCATCTTCTCCACATGTTCTGAAATGAAGTGTTCCATGGTGTTTCAAGCCCCCTCTTCTGTTTTCTTAATAAAGTACACTGTCCTCTAGGTCAACCAAGCTCAGAACCAAAAACCCCTTGAGCATATGGCTACTTTGAATTTTTTACCTATATCCATTTTTTTTCATTCTCATAGTCAACATCCAGTTGAAACTGTCATCACCTTTGATCCAGCTTAAAAGCAGTTTTCAAACCTCCAATCTTCTGTATTATAAGGAGATTCCGTCAGTCAGTCAATCAATCAATCAATCTTTGAAACGGGCTGTCATAGAGCTGGCCTCAAGGTTGCTATAAGGTTAAGGGTGCCCTTGAACCCCTGAACATGCTGGCTCCACCTTTCAAGTAAGAAGGTTACAGGTGTGCCACAGCCAATAGGATACCCTTCTTAGGATCCGAGTTGGAGCCCTCATACTCCTGTCCTGAGGGACACATAGTCCCGTGGACGGCTGATTGAAACGTCACTTCTTCCCCTGACTTCCAGGGTCTCCCACCATCTGAGCAGAGCCTCCGTCTTCATTCGCACTTTTTTCCGGATTTTTTTGGGTTGCATGCTTCATGTGCATGCAAGTTCTCTTTTATTCCACACGTTGTTTCAATCTTACTATGTTGTTTCCAGGGCTGGGGGTTGGGGGAGGGGGACAGGGCTTTTCAAATCCCTTCTTAAAAGTTGTTTTGTGCAGTCCTTTGAGCCCGGCACTCAGGATGCAGAGGCAACTGGCTCTACAGAGCTAGTTCCAGGACAGACAGTGCTATTACACAGAGAAACCCTGTATCAAGAAACCAAAAGAAAAACGTTACTTGAAAGAACTTTCTAGTATAGTATTCAGGTTCCCCATTTCCCAACCAACACAGTCTCCCATTGTCACACCTAATTGTTATACATGTGTTACTCTCCTGATTCATTTCCTGTGTTATTTTTTAGGGCCATTAAAAGCAGGGCTTGTTACCTACTCAATTTTATAGTCTTTATAATGATGACAAGAATTCCTGGAATATAGGAGAGGTTCAGTTCATATTTATAGAACTGACTGAGTCAGTGGGAGTGGCTAAGGGAAGAGGAAGCCCTTCAGACGCAGGATCCTCTTCTTTTATTGGAATAAGAGATGTTGTAGAGTGCATAATCTTCCAGCTGTGGATGCAAATGTTTTTTTATTGATTTGTTTAATCAATGTTCTTGGGAGTCTGTTCTCATCTGCCCTCTGCTCTGTTTTAAATTTCATTAGAGGGTGTTTTAACACTGAGGGCAAAGCCACCACCTCCTGATGAATTTGTTGACTGTTTCCAGAAGTTTAAACATGGATTCAACCTTCTGGTAGGTGTACTTTATTTATGTATCATTAGAAGAAACAGATGGAAAAGATAAAAGTCCAGACAAATGTTCCTGAAATTTAAATTAAGAGATCCAATTGTCCCTGTAGATCCATGGATGCGTGTTTTGATTGGCCATTAATTATAACATCAGATTGCAAGGCATGTGTATTGAAGACACTTAGATAAAAAGCAGTTCCCATATTTCTTGGCTGGTTGCTGTTCCCCTCATGCTCTCCACACTGATGGGTCCCCCCTAAGTGGAAGAGCCAGGAGAGAAGCCTCCTTCTGGGTCTGCATTGGACTGCTCTTTGACGGTGCATCCTCCTCAGCATGAGTGCATGCTGATAATGCATTTGTTTTCTTGCTGTCATAGGCCAAGCTCAAGTCTCACATCCAGAACCCGAGTGCTTCAGACCTGGTACATTTCTTGTTTACTCCACTGAACATGGTGAGTGAGCATTTATGGATTAAACAAAGCGACCTTTCTTAGTGTGTCTTCCATCAAGAGTCTGAATTACTTAGCTGTGTTTCTTTGATTACCTTTCCTGGGCCCCGTTGTTCTTACTATTTGTGTGGACTCTGAGAATGTGAAGTTGGGGAGTTTAAAGGGACGCACACTTCACTTAGAGTCGAGGACGTGACATACACAACTACATATTATAATAGCAGTTTATCCCAACCTGGCATTATTATAAATACCTTGCTTTCCAGAACTGAGAAAATTAGATGGACTCATGTTTAGGAATTCACACACAAAAGTGCTAGGTTTTACAAGGTGAGGCCGGAATATGTAGAGTGGCTGGAAATGGCTCATTCTTACCAAAGAATAAAATACTTTGAATTATTTATTTTTACTCCTGTGTTTGTGTGTGTGTGTGTGTGTGTGTGTGTGTGTGTGTGTGTGTGAGTGTATGTTTATATATGTGTATGAGTGCCGTGTGTGATGTATGTGTGTGCTGTGTGTATATGTTTGTGTGTATGTGAGCGTGTGCCATGTGTGTATGTGTGTGTGCATGTGTGTGGTGTCCTAAGAGGACAGAAGAGTGCATCAGATCCCTTGAGCATGAGTTGCAAGCACTTGTGAGCCCCGCACCCGGGTCCTCTGGAAGAGCCATACTTGCCATTAACTACTCAGCCGTGTATTGCCCCATATGGAGCCTCTTTCTTTGTGCAGTACATCTCTGAGAAGGCCAGATTCTTTGCAGAGAGCAAAGTCTCTCTGCAGCCCGTCTGCTACGAGATAACGAGCCTTCCTGAGCCAGGATGTGGCTCCTGGGAGGCAAATATGGAGCTGCTTTCAGACACAGAGTTGTCATTGTCTTGCTTATCACAATGTGCACCTGTTTCCCATTGACCATTAAATTGTCCCTATCAAATCAGGGAAATATACCAGAATTGTATTCTGGGGCGTGGGGGTACCACTTGTTATTTTTCCTCTCCTTCTTCCTCTCTCCTCCTCTCTCTTCTCCCTCCTCTCCCCTCCCGTGTTCTCCCTGTAACACCACCCCCGCCAGGTCCTTTTCAGTTTTATACATTTTGACAGGCAAAGTATGAACTGCTCAGTGAAGTCTTCTTTCTTTTCCTCTCAACAGCATTCATTCCAGATCCATAGTTTTCCATGTTGGCATAATAACATATGGTTGAATCAGCAGAGAAGGGGCCTCTGCACAGCCATTAGTATTTTGCTGGGAAGGTAATAGATGCCTGTGCCAGTATGTTGGTGCTATGATAGATATCCTTAAACTACTAACTTTTTACATTAATTCACCCTCATTCTGGATAAGTCAGTTTGAGAAACCGTTTTTTCACTCTATGCAATACGTCACATTTTAATCTGAACATACAGAAATAGTGCTTAGTTTGGGAACTGATTTTTGTGCATAAATTTCAAGAGTGTGCAAACAATCATTTTCTTGCTTTGTTCTCGGTCTAGGTGGTCCAGGCAACAGGTGGTCCTGAACTGGCCAGTTCAGTACTCAGCCCCCTGTTGACTAAAGATACAGTTGATTTCTTAAATTACACGGTCAACTCGGAAGAGCGGCAGCTGTGGATGTCGCTGGGTGAGACTTGGATAAAAGTCAGGTAAGCTCATGAGAGCTCAACATTTAGAACCCGTGACGCTGTGAGCACTGTCTGTTGCACAAAAACCAGTGAGACGATTGTGTAAGATTCTGTGCAAAGAGCTACATGTTATGGGGTAAAGAAGCTGATGTCACCGAAAAGCTTATTCTTGACTCGGGCCGGCGTAGAGGTGCTCGCTCCCAAGCCTGACAGCCTGAGTTGCATCCTCAAAGACCTGTGTGGTAGAAGAACGACTCAACATAGCTATGACCCCCAGATGCATGCCATGGCATGTGTCCCCCCCCAACACACAGACATGAGTTGACTAAATAAATGTAATTTTAAAAATTAAAATTAAAAGCAAAATAAAATTAAAGTTAAAAATAAAGGAAGTATGATGTGTGCAGAAGCAAAGGGTGGGACCTAAGTAGGCCATGACCCATCTACATGGTGAAGTGAAGGAAGAGGATAGAGAGAAGAGGGTACTGTTTCTCAGGGAAGAGCTGGCGTTTCGAGCCAACAACTAACGATCCAAGTAGGAATAAGTGTGTATGCACACACACACACACACACCTACAGGCACACAACACATGCTGTGTTCATCCATGCGTTCTGTAGAGATACTGTTGCTATTCCTGCTTCCTAGATGAAGAAAGAAGCCACTCGGAAAGGTCAACTCATTGGCCTAAAGTCACACAGCATCTTGAGTGACAGAGCTGCAGGGTGAGGGTTCATATCCCCTTGTAAGTGGCCTTTCCGTCGGATATGTAGAGTTTCTCTAAGTGTGGAGCGGTTGCCGCAGAAGCACAAAAGACAAGAGGCAGTGAGAGTTTGCAGAGGGAGGGGAACTTCGGGTAGCAGGTGTGTGGGAAAAGGTTGGAAGAAGGGTAGTGTGAGGGGGCCATCCAGAGGTAAGCAGGGTTGGCTAGGAAGGCTCTGCAGCCATGTTAATGAGCAGATCCTGAAGGCCCGGGAAAGTGACCAACATTGTGAACAAAGAATGTGGCATAGTCATGTCTATCGTCCCCCTTCCCCCCATTCCCCTTCTTTCTCTGTCTGACTTTGAGACAGGTTTTTGCTAAGTTGTTGATTTACCCACCCAGGCTAGTCTTGAACTTGCCTCAGCTTCCCAAGGTTCTAGGATTACAGGAATGCACTACCATGTAACTGTTTTCAGAGACCAGTCTGCCAGCTGGGTCCACTGTGGCTCGGGACAACAGTAGCCACGGGTAGAGGAGCCCCGTGAGTGTTAATGGGATAGCACAGGCCCCGTAGTAATCAGCGCTCTCTGGGGTGGGAGACATCACTCGTTGGAAAAGAGGTGTGGGCCTGAGTTTTGAATCATCATCTGTCAATAAAGAGATTAGGAAGGGCAAACTGCGAGCGAGAGCTGACACCTGCCAAGCCACGTTCATCATACACCCATGTCCAGCTTCGTGTGACACACCCCTTCGGCACACTTTATTTGACCAAGGCTTCTTCTTTTCCTGTGTAGAGCAAATAACCCGGTGTAGTGACTGCTTAGCAATTAGTCTCTGGAGCTTTGTCCTTGTCACCCCTAGAGGGTGGACTAAAGATGTGGGCCACTTCATCACTTTTTTCTTTTGTTGAAACACACACCAGACAATCCCACTTACTTGCTGGACTTTGGTGCTGTGCATGTTGGAATAGAATTTGTACTCTGTTTTACCAAAATGAAATTCCTTAAAGTGCTACACACTGTTTTTCATGTTGTTAATACTCTCTGTATTTACTTGTGTGCTTATTTAGAATATCTATGCATCAGATCTATATTCCTGGTACTCACAGAGACCAGAAGGAGGTATTGGATTCCCTGGAACTGGAGTTATATATGGGTGCTAGGAACTAAACCTGTGTCTTCAGGCAGAACGGCCAGTGCTCTTGGCTTCTGAGCCATCTTTCTGGCCCCTATTTAAAGCCACTTAAACATATTTGTAAAATGTTAGATTTATGCTGGTTCTGATGTTAATGACAAACCGAGACTTTTCCCAGTAAGGCTTATTATATCTGTCACATCTTATAGAATGTAAAAATAGCTTGGGATTTTCAGTGACTTTGTTTTGAGCCCTACCACAAAAGCAGAAAATTTAACGATGGTTTAAATAGCTGCATCGAAAGGAGATCTATAGTTACCATTTAACATAGGGCAGGGGTCACTTCAGATCCTGGCTAAGGGTATTAGGCAGTGAGTATGGGATTCAAAAGCACATGAAAGTGGAAAGGATCAAGAAGGCACCACAGAGTTGGTGCTCATTTCATCCTAGCAGACCCATCGCATACGATCACATCACCCTATGGCACCGAGAGCACAACGGAAAAGCAAAGCTGTCATCTCCGCAGTAGCCACTTCTGTGATCAGAGATGGATGGAGAGTTTGTGTAAAGTGGCCATTGCCGGATGACTGGACGTTGGCAGTGACCATACCTTAGTTGACTTTTCTCCTTAAAATGAAGCTGCTATTTTTAACTTATTAAGTTGGCCATCTGCTTCATTTTAGGAAACTTTGCAGTTCAAAAAAGTCATGAACCTTCTAAACTGTCCTGGATGGTTCTGTTTTCAAAGATAGCCCCATCGTGTTCATGCTTGAAGGGCCTGAAAGGAGAGGTGAAAACTGGAAAGTATTTTAGATGCCACTGAGGCCCATGCTTTAAATGCTGACTGCATTTCTACTCTCATGCACAGCTGTTAAAAACCCCACACCCATGCTGAGCTTCAGGCTTCAGGAAGACCTAAGACTGAAACACGGAAGCTTCAGCTTTATACTGCAGAGTCGAATCACTCTTTCATTTAATGTGTTTGAGATACTGGCATAATTGGGTGTTCTTTCCTCTCCTGAGAAATAAGAGTTGTTTCTGTATAGAAGGGAATTGTGACTGAGAGCACATTATTTATCATATAAACCTGATTTTGTCCTACAGAGCAGAATGGCCAAAAGAACAGTTCATCCCACCTTACGTTCCAAGGTTCCGCAACGGCTGGGAGCCCCCAATGCTGAACTTCATGGGCGCGCCCACAGAGCCAGACATGTACCAGCTGGCCGAGTCTGTGGCCAACGCAGCAGAGCACCAGCGCAAACAGGATAGCAAGAGACTGTCCACAGAGGTCAGTGTCCATCATATTTGGTTTCCATGGGTGGTGTCACGGTCACTGGGAGCCATCACTCACCAAAGGCCCTTCTAGAACCAGTGACTAAATCTAACCATCTCCTGCGGTCCTGAGTGCTCGCTTGGCAGTTCCGTGTGCTTATGATGGTTGCTTGGACCTTCTCTTCTGTTCCAGCTGACTCGCCCTGAGCCCTGTTCTGTTCCTCAGTCCCCTTTGACCCGTTTCTCTGTCAGGGGCTTGCCCAGAAGAACTGTCTATCCTCATTCCGGTTTCCTTTTCACATCTTCAGGCCCTGAAGGCAGTTCCCTGAACCTAGATCCTGTTGATTGATTCTAAGAAGTTTTTCATGAGTACCATAATCCCACCTCCTCCCCTCCTCCTTCCTTTGCTTCCTCTTTTCTTCCTTCCCTTCTTTCCCTCCCCTCATCCAACTGTTCTCTTCTCTCTACTTCTATTCCACCTTCCTCTGTCTCCCTGATACTGTAGTTAATGCTTCCATTGTCCTCCCTTTCTCTCTTTCTGTTCTAGTCTTCCTAAGTGTGTAGAGGAACAAGGTTTGTGTGGATGTCAGTCTTCTGACAAATGACCACCACCGTGGTGTGCCTCCAGAAGGCCATACCATGTATTTTTCATCAGTTATTGATTAAGCTTTAGAGTACAGCCTTGTTTGGGGAGAAAGTTAGAGAAATGAAATTGGGGCTTATTATCATGTTCATTTAAAAAAATGACTTTTCTGTGACAATTTTTGTCCCATTGGAAAGGAAAATTGAAGTGTTTAAAGCTGAACCAATTAGGAATGGGACGCTCAGAACTCATGTAATCACATGGTAAGGCCTGGCACGAACAGGCAGCAGTAAATGGCAGGTGTATATTTCTGAAGTCCAGGTTACTCATCCTCCTCTTAAAATGTCTCCACCGAGTGGATTTGTCATGTGGCATACATGCTATGAGGAAGAGCAATAGCACACCACAGCGCAGTACATCTCTGACCACTTTTAAGGAGAAACATTCATAGAGGTTAAATTGCCTAAAATCCTTCCCTTGGACAAAACTGCTCTTTGTCACATGACAGTGATGTGACATAGAAATTTTGCTGCACTCTAGGCTAGAGAGATGGCTCAGCAGTCACAGAGCCGCCGTGCAAGCAGGAAGACCTGCCACCCAGTCCTCATGGTAAAGTCAGGCGTGCTGACGAGCACCAATAATCCTAGAGCTGGGGAGGTGGAGAAAGGAGGATCCCTGGCGTTCGCTGACCAGCTAGGCTTGCTCAGTCGGTGAGCTTCCGGTTCAGCTGGTAACCCTGTCTCCAAGACAACAACAACAAAAAAAGGCAGGAACGATAAAAGATGTCAACCTCAACATCACATATGTGCGCATACATGACTCATACATATACTCACACATGCACACAACACACACAAGCACAAATTTTTCTCTAAAGCAATCTGTTGCAGTCCAGAATTTTTACAACTAAAACTAACATACCTCTTTGAAGTCCTCTTTCTGTGAACGTGACTATTTTCCCTCTGGCAACATGAAGAGGAAGTTTAGCTCCATACTTTCCTGGCCTTTCCTCCAGATGCCTGGGGTCGATGACCTCATATGTCTGGGTAGCCTCTGTCCCTACCTGGGTTTGATAGTTCAGACCTCATGAGTGTGAATTTTCCTCCCATTTAGAGAGCAACTGTACTAGGGTGGGGGTGGGGGAACAGATATAAACACACACACACATACACACACACACACACACACACACACAGGAAATGGTAATTCATTTGATGTTGCCTTGGTTACAGATGTTTTTTAGTCATGGAAGTGCCCATCATATGGCACTCTTACTGTACACTAGAAAATATGCCACTGAGAAACATGTACCCTAGAAATTCACACCTTTGTGAGTCCTTTCACAGAGATCTGTGTTTAAAGAAGGGACAGTATATGAGTGTGAGTCTGTCTACTCTGAACACGTAATTTTTAAAAGAGGATGTGTTGAGGGCCGTCCTCCCCTGTCATGAGCTGTTGTCTTCCTGCTGTAAAATATTTTCCACTCTGTGATTTAAGTGGCCATTCAGAAACTTAAGAGAATGGAATGAAGGATGCCCACCAGGTGGAGATTTTGCGGGAAAAGAGCACAGTTGATGGTGACTTAAAGTGCCCAAGATGTGCGATCATTGCAGAGAGAGAGACTTCATTACATTTTATTGCTACTGTAATAAATGCCCTTAGAGCAAGGCTTGAGCAATTCAGGATCTGGTGACTTTGTTTAGAATTGAAAGGTGTAGGTGGCGTGGAATGACAAGTGTGGGTGACTCTATCAACTTCCTCTAACCTTCAGCAGCCTCAGCCTGACTGTGGACTGAGTCATTTGACCCTTGATCATCTCCCCGTTGGCATGGCTAGTCATTCTCAGGACCCATGATTTCCCACTGGCCAAAAACTGTGTTGTCTAAGAAATAGCAAGGGGTGGGAATGACTAGTAATTTCTGGCTCCAGTTGTTCAAGCCTTTGATTTTTTTTTTAATTACCTAATTGGATTCTGCATCTCTGCTTGCTCTCAAGGAAAGGATTAGTAGAGTTGACAGGTCCTAGGTGTTTGAATGGCTGGGAAACATTTGTTTTTGTTTGTAAGGATCTGTATGTATGCTCCAGGTGGGTATCTAATCGTGAGTTTTGACTTCCACACGGGTCCACTGGAGACGCTGCCTTATTCTTACAAGTCTTTTCATCAGAATTGGCTGTTGTGACTGTCCAGCTTAGATGTAGCCCAAACTTTCCCAGGGTCGGAGAGTTTGAATCCATCAAAAGTGGAGGCTCCAGGAAATTCATCCACCTCAGCATCTGGCACACGCCCTCACATTTTCTTTCATACAGAAACAGTGTGAAATCTGGAGGTGACCTTTGGGTGGTTTTCCATCTAGTCTAAGCATGTGGCCACCATGGCGTTAAAGCCACCATGTTCAAGGGTCATAGACTTCAACTCTTCTTCAGTAGCAACCAGTAGATCTAAGTAGTGTCAACCACAGAAAAGAAATGATTACAGAATTATCTTCCCCTAGACTCTTGACTAGCAAATTTTTTTATGTTATCTATTTTCTGTTATAGTGACCCTGATAGCAATACAAGCCATTTGTAACATTTTTAGAATAGTGTTTGGGGTACTTTTTAAAAATGAAAAAAAAAAATAATAAGTTGAGTGATATAATTCCATTATAATACAGAACAAAGAATTTCATGTGATGCTATTTACTCCACAGGAGTGGTAAATGTGTTCATGTTCATTATTTCATAGGGAGAAAAGGTTAAAGGTCATCCTCTAATTTCATTGTTCACAGTGTTAAACTCTATCTAAGAACAAGATCATTTATTGCTGGCAAGAAAGAGCTTTCCGTTTTTATATTTTCAGAATTAAGATTTACCCTGTACACTAATGACAGAAATGAATCCCCCGTGTCACAGCCTAATCACACAATGGCCATCCCCGTGATAGTGGGAGCTGGTCGCAGTTCAGAGGAGGGTTCTAGATGATGGACAGGGAAGTCGTGCCAGCAGTGCTTGATGACACGCCAATGTACTTCTGTCTTCCAGCATTCCAGTGCTTCCGACTATCCTCCAGCTGATGGGTATGCATTCAACAATAGCATGTACAACAGAGGGCCACATCTGGACCAAGGGGAGGCCGCCATGGCTTTCAAGTCAACACCCAACCGCCATGTAGATAGGTAACACCCAGCAGAGCCGTGTGGGGCACTGTGGGTAGCCAAGGGTGACTTAGGCTAATGGGAGTGGGATTGGGGTAGGGTGATGGGGGTTGAGGGTGGGAGTAGAGGTGTGGGGGAAAGGGGACATGGCTCAGCAAGTTGCTGCACAGGCATGAGGGTTCAGATTCTGATCCCCAGAATTCAGGGGAGCCTGACATATTAGCGCTTGTCTGCAAGCACAGAGCTCCTTCAGTGAGAGGGGAGGCGTAGACAGGAGGATCCCCTGATGCTGGAATGCCAGCTAGCCTTGTGTGCAGCGAGGGACAAGAGAGCCTGTGTCAAACATGCTGGAAGCTGAGGACTGACCTCTGCACCCATGTCTCGGCCATCACTGACCCAAACTCACCCCCATGACAGCGAGTTTTTTATAGTTTCCCAGCTCAGTATCCTTTTTATTTTTTCATTTTTTTATTACTTACAGTTTGTTCACTTTGTATCCCAGATGTAACCCCCACTACCACCTCCCAATCCCACCTTCCCTCTCCTTCTTCTCTTATACCCCTCCCCCAGTCCAATGATAGGGGAGGTCCTCCTCCCCTTCTATCTGACCATAGTCTATCAGGTCTCATCAGGACTGGCTTCTTTGTCCTCCTCTGTTGACTGGTGGGGCTGTTCCCTCCTCAGGGGGAGGTGATCAAAGAGCCAGCTACTAAGTTCATGTCAGCCAGCTCAGTATCCTATAAGGGAAACAATTGCTACATTTTTCTACATCTACCAAAGACTAAAAACAAACATAAAGGTTAAATGACTGGCTCGATTGTTTCAGTCTTTACCTGCCTGCAAGTTCCCTGAGTCTGTAAGGTAGAGCATTACCCATGGTTTAGCTTCTACCCTTGACTGGGGTAGTGTGTGTTGGTGTCTTTTAAAAGCTTATCTTATTCTGTATGATCTTGGTAGGCTTTAAAAGGACTTTGTCTTTGATTTATTCATTCAACCATGTATTTCAAAATTGACTTAGAAAGTTGAAGTAGTGCTGTTACTAAAACTTAATGAAATAAAATGTAAATTCAAAAGTCTATTGCAGGGATGAGAATTTTATGAATGTTAAGGATTAGCATTATGATTAAATTCCAAATTTGCCTTTGAGAGTGGTCCTGACTTTAGTGCTGGTCTGGGATACACGATCAGTACCAGATTTGCCATGGCTACACAATGAGACCTTATCTCAAAGAAAAACCAAAAACAGCAAAGCTCCAGAGCAGGTGATCTCAGGGTTTCTCTGTCTAGCCCGTCACACGAGCTTAGCAGCCAATCATAGACTCTCAAAGGTAAACAAGCCCACCTCCTGGCATGGAGGGGGCGATCTGAGCAAATGATAAGTGAACACTCAACACCTATGGCATTTCTGCCATGTAGAAACAATTGCCTGTAATCATAAAAGTAAATTCAAGATCCGTGTGTGTATCATATCGGATTTGGACTTTCTGATGGCTTTTGCAGTAGTGACACATTTTCTCTGCAACGAGGGGCATCAGCCACTGCCAACCATCCCAGTTTATAGTGATCACAGCTGAGCAATGGCATCTGTCAGGACACCCAAGATCACCCAGTAGCTGACCATCTGTAAATTCTTTACCTGGTCCATTGCGGCTCCTCTGTGACTACTGTCTCTCCGTATTGGTTAGAGCTTTTCAGCATACTGGTTTAGATAGACACAGACACTCATGTTGCAGGAAGTTTTCTGTTCTTTCTTAGACTACAATCTACTCCCCCTTATATGTGGTGGTTCTTTTGCAAATGGGGTTGGTGGGAAGGAACGAACTGAAATTACTATTATCCTTACTTTTGGGGTGTGTGGATCTCTTTATTCCCCAATTATAATCTGAATATACTATAAATTTATGTTAGCTAGCAGCAGAACAATCTAGCCAGTTCAGGAGGAGATGTAGAATCTAAGAACAGCAGGCCGTAGGCTATGATTATTCAAAACACATTAATATCAGAAGCCAGGTGTTACGGTTCACGGCTGTAATCCCGGCATTCAGGAGTCTGAGACAAAGGGGTCCAGATGAGTTTAGGGTGACCCCGGGCCAGGTAGTGAATTCTACACCACTGTGCACTACAGTGTGAGACCTTCCTTAAAAACCGGAACAAAGACGTATACTGCACAGTAACTACTGAAATCATTTCACTTTTTGTTTTAATATGGTGAAGGTGACTGGTAGTTGTCGCAGCTTACAAGGCTTCCTTTGTTCTGGTCCCCCGTATCTGATGGAATGAGTCTGGGAGATATTGTAGACACGTGATAAGGGGTTACCTGTTTCCACAGCTGGCCTCTGAGGGCCCAGGTCTGTCAGCATGCCAGAGAACCAGGGTGAATGTCCACCTTTAGCCTCCGTCTATTGATTTCTTCATAGAGATGTGTGAGGAAACGTAGAAATGTGATTGGAGGAGGTCAGGGAATAAAAGCATTCAGACTCAGCATTATCATTTTATAGTTGAAACGCTGCGCCAGGTATGAAGGGAATAAGAATACTAGCTGATGCATGAAGTTTCATTGTACTGGGTAAAAAAAGTAATGCTAAATACATTGTTAAGTCTGTTAATGCTGACTATTAGAAGCAGAATTTGGTTTTTTAAAGAAAACATCCTTTTAAAAATAGGGCCCATACATCAGTTATTAATAATTTTAAAAGCTTATAGTAAACTGGAAATTGTGTTTTCTTCTTTGCTTTGCTTGAGAAGTTGCTGTGTGTGTACTTGGTGGATACCTTCCTTTGTGCTCTTGTTAACTGAACCAGGGTCCTTTAATGATGTGTTATTTGAATTAGCGAAATCAACATATAACTGAAGTTATACTCGGGCATTGTCTTCAGTCTCCTTTAATTTCACAGTCTTCTTTCATGTTCTGTCTGCTCATCATTTTCACTGTCTCACTTACACTCCCTTTTCATTCTTTTTGAGGTAGAATCTTACATGGCTGACCTCAAACTTGATGTGTAGTCCAGGATGACATTGAACTCCTGATCCTCTCATCTCAGCCTCTTCACAGGCTGGGATTCTAGGCATACAACACCATGCCTGACCTTAATATGTGTATTTAACAGACAGCTTAAAGGTCTAGAGTCTAGATTTGGCTCAGTACCAACTACCCTTGGAATTTTCTTTTGTGTGAGCAATTGTTTGTTCTAAAAATAAAACAAAACAAAAACCGTTTATTTATGTGTCTGTGTCCATCCCGTCCACCCACGTATGTGTGCCAGATGGAGGCCAGAGATATCCGATACCCTGAAGCTGGAGTTACAGGTGGTTGTTAGCCCTGGCATGGGTAACGACGGATGGAACTCAAGGCCTCTGCAGGAACCATGCCCTCTCTGCACTGCTGAGCCATCTCTCCAGCCACAGTTGGTTCTTTTTAATAGCAAGAACCCCATAGTTCTTTTCATTTCCAACGTTGTGTGAAACTACAGTATCTGAGTGTAAGGAGGCTTTCTGACTGGGATGGACCGGCCCTCGTGTTTACTCCTGTTCACAAGCTTTAGAAGAACTAGTGGGATGACAGAGTTCTTCCTTTCTTTTTATAGAAATTATGACTCGGTCAAAACACAACCCAAGAAATACGCCAAATCCAAGTATGACTTTGTGGCGAGGAACAGCAGCGAACTCTCGGTTCTGAAGGATGATGTTTTAGAGGTAATTGGTTTTCACGCTCTTATTCCTCTAAGAAAGTACATTTTCTGTTTTCTTCTAAAATAACATTCTGGATGAGACACTGAGGTCAAGAAATCGACTTTTTTGGTTTCTTCATACAGAGTATATCCTGGGAATCTGTATCTCTTTAGAAGTGTTAGCTACCTAATTTATCAGCCCCCAGAATAGTGGTGCACGTTCAAAAAAGAGATGCCTAAAACATGGCGGAAGAGGGAAGTGGATTTCCTGGCTTTCCTGGTTGTCCTTTCTTTCTTCTGTGATTTATTCATTTTAGAACAAAGGCTAGTTATAAATTCAGTGTTGCTGAATCATGATAGTCTAACCAAAGAAAGCATCACCTCTTTCTCTGGAGAATCCTTGCACAAATGTCACTGTACTCCATTTGGTAATATATTGAGAGCAGTGTTTCTCAGGTTGTAGTTTCCTTGAATATATGCAATACATTTTGCTAAAAATAGTTTTCATATATTTTACCTTTCTGTTCCACAAATGGAAACAATATAACCTTTCATGGCTATCTTTTTGCCCTTTGAGTACCTCAAATGAGGCAGGTACATTTGGGGGACATAGTACATATTTGGGGTAGATTCTTTATAGTACCTATTTTATGCAAATATCAATAATTGCAAGTCAGTGAAATTTCTCAGAATTTCAGCCACTCATATGTTTACACTTAGTTTATTATCAGAAGTAAGAAAAGACTTTTCTAGACTGAAATTGAGAAAAGTTGAACATTGTCCCTGAGTGGGTTTTCTCATAGGAATTGCTCTTTTGTTCATTGTAAAATGACAGATACTTGATGACAGAAAACAATGGTGGAAAGTTCGGAATGCCAGTGGAGACTCTGGGTTTGTGCCAAATAACATTCTGGATATCGTGAGACCCCCAGAATCTGGAGTGGGGCGTGCTGACCCCCCATACACACATACCATACAGGTAACTTGGGTTCTGGGCAAAAGTTAATATTTACAGATTTCTATGAGCAGGAATTAAGTACCTTTTGTGTGTTAATCCCTTTGAGTTTGAACTGGTTATACTTTTTAGAACAACTGAAAGCAATCTGGAAACAGAAGCAAGTTATTCCTGTTTTTCTGTTTCATTTCCTAAGGAGACTGTTAAATGTCTAGCAATAAGTGCTGTGAAGGATGCTTTTCTTATACCAATTTATAATATTTCTGACAAATATAGGTTGTTTTTTTTTTTTTTCTCTTTGCCCATCGATGTGGCCATGAGACTGGCAGGAGGGTACAACTCCATCGTTTACAGCCTTTGCCTTCAGAGTCTATTGAATGTTCAGTCTCTGGGTAGCCTTCAGTTCACACTTGGCATGCCTTAACACATGGATGAATATATGTCCAGCTGTTATAGTGTTTTTCCTTTCTTTATGTTAAGGTTACATGGATCTATGATGTAGATAAGACAGGACAGATCCTTTGTCTGATCACTGAAGACTTCCTGAGGCTCATACACACACACACACCACTGTTTCAGGATTTCAGAGGCCTGGTCAGTTCATCTGTTATGGCAGCTGCATTCACTTGAGCTGGCTTTCTGGCGTGAGGGCCTGCAATAGAGCTAGAACAGATGACCTCTCCATGCACAACCTCTGATCCTGGGTGGCTTCTTAGGAAGAAGCCTTAATTTTCAATCTTGAGAAAGGTACCGTTCAGGGCTCCATTTTTATTTTGATTTCATGAGCATCATCGATTCATATATTAGCTGTATGGAATATACCATGAAGCAGTTCATTGTTGGTCAGATCTAGGCCTGAAGGAGACAAAGTGTCCAGGCCTTAGATAGACTTCATTGTCCTGGCTACCACACTGAGGTATTTGAATCAACACTCAAAAGTCCTTGTGACACTAAAGGCTAGAGCAGACCCTTGCTCCTTCCAAGAGGGATTTCGCTTGATTAGAAGCCGAGAGCCAAGCAAACATGTTACATAAAGAATTGTTATCAGCGTGTGTGGAAACGAATATGTATCTTCCCAGCGCTTGGCATGTAGAGGCAAGAGCATCAGGAATTCGATGTCATCTTGGGCTGGCAAAGTAAGTTCAGGAACAGCTTTGCCTCAAAAGGACGACTAAACATTGGTGTGTTTTGCACCTCGGTGCTGTAGTGTGGTGTCAGACAGTAGAAATCTGTTTGCTGTGCTTGCTTTGTTTTCCTTTTTTTTTTTTTTTCTTGTCCTTTTTTCCTGACATGACTTATGTAATTACTTATGCCAATCATTTGTCAATAGCTTTTGATGCCAAAGAAGGAATTTGAATTATTCAAGGTACGGTGTGCAGTGCTACCAATGGATGGATTTATCTATCTATCTATCTATCTATCTATCTATCTATCTATCTATCTAT
>NW_026585609.1:4059501-4102074 GCF_907164565.1 Psammomys obesus
TATCTATCTATCTATCTATCTATC
The DNA here is from genome assembly GCF_907164565.1 of Psammomys obesus. Taxonomy (NCBI): domain Eukaryota; kingdom Metazoa; phylum Chordata; class Mammalia; order Rodentia; family Muridae; genus Psammomys; species Psammomys obesus. The sequence goes on from NW_026585609.1 coordinate 4,059,526, forward strand.
TATCTATCTATCTATCTATCTATCTATTTATTTTGCAGTGAATTTTTTCTAGCTTAGTTTTCTGTGCCTCTTTCTTTCCCTAAGTTCCTATATTTCTAAGTGTGAGATGTGGTCACCTGGAATAATGAGTTAAGGCTTCTCTCTGGAGGATGAGTGCCAATTCTCTGCTTTCTTTTCTGAAAGTTTTTCATATATGCTTGAAATGTGTGCCTGAAGTCCTGAGAAGGAGTATTTGCCCTTTGAGAAGTAAGGATTTTTGAACATTTAACTAGCATGTCCTTTATGAAGGCTGTCCTCCGGCCACATGGGCAAATGGATCCAAGAGTTTCTAAGGTTGTCTTACTAAAGGCAATTACTCAAACTTAATTTTCTTTGTGTGCATGGTTCCTAGGCACAGATAAAGTAACTTAATTAAACTTGCAAATAGTGCACATTCTGAGTCTCTGTCCCCAATGAGACTCCCTAAGGAGGAGTCTGAAGTCTTGACCTGCTTGCTTTTCCGTGTTGCCTTTTACTTTTGTAGCTATGACTCCTGCCCCAAGCTGTCTTGGCTTTCCTGTTTCAAGCTTGCCTCTGGCTAACCCAAACCCAAATGATTACTGCACAGCACAGGCAAACCGAGTATGTGGAGAGAACACTCACACACCCACTCTCCCTGATTTTGTTCCTTCACTCAGCCTCATCTTACATTTGTATCAACTTTGGCACAACCAAGAGTTTGTTTTTTAAGTATTCCCAAGTTCCAGGCGTCTATGTTGAAACTTTGTGTAAACAGAGACTTGTGGTCGCTGTGGAAGTTTGCATGTTTTGGCTGTTTGCCTTTTGAACTTTTCCACAATCTCTCTGTAGAAATGTGTGTGGAAGAGTGCCTGTGGGTGTGTGCTGTCCCCTGCACTCCCTCCCTCTCTACCGCTCTCTCCTTTTCCTCCACCCTCTGCTTACCTCTTTGTATGTGTCGGGTTTAGGGTGAGGACCTCCCTTTGAAATATATTGAAAACTGTCTATCCCTTTAACGTCTGGACGCTCCTGGCTGCTGTGACGCCACTGTGTTCTTTCCTGCCTGCTGTGACACCACTGTGTGCTCACCTGCCTGCCGTGACACCACCATTTCTCTCAAGGGATTCCTGTCCTTGATGAACTTGTAATGGTTCTGAATAGAGCAGTAGAGTAGGGTGGGAAAGAAAACCCCCAGAAACATATCCCATTCAACTCTATCTGAAAACAGCATCACAGAGACCTTTCTCTGAGAAGACCCGCAGTCACTTCAGAATGACAAGATCCCACCGCACACTGGTAGAAGTCAGGGGGCTCAGCCTCTCACCACGCACAAGTCAAGTGTCTTCTGGTTCACGTCTTGCCCTCCTTGCTGTCCATTCATCCTGATGTATTTGTCCGGGTCCTGATCTTGATAAGAAGAGTGGAAGGCCAACACCCAGTGACTTACCACGCAGAAAGCTGCAGCACACCTGTCTCCGGGTCACTGTGGCCTTGTCCTTTCCTTAGCACAAAGAGCAATGACCTCCTGTCCCTCTACAGAAACCCAGTGATGTAAAGCAAGATGCGGGGACTCGTAAGCCATCATTGCTACACATGGGAGGCTGAAGCAGGGGGATTTCTGGAATTTGAGGCCAGTCTATGCTACAGAGTAAGCACTGGGCTGGCTTGAGCTGCAGCTTATAGATTTCTGTGCTATACCACAGCAGAAGACATACCGAGTGACCACTTAGGCCGGCCCCATAGGGGCAGGGAAACAGGCAAAGCCAATGGGCAGTGCCACTTGTGGGCCTAACATTTCTCCTCAACACAGAGTGTCACGGAAGTCCCTGGATGAAGTAGGTGCATGTCACACACTGAATTTGGGCGCAGGAGAAATGAGTAGTCTGGACTTACTCAGCATGACGCCAGGATGACGATCACCTTTGGACCCAGGAGCTGGTGCACGGATACTCCGTTATTCCAGGGGAAGCTTTAGGAAAGGATGTCATCTCTTTTTGTGAGAATACTTACAGGGACATAGCTCAGAATACCTCTCCAAACACTGGGGTGAGAACAGTCCATCTGCCCAGTCATCATTCTTAGCATTCTTGGGGCCTGTCTTTTCTTTTCTTCTTCTTCTTTTTAATACTTCAGGGAAACAGTATATATTATGCAAGGACTCACATAGTGGGCATTCTGTGAGCAGCAGGAACTGGGCGTGAACTGCTTCTGAGTGGCTTCTTTCACTCACCGGGTGCTTTTTAAATGGACACAGTCCTAGTTCTCATTTTCATCCCCTTCCTTTTCTTGTCCTGAAGGATTTTGGGAGCAGGTCCTAGCGAAGGCTCCAGGGCAGCACCGCCTGCTGTTACACACCTTTTGTCTGGGATTCTGTTCTGATGGCAGGGCACCTCACACCTGGAGCAGCATGGCATAGCTGTTGAGCTGCCACCTGCAGTCCTTGGGGGACGAGGCTATTTCTTCCTCCTCATGTTTGGAGTGATTTTTAACAGTTCTCCAAAGGCAGATTCCCACCAAGGTGCCCCCCCCCCCGCCCCGCCATGGCTTTGTCGGCATTTAAAAATAAAAGAGAAGAGGTGTGATTGAGAATTTACACGAGTGTGTGCGTGCGTGCACGCGTGTGGTGTTGTGCCTGTGAGTGTGTGTGTGTGTGCATGTGAGTGTGTGTTCTACTCATGTGTGTATGTGCAAGTGTGTGTGAATATGAGAGTATGTACATATATGTGTGTGTTTCCGTGAGATCACAGCAGAGGAGAAAATGCTTTTGATAGACACAGAAAAGAGGCCTGGCTTTCCATGTGGAACACTCCAGGGCTCTGCCATCTTATCTGCTCGTCCCCAGATGACCCTGTCCTTTCCATCCAGAACCTACTGCCTCAGAAAGTTTTAAAAAAACTTTTTTTTTACTTGATTCCCAGGCTAGCACTGGTCATCTCCTGGAATGACCATTTCCCATGAATCCCCTGCTGTGTCAGGAACAGAAATGACTTCCTCCCCGATCTTATTTCTAATACACCCACAGCTGGGCTAAAGAATTTGTGTCTCTGTGTGTGTGTGTGTGTGTGTGTGTGTGTGTGTGTGTTGTTTGTTTGTTTTTTCTTGACAAGATTTATTTGATCCTTGAGAAGTTTGTTCGAATGAACACTTGAGAATTTCTTTTCTCTAGTTTTAAGAACTATTGGTTCAACCTATATGTATTACAAAATGTTTAAATGCACCATCTGGTCATTCCATTTTTATCTTTATTTAAAATTATATTTTATTTTTTAATATTTTAAATAAGTATCAACTTTACATATCATTCGTGTTTAGTGTGATATTTCTATACATATATGCAACACATACTTGTGAGCACTTTGTTCTTAGTCCCTTATTTTCATCTCATCCCAATTTTTCTTTTTTTTTTCAATTTTAATTTTTATTTATTTGTTTTATATCTCAGTTGTAAGCCCCTCCCTCCTCTCCTCCTGGTCCCACCTTTCCTCTCTGATTTCCTTGTCCCCCCTGCCCTACTCCTCAGAGAAGGGGAAACCCCACCCACCCACCATTTCAAGTAGCATCAGGACTGAGCCCATCCTTTTCCCCTGTGGCCTACCACCCTGCCATGGGAAAGTGATTGAAAAGGAGGCAACAGAGTCCATATCAGAGCCAGCCCCTGTTCCCCTTAGGGAACCTATATGCCATCTGAGCTGCCCACCAGCTACATCTGTGTAGGCGGCCTAGGTCCAGTCCATGCTGAGTTTAGATGCTTATTATTTCTGTAGTTTTTCTTACACCACCAAGAGGGAAAAAATATCAAATAATGGCCAGTGTCCAACCATTCTCAAGTCTTTTGAATCCACTCCCTCCCCTTCCTCTCTGTTTCTTAGCTATTGTGGAGTTGTTGGAAAATGCTGATGTTGCTTGAAGGGGATTCTTGCCTTGGTTCTGTCACTAGCCAGCTGTGTGCCTTTAGAGAGAGATTTTTTTTCCATTCCCATGTGCTTGGCTGTGTATGAGAAGAAGTCATAAAATTCTCTTATCCCACATATTCATATTAAATAGCCTTAAACTGAAGGTGTCAGTATTTTCTAGAGGTGACTGTTAAACTACCCAAAATATTGATTTTAGCCCTTCTTATTCACGCCTGGTAAAACTCAATCCAAATGTTGAAATACTGCTAGACAGAGAATGGCCACCTTGCTAACATCACCTTCATATTCTTCAGCTTCCTTTTCCCACTCTGTTTAAAAGTTGCTATCACTTATTTATAGAGGACCTTGTTCCATTAGTTAGAGACAGGGTTTTTAAACAAGGATGGCTATCATTTTTGTTGAATATGCATATAAGCACACACACACACACACACACACACACACACGCACAATGTTAAAAGTACACACACAGTAAAATCACAAAAGTAAAAGAATGAACATATCACTTCACACAGCTACCCATCCCCCATAAGAGAAACCATAATCTGTTCATTCATCAAACCCGACTCTCATTCGCCAGTACCAAGTGTGACCCTCATACCTCACATTCGGTTTTTCTATTTGTTCACACTCCACAGCTGCTGCTTTGTTTCATAGGACCTGCACCACCCTCTTTTCTGTGCTCACCACACAGTCCTCGTAACCACAATTTTTCTACGTCTATATGTTTGGCCCTGAGTGGATTCCTAATAAGCTGTCAGTAAGATGAACCTGAATCTTAATATCTTCCCATAGTGCTTTGGTGCATAGAGGTGGGATATTCTAACTGCTCTTCACTCTGTATGTTCAGCTAGAAGATGGGTAGAGAGTGGTGGCAATTAGCTATGTGCTTGCAAACTCCTTTGCTGGCTGACTTTTGGGCAGATAATTTTGCTGTCAAAAATAAAAAATAAAAAAAATAAAACAACAACAACAAAAAACAACCAGTTTGCTCATGTTTTCTGTTATTTGATGTAAATTATAATTGCTATTTTTTTCAATTCCATCTCCTGTGTTAATTTTCTCATTTGATGTGGTTTTCTCCATCTCCTAATAGCAGTTACTTGGCGAGCTGTCAGAGGTAACTGACATCCGTTCCCTCCTGGCAATTCTTTCTCCTATAATTTTTTTTGGATTCAGTTTCTGGACTTAACACCCTCCAAATCTTCCAGCTGTGCTGTTTTCATTGCACAATTTCAGAGGCCAAATTTCAAGGGAAAAAGAAAGTGCAATTCAGTGTAGTGCAAAATTTCAAGAACAGTTCTCTGGCAGTGGCTTTGTTCGGTTTTACTTGCATAATTTCCTCTCTGAAGCAGGAATTTGTATGACTCAGGGTGTTTACCTCTCAATCTCTTTAATGCTTGAGACTTTTTACTCAGTTTTGATTCCTAAAGAAAAGTGACTCATCCCCAACTTAATTGTCAGTAGGAAAGTACATTTCTTTTGAGGCAGAGTCATTCTGACTTCTTTCAGAGAAAGACATAAAGGTGTTTTGTGTACAGCAGAGCTTGCCATTTGGGAGAGGTGATGGATAGGACTCAGGAAGCAACAGTGTTTTACAAAAGAGGTTCCATACCAGGTGATGCACCTGCTCACTGTGCCCTAAACTGAGAGGCTTGTGGAGATGTGGGAATTTAGTGGTAATTCCTGGGAAAGGCCCACGCCAAGGTTTCTCATGAGATTGGACCCTCAGCCTCCTTGGGGCACAATAAAAGAGGTTCCAAATGAACTATGCTCACGAAAGTCTTCTATCACTTGAGGTATGTTGAGAATCATTGGGCCCATGCCTCCAAGAGGAAGAGCCAAGCGTAGGAATGTGAAAGAAGAGCAGGCACTGGTAGAGAGGAGAGAGATGTAGTAGGTAGAGAGAAGCAGAGATGTTGGGAGCAATGTAGAACAGGTTCAAGGGACCAATTCGGTGACTCTCAGGAGTCATACTGGCTTGAGGAGCTGGTCGTCTTTCCCTTTTCTGGTCAGGGGTTGAAGGCGTGGAGCAGGCAGAGAAGACTGGATGGAGAGGGAGATGTGCAAGTAAATATAATTTATATATTTATAAATCATGAAAAATGTCTTTCAGTGGCTTTGGAAGCTTCCATTTGGGTTGAAGTTCTTGGCCTGTTGTTGACTGAGGCCTGTTGGTTCTGGCTCTGTTGCCTTGTGCAGCAGTGAATGAACTGATACCAGAACACTTGGTGAGCCCATCTCTGGACGTGACTATGACACTGTTACGGTGTTCTCAGCTTCTCCTGGTAGTATTCCACAGACAGAAAAAAGTACTAGCTGTTCTTGTTTTTATGGAAGCAGAAAAAAAATGAGTCATATTGTGGCAGCCAGAGCTTATAGCATTTTGTTGTTGTTGTCGTTGGCCTAGGATTTAAAAACACTCATTTAAATCCTGGCACATTGGAAACATTGACATGATTTCATTAAACCATCATGAAGTTAAATGCAATGGACACACTTGCCTGGGGATCAAACATATATATTATTACATGTTTTTGGTGTGTGCTAAGTAGTACTTTTGTGATGTTTGCTATGTTTTGATTGCTTTAGAATTTTTTTTTTTGTTGGCCCAAATATAAGTGAACTCTCTTGTGGGGTTTTTATCGCTACAGCTACGCTTTGTGCCCCATCACTGAATATAATACAAGTGTCTCCAGGACCCGATGCTGGGCGGATCGGAAATCTGTTCCTCTCACACGTATCTTTGTGGCCATCACTTATCCATGTCCCATCTCTTCCTCACGGTCTCTCTTCATTGCTTTCCTCCCCTCACTATCTAGCGACACTATCTAGCTCTCTTTCAGTTTTGTGGGCACACAAAACTGCGTTACCCTTCCCACCACTTTCCGTCCGCTGGTGGATGAGTCACAGCCTTTGAGAAACAGCACCAGAGGCCAAGGGTTCTTTCACACACGGCTTTCCAGGTGCTGAGTTCTCCTCCTGAGAAAGCACCTCGGTGGCCGGCGTGTTGCTTGGGAGTGACAATTTAATCTTAGTGTGTGGTGTGTGTTTGTATGGTTTTGATCTCTGTGGAAATCCGGGAGGACGCTCTTAAAAATCCGGATTGCCTTATATTTGGGCCAACTTAGAAGTGAAAAGTAAATACTGCCCTAATGCAAGACCCAGATTTCCGAAAGGCTGTCTTTTGAATTTCATCAGCGAACCTTAAATTGACATCGAAATTGGTGCAGTATTTAAAAGTCACTTCAATCGTAACTTTGCATCTTTGATTCTGCAAAGATGCGCCTGTTGAGGACTTGGTGTCTTTGACACATAGTTATCTGTTAGATAGATTGTTTCATGTATATTTAAAGTTTTTGATATTGTGTTAAATATGAAATACACAGAAATAGTGTTTTATCACAGCCCAATTGTGTAGTTTACCACATCTTCCTTTTAAAATAGAAATGCCTACTCAGATGCCTCTCCTTCCTTCTTCCCTTTCCCCTCCTATGCTTTTTCCCTTCTGTTTTCTTTTTCATGGGCCTGGGGGTGGAATCAGAGCCATATGCATGTTAGGCAAATGCTCTACCACCAAGCTGCATCCCTAGCCAGATTGTGCCTTTTTCCTTAAAATCATCCACCCAATATATCCCCATTTTTAACAAAGAAATTTTCTAATGTGAATAAATTAGCAGTAAGATGGTTTTAAAAAGGCTGTACCTTGAAAAAGTTAATAACAACAATCTAAACTTACTTCCTTATTCTAAAAGCACAGCCTGCCTTTCTTTTTTTTTTTTACTAGATTAACACATTGCTCTGTAACAAACTCCTTGTAAACAGAATTAAAGACCTTTGACTGTAGCCTATACGTAAAACAAGGAATAAGTATTTAATGTGACTGATTTCCAACACCACTGAAATTATTATTCACTTCAATTGGAAAATAATCAGCGTTTTTAACATACCATAGTCGTGTGTAAGTTCAAACCCACACTTACTTTTCTTGGCATATATTATTATGATAGTGTTTGTCCTCTGTTTGAGCTTTTCACTCTTTAAATTCAGACATTGACTTTAAGCAACTATGTAGAGTACTTATGAGATGGTTTCAATAACTATTATATCATACTGGATTAAAATTGTACATACACAAACCTACAGTCATTTAGGAGTGAGCAGCGCAGATAACTTTACAGATAAATAGCCAATGATGTTCTGTCAATTTGTACCTTATTTTTCCAGCCTAAGTTTACACACACGCATTCACACACATTCGTTTATACATATTTATTCATATAGATGTGTTTCAAGTTAATTATTGTTTTTTGGCTTTTTTTTTTTGTTGTTGTTGTTGTTGTTTTGTTTTGTTTTTTGTTTTTTTTTTTTTGTAGAAACAAAGGATGGAGTATGGTTCCAGATCAGCTGATGCTCCTTCTGCCCCATCCCCCCCTCCAACACCAGCACCTGTACCGGTACCCCTTCCGCCTTCTGTACCAGCACCCGTTCCGTTGCCCAAGGTTCCAGCAAACGTCACCCGTCAGAACAGCAGCTCCAGCGACAGTGGGGGCAGCATCGTGCGAGACAGCCAGAGATACAAACAACTCCCGGTGGACCGTAAGTTTCCCGGGGGCCAACCCTGGTTCCACTGAGTCTGCGCGCATTAAATACTGTGAGGTGTAAATAGTAATAGCCACTTCTTGGATATTTTCTCCTGATTTCTCCATCTCTGAGTTTCTCTGAGAAGCAGGTCATTTTCTCAGCCCCCTCAGGTGTGTATTTCCACACGTATTGTCCTGTATTGTGGTTGTTGAGTGAAGACTGGCTGGAGCCAGACATTCTGGGATTGACTCATCACATCCCTTCCCACCTCTCCTACTTCAAGGCTTTAATGAGCCTCTGTGTATGCAGTGTCTGGGAAGTAGGGGAAAACAAAGTTAATGTGTTTCCTGGGACAAGTGTGATTTTTCAATGAGATAATACAGTATGTGCAAAAATATATAGCGGGGGTGGGAAGGGCTCAACAAATTTCCTCTCCCTGAGGATTCTTTTTTTTTGGTTGTCACAAGTGGGGTGTGCTGCTGACATCTAACCAGGTGGATTTGGCAGTATCTTGCATTTTTCTAGCATCTGGAAATGTGAGTCATGCCGAGCTTGAAAACTCTGATTAATTTTGACCAGTATAAGCACTCAGGAAGTGTCTGCTACTATCATTGTCATCTCCTCCTCTTCTCCTCTGTCCTCTCCCTAGTGTTTGCCATTCTCAGATACATACACAATCACATAAATTTCACATAGTCACCAGCCAGCATCAACCTTGATTGCTTCTAACACAGATTTCATCTAACTTGGCCTTCATGTTTTCACACATTAAAATGGATTTTCCATGCTAATGGTTGCTATGAGAACCACTGTAAAATAAACAAAATTGAAAATGTTATGATAACTTTGGGTTATCCATTCTGTAGCTGGGGCAGAGCTAGTTAGAGACTTTGCAAGCTAAAGGTAAATCTGAGGGTTTTCATTGTACCTTGTACATTAAGGCATGTCTGCTTCTTGTCTAATTATTTTGTAAAGCATTACAAGTCGATAGGCTTGGCTATAACTTGTTATAGAAAACTAGGAAAACCAAAACCAAGAAAACATTTTCTATAATGAAGTTTGATGAAAGTCTGTAAAAGATAAGCGGTCTGGTGTATGCAAAACCTATCTACCATTCTGTCCCATGGCCACTCCCAAGGTTCTGAGCATTTCTTTCTAGATCACTCTTACTATAAATGATCACTCTGTTTCCATTTTCTTCAGTACTATTTATGTTGTGAGAAAAAAAGAATGATTCCCAGCTTAGCCTTGCTATAGAATCTCATCTTCGACACCCAGGGACTTATATTGAACCATTAACCTCATAGCTGAGGTTCTTCAGAGACCTGAGGCTCAGGTACAAACTCCATTCCTAAGTTTTTCAGTACCATTTTCCTCAGTGGCACTGAGGAAATACCTGTATGTGCCCATTCATTATCATCCTCAATAAATGAAAAACAGTAAAGAGGAGAACTAAATGTATTACTTCCTGACAGTTATGGAAATAGTGGCTATGAGTAATTAAACACAAGCCTTTCCTAGGCAGGATTTTCTCTCCTGAAGTATGAGTGATTCAAACCACCTTTCTAGTCATGTTTGACCTCATTAGAAAATTGAAGAGGGGCTGGCAAGCTGACTCAATAGGAAATGGCACTTAGCATGAAGCCTGACCTGAATTCAATCCCTGGGACCTACACAGCATCTTGTGTCATCCTCTGACCTCACACATCCACACATCAATAAATAAACAAATGTAAAGTATAATAAAAAGAAAATGACAATTTAGAAAATCAAGCAATTCTGTATCAGAAATAACTGCGTATGAGCGTGAAAATATGTCCAACTCTGAGGTTTTTAAAGGATTTTTTCTTTTTCAAAGATAACAGAGAAATAGTTTTCAGATGGGAAAATTCTATGAATATATTTCCTTTCCCTGGGGAACATTCCCTCTGAGAAATGCGTGTTCCTTTCTCCTTTCTTCCCACAAGTTTACACACGTCTCTGTCCGAACGTCAGTGCAGTGACCTCTGACACGGTGGCAGGCTGTTCCAGGCATGGGGTTAGAGTTCAGAGGAATCCAGTCCACTTTTGGAGTAGCACACGGCCTGGAACAGCCTGCTCTTTGTCACACTTGAAGAAACTCAAGACCCTCCTAGGAAAGAGGCATAGTTTGAATTCTTGTACGAGAGCGAACTCTCCTGATAATTGAGACTCATCATTTTCGAGTCGGCTTTTCATAAGTGAAAGGGTCACTGGGTCCTCAAAATAGAAAACACTCCCATCGAATTAGCACATGGGCTTGTTTCCTTAACAGAAGATATCCTCATGTTACTCATGTAACATTCCTTTTTAAAATATCTCAGAAGAGTAGTTTGGCACTCAGTAAATTAATTTCTATAAGATGAATATTTCCCGATAGCACATTTTTGGAGCAGTGTTTTGTTTTGTTTTTTCCTGAACACAGATTGAGGCTCTCTCACGGTCATTTAGCAGATGGCATAACTAAGTGTGTGTCCATGTTTCTTTCAAGATAAGCTCCTTGCTGCTACGTTCTCTGTTCATTCCCCAAACTTCTGATAGCAATAAAACAAAAAGGCCTAGAAAGTAGGAACTTAATGAAAATATTATGGCCATGAACAAGGCCAAGATATCTAGTGCCTGTTTTAAAATCCAGCAAAGGGCCGGAGGTGGGCAGAATGTTTGGCGTGCAAGCATGAGGATCTGAGTTCATCTAAATAAATAGCCAGGCATGGCTATGAGCTTTGTTCAGGCAGAGGCAGGCAGATGCTCAGCTTGCTGGCCACCAGCCAAGATGGCAAACTCCAGGTTCAGTGTCTGAACCGAACTGAAGATGTCTGACCTTTATCTTACGTAAGAGTACACATAGGTACCACAAACAAGTTCACATGCATAACACACACACACACACTCAAACGCTCACGCATGCACACACTGCAACCAGTGGTGAAGGAATGAAACCTGCAGTGGAATGTGCCCTCTATTCCAAGAGTTGCTTGGACATGGTTGGAGCCAGGAGTCATGGAAGCTGAACAGACCATAGATCCAGAAAGTGTCACTTCTTGCCATGTTTGAAGAAGCCGAAGACTCTTTAGTTTGCTTTGCGTGTCTTCTTCAGTCCTTTGAAATCCGAGGCCTTTGATTTGAGTTCAGTCCTCTGTAATCGGAACGGTCACTGTGGGAAGAGGTGTGTTTATTGTTCGGAGAGAACATTGAAAATGGAGACCCAAACCAAGACCATTTTAGAAACAGGTTTCTCTATAACGCCTCTTCTGTGGATGAGAAGGTGCAGTGCTATTTCAGGGCGGTGCTGCTTTCTCTTTTTCACTTTGGAGACCCATCTCCAGGGTTGCAGTATACACGATTTAAAACAGTTAGCTACTGAAATTCAGGCACTGTTCTACTTAGAGCTCTCAACAGCATCCCTTCCCTTCTTTCTTCCTGAGGGTTTTTTTTTTTTTTTGTCTTTCTCCTTTTCTTTTAGTTTTCATACATATATATGAAATTGTCAAAAAAGATCAACTAATTAAAAATAATCTTTCTTGTATATTGAGGCTTTCGTACAAATTAGACTCTGATAACACTAATTGTTTCACAGTTGAATTACTTTCTGAAGACACAAAACAAAACAAAACATAAAAAGCTCCCTTGGCTACCAAGTCACCCCAATTTGCCAAGATAATTAGTTAATTGGATTATGATATCAACTCTGGGTTCTTGGAAACAATGACAGAGAGCAATATACCCAACATAGTTATATATCAATATACCTAAGTGCATACATGCAATTTTCCATGCGTGTTTATCTCCCTTTAAGCACATGGCTTGGAGTGAAGGATGGTGGGAACATTCATCAGAGGTAGTTTCAGTGATCTGAGTATAGAACAGGCCTGGGCTGAACATCAGGCCTTCTGGTTCTACCTAATTTCTACTTCTAATTGACAGCGTCACATAGATCATTTCTCTTTGTTCTCCATTTCCTGACCTGGTTATAGCCTGATGATTAGAACGGGACAGTTACAACATCTCAGAGAAAATGTCAGCACACCCCCCCCCCTTCATTCATGTCTGCTGGATCACTGCTCCAGATGGGGTACAGGAGCGAACAAAGCCGCCAGGCTTGCATTCCGATGAAAGGCGTAGAGGAATAAATAACTGTCTTGATGGAGACTAGTCAGGTGGTCAAGAGTTTGGAAGCTAGCATGGCCGTGTGGATTGGAAACACTCTGGGGAAAGAAATTACAATTTTAAATGGGGCTGAGGAATTGAAGTCGCTGAAAAGGGAGTCGTGTGGGTGGGTGTATTGGTGGGGAAGGATGGTTCCAGGCAAAAGAGGCAGCAGTTACCAATAACTTTAGAGAAGCCATGGAAGCAATACCACTTCAGCTAGAGTGGAGATGTGGAGGAAAGAAAGAGAGTTTTCTTTGAGAGGTAGAGGTCAGGCAGGCAGTACCATCACTAGCAGTGATTTGGAGCCCGGGAGCTGCAGTATTCAGGACTATTGCAATTGGTCTGGTAGCAGAGGATGAGGCGAGCTAGGTGGTGATGGAGGGCAGAAGCAGAGACCTATCAATAGTTTGCCTCTGACCAAGCTACTGACAAATGACAGAGTAAGGTGGCAGGATTTGGGATATATTTTGAAGTCGTGGGCTGAAGGGATTTGCTGGTAGACTCTGTGCAATATAGATCAAAGGGAAACACTTGTGGTTCTGAAATAAATGGCAAAATGAAATCGCCATTAAAGAGGGAAGAAGTATAAAAAGAATGCCAGTCATCTTGGTGAACCTAGAACATTGAGGAGATCAAGAATCCGGGTTTGTTACCTTTGAGGCACATTTTGTATGTATATAAGTATGGACACCAAATGAATGCTTAAAAAACAAACAAACAAGCAACAACAACAAAATACCAGTGCATTTAGACTTCTGAGTCAGCAGGGACTGGAGAGCTAACTCAGCATGACCAGCTTTCACGTGGCCCAAGCTGAGGTAGAGTGATGCCTGATGAGGCCAGAGCAGGCCAAGCAAAGTCCCCACGTCTAGACTCTGAAATATTTCCACAATACTGGGTTTGGCAAATGAGAAGATTCAGAGTTGGATACTGAGAAAGAGAAGGCAGGGAGACAGGAGGCAACCAGAGAGCAGAGAGACCCAAAGGTCCCTGGAAGGAAATGCTTTGAGGAAGGACCCCACTTGCCATAGGCCTTGGGCTGAACTGGGAAGGAACTGGCTCCTGGAGTGGAGGGCAGTGGAGAAAGAGAAACAGAAACAATGAACCTGAATGGGACCGAGGCAGGGTTGGCTTCAGCTCGTGCAGACCTGTCCTCATGGACCTCTGTGAACAAGGGGGCGGATAAGTGGGTAGCAGCTGGGAGTGAAACTGGTCACTTAAAAGTGAGAGAAATGACCAGAGTAAGAGCGTATCTGTATGTGGATGAAATGAATCAGAAGAGAGGGAAATCAAGAAAGCAAGGGATCAGTAAGGGAGGAATTACATAGAAAGGTTAGACTAGGCTGAGAACTCAGGGTCTAGTACAAAGAGGGACTGGCCTTGAGAGTACGGGCTAAGGGGGGGGGGGTAGGAAGGAAGTCAGCATATTGGAGCAAGTATTAGCAGGAAGAACCAGTGGAGAAGCCTGGAGATTGTTACTTACCTGTGAGTCAGGGTCCCGTGGTGCAGCCTATGCTGCTGATTTGCTCGCTGTGCAATTTTGGGGGCTCTCTTCTGCGTCCTCCTTTACTCCTAAGTTGGGAAGTGAGGTCATCAGGGTGAGGGTCAACAACAGGCGGGCGGGAGGCCTGTAGAACAAGCTGTGGATATTAAACAAGGAGAGATGGTTGTGTACGGTTGTGGCATGGGCACTCTGAGACTCAAGGCCGGACTGCTATGGGAAGCTGGCATCGGCACAGGAATGTTTCCTGTGTTCCAGCTGTCTGCCTGCTGCATGGCAGCAGCAGCTTGACCATTCCCCTCTGGGCTACCAGAAGAGCTTCTGGACAAGTCCCCGGATATGTTCTCACTGGTTTAAAGCAGTGTAGAATGGTCACTGGGAGCATGGGAAGCCTAGCGGGGATCCTGACCATAAATCAAGTGTGAGGTGCTTAGTTGCTGTCTTGCACACAGCTGAGCAAGTTCAGGCACAGCCTACGAAGACTGCTGAGCAAAGAAAAGGGCTGGGGTGTCGCTTTAATAATTTATCGTGCTATTTCTACTGGTTCGAAGTACAAGTGAGGGGAGAGGGCAGGGAACCCTCACCCTGGGTTACAGACTTCACAGGGCCCCAAGGCTGATTAGGGATGTTCTAGAGGAGGATGTCACGTGGAGATGTTTGAACACGTCTGCTCCCCTTTGGTGTTCAGGAAGGAAGTCTCAGATGGAGGAGGTGCAAGACGAGCTCTTCCAGAGGCTGACCATCGGGCGCAGTGCCGCCCAGAGGAAGTTCCATGTGCCACGGCAGAATGTCCCAGTCATCAACATCACCTACGACTCCACGCCGGAAGAAGTAAAGACCTGGCTGCAGTCGAAAGGATTCAACCCCGTGTGAGTGGTCCTGAGTGGTCCACGCTCCTCCTTCCTCCTCAGCTGCGTCCCTTACGTGCCACCCACGACTCTTAAAAATTGTCAGAGCCCAGGGTGGTCATTTTCTTTTTTTTTTTTTTTTGGTCCCCTGTTGCGGAAATGGTAAACGGTAGCTAACTGTCCAAAAGCAAGGAGAGGAAGGTAGAATTTGGGACGACAGCAGTGAGTAATGCTAGTCTGTCTCCTAAGTGGTAGTTTGTGTTCCTCATCAGTCTCTTGAACAGCTGTTGCCAGCTGCGAGGACGCTGGCATTCTGTTCTCTCCCATCAGTTACACGGGGGAGGAGTATGGTCTAAGCAGGACCATGACGTGTAGGATGTGTCGCATAAGACTGATTCTTGCTGCAGAGGAATATAGCATGTCTCAAGGCTGTAAGTCAAAGAGAGCTGTTCTGCTTTACTACCTATGATCTGAGCCTGTAGACGGCTCGTGTATATGTGGGACTGTGAAGTGTTTGAATAATACATGTTTGCGGAATCCTAATTTAGAAACTCACTCACTTGACATAACTGACAGCGAACCGCAGCTGTTAGTCAGTCGCCACGTTACTAAAAAGCTATCTGTTGCTGTTAGGGCTAAGAGGCGGAAACCTGAGAGAGAATCCCAACTGCATCCTTTCAGATGCTTGCTCACTAGTCCTTAGATGTGAAAGGAGCCTTTGGTCATGGCCATGGATGTCTCTTGCATTCCTTCGTCTCAGCACTATATTGCTAGTTAAGGATATGGGACACACAATAACAGCCTGTGCCTGTGATCCCAGTGCTTGGAAGTTGGGGGTGAAGTACTCGAGGTTCAAGGTCAGTCTGAGCTACATTGAGGGTTGCAGAACAGCCTGGGCTACATGAACACCTGTCTCAGAAATGAAATCAAATGAACACTCAAAAAAACAGAGGTAGGTAGGTAGCTAGGTAGGTAGGTAGGTAGGTAGGTAGAGCTGGAGAGATGGTTTAGCCGATAAAGTGAGGCTCACAACCAAAAAACTCCAAGAAGGAGAAATAGAGCAAAGCTTACCCTTACCAGAGTCTGCTAATTTCCCTGTGCTCTAATTTCAGGACTGTCAACAGCCTGGGGGTGTTGAACGGAGCACAACTCTTTTCTCTCAATAAAGATGAACTGAGGTCTGTCTGCCCTGAAGGCGCCAGAGTCTTTAGCCAAATCACTGTTCAGAAAGCTGCTTTGGAGGTAAGCCTTGTGGAGTGGAGCTGGTGTGTGTTTGCATTAGCAGAGAGGGAGGCCTGGCCACTGGCAGCTCTGGAACCAATGTCTGTCCGTGTCCACATTGGTCAGTTTCCCCTTGCCAAGGAGATGAATTAAAAATTTGGCTCAGTTTTTCCTACTCTGTCACTGAATACCATCAGTAACTATTTTCAAAAAGATCATCTTTTAGTGCACCTAGAGATTTATTTCTGGGCATTTAACAAAGGCACAATGTTCTCATTTCACTGCATGAGCTACTATAAGAACTTCAATTTTGCTAATAGAGAGTAAATTCATACCTGAGTGAGTAAAAGGCTGAGAGCCTAGGGCTATTTTTCTTATTTTTATTTATTTTGGAAATGCCAGTTTAATAAATAAATAAATAAATAAACAAACAAACAAAACCCTAGTTGTAGGGTGCTGGAGAGATAGAACCTGAATTATATATTAGCACCCACAAAAGGTCACACATCTTTAACTCCAGCTTCAGGAGTTGGGCACTATATGCTGGCCTCCAAGGACAGCTATGTTTATGTGTCCACATACATATGAACATAAGTAGAAATAAAGAAAAAGAAAGCCGAAGCTGTGTCTGTGCAAGATGGTGGCATATCTGTAACCCAGCGCTCAGGAGGTGAAGGCCAGCCTCAGCGACACAGTGAGTTCAAGGACTGTCTGGGCTCCTGAGATCCTTTCTCCAACAAATCAAAGTCCTAGATACACTTCCCAAGCCAAATTATCCGTCCACAAAATCATCGCGAGTAGGAAGGCAGGTCATGAAAAGTGTGTAGCTGTGCGCTGGGGAGACGGTTAGCTGTTAAGAGGATGCAATCTCAAAGACCAGAGCTCTGGTCCTTTGCCAGTTAAACCAGCCAGACAGCCCACAAATGCAGCCTCGAGGGATCTGACACCCAGGTCTGGCTTTGGAGTGTGAACAGACCTGTGAGTGAACACCCCCCGACGCCTGCACTCACACACTCTTGCACAGATGCACTCTCACACAAACAATCACACATAAATGAAGTAAATCTCAAAGAAAAGAAAATACACAACAGCTAGAATAATTATTTAGTCATAGCTGTCTGCACAGCAGCTGGAGAGGAAGTGAGCGTCTGTTCCGCTGGAGGTATTCCAGCTATTTTGTTAAAGCTGGGTCTGTAAGAGTTAATAGTTTTGTGAAAATTATAGTTGGCCTCAAATGAAAGGACATGGGGATTCAATATGAAGTTGCTAGCTAATTATCCCTAGCAGGTTTATTATGTAAATTGAACAGTTAAATAACTCAGGATTTTAAAATAGCTTTGTGTGAATAATCCTATAACCATTTTCCATCAAGAGAAATTCCATTACCTGAGAACTCCTTCCTGCATTGATCTGGAATGTATTATATTTGAGTTTGATGATTGCTTTTCATATGCAGAATCTGAATAAGAATTATGTCTTTCCCTAAAGCAGTTTTATTACCGTTATACTTTCTAATCTTGTTAAGAATGTATAATTTACTTCTCAGAGGTATGTTAAAAAATTCTATATATCCCTAAAGTTTCTGGATCCCTTCCTTCTGGGGCATCCTGTTATTAGCTTTGCCCGCTCCCTGCTTCTGATTCCTCTGGGACCCAACTGAGGCAAACACAGGTTTCCTTGTGCTTCTTGGCCGCCTTTCTACCTCGCCCCTTTCTTGGATCTAGTTCTTCACCTAGTTTCTCACCACCCCTCCTGTGTTACCAGAACCGCCATTCCACAGAGGAAATAAGGAGAGGGTACCCAGGGATTTCAGGGACTGCTGCGAGGTGAGCAGGCCTGTCACAATCAGAGGGTCAGATTGTCTGAAGGGAACTGGTGTGCTCTGAAGACACCCTTTAAAATCTAAGAAGAAGACAGTGCCTTGCTTGACTGAGGTCTTTGGAAGATGTGAAAAGATGGCTTAGATGATCAAGTACTTGTTGCATAATCACAAAGACATGTGTTCACATCCTGAGCACCCGTAAGAAGTTGACATGGCTGCAGAGACATGGCTGTGAATTTTGGGACAGCTTGATCCATATAAAGAGTCCCAGGCACGCCAGGGTCACATAGTAAAACCCTATCTCAAAGGAAAAAGAAATGAGAAAATAATGTGAAGGGCGATTGGGAAGACAATCACATTGACCTGTGACCTCCACATGCATGTGAACACTAGACACTACACATACATGTGTACACGTATGTAAATACATAAATGCATGCAAAGTGTTCTTCGAGAACTGACTCCATGCACATATACCCTCTTTCTACTGGCAAGTCTAGAACATTCTGCATACATGATCGAGCTGAGTTTCTGTTAAGTTGGAAAGTGTGGTTGGTCAGCGATGGTGAGTAGCTTGTCTTAAAAGAGTTACTCACCTGCTGAACTGACAGGTAGGAAAAGCTCCTGCTTCCTTGAAGAAACAGTCGGGCATTGGGGGTCCTGTGGGCTTCACGTCCAAGCCCTTTGATTTGATGGGCACAGCCAGTCCACACAAGCCAGTGACTGTGTTGTCTGCTCCGTGTTTATTCTTCAGGACAGTAATGGAAGCTCCGAGTTACAAGAGATCATGCGGAGACGGCAGGAGAAGATCAGCGCTGCTGCCAGTGACTCTGGAGTGGAGTCTTTTGATGAAGGAAGCAGCCACTGATTGGTTCCTTGAACTCCGTTATTCTTGGCATTTGGCATCGTTGGACATGCTTTGTTTAAGAAGCCTTGAAGGGAATGTCAAATCTGTTGTCTTGATATATGTAGCTTATCGCCATAAAAGAAAAGAGTGTATACCTGAGTGAGCAGAGGACTTGCTGCTTCTGTGCATATTCCTTTGATTAAGAACTGAGATGTGGGCAGGTCAGGTGGCTCAGCAAGCAGAGACGCCTGCCGCCAAGCCCACGAGCCTGAGTTTGAGTCTCTGGACCTGCGTGGTAGAAGGAGAGAGCTGGCTTCTGCAAGTTGTCCTCTGACCACCACCCAGAAATAATAGGTGTAATTCAAAAAAAAAAAAAAATGTAAAGGAAACTTAAGTAAGGAAAACCAGAAGTTTTAGACCGTTTTCACCTTGGGAAATCTTTTTTTGCACTCTCCTAAGGCACGCTTCCCTTTGCTCTGTTAATTATCTCAGCCCTGTTGGATGACCCAAGCAGGGATGTTTTACAATGGCAAACTTACTGTTGCAACGAGGAAAAGCTACAGCCGTAGATGAACACGTCCGCCTGCTCAGCTTTTAGTGACTGACACGCCAGTGTTCAGGGAGGAGGCTCAGGTAGACTACCGTCGGCTTAGTCTAGGTCTCTCCGATGACATACCCAATGACAGCTACGTTATGTTTTCATTTTTTAAGTTCATAATGCCAACAGTTTTGAAAGTCACCTTTGAATGAACTGTGCAATGTAGCCAGACCCTGAACGTGCAAACAGAAGACTCTATAGTACATTCCCAAGATGTTTTGTTCCTCAAAGCTCTGCCGATTGCAAAATCTTGCATAGATTCTACTTTGATTTAGTTTATATTCTGCTTATTCTGTAAACTGTAATTAAATATGAGAAAGCACAGTTGGGGAGTAAGTCATGTGTACTCACCATCAATCAAAGTGGCCCACCTTGGTGTTTGTTAGAGTATTCTGCTGAGTGAAGGCCTCAGTTATAAATATTGATGTCAGTAGACAAAGGATATTGGGCCATTTTATGTGTTTTATCTGTGTAACAAGGGAAACCTAATTTACATGTACTTTAACCCCATGAAAGAGTCTAAATAGAGAGAAGGATAGCTAACCTTCAAAAAATGTTATTTTTGGAAACACAGTCTTTGTCATTAAATGTAATATTATTTCACATATATAAAAAAGATGTTATGTAAGAATGTTGTATATTTTAACATAAATCCATTTAGAGAGATTATCTAGATTCATTAATTTTTCATAGTGCCTTTTTCACATGAGTCAGCTGCAAAGAGTCTGCAATAAACAGTATTTGCTGTATTAATAAATAGCTTCTATCTTATCGGCACAAAGGATGTTTGCTTTGTAGACCCGGCACTTGGATTGAACAGAATGAGAGAGGAGGTCCGTGTAAACAGAAAGAAGGCTCCAGTGTGTGTCTGTGCAGACAGTGGCCTGGGGTGCTCTCACGTGCTCCGCCGCGCTCTGCCTCCCTTGTTTTAATATCTCTGCCTTCCACCATCAAGTCATGGTTGCCAACAAGAGTGAAAACTCACACACACTGCATTTGTAATTGATAACTGCTCCAAGGGACAGCTGCAGTAACTGTGAGCAGCTTCTAAGGGAGCAAGCTCTCAAAGACGATGAAGGGTATGGCGACCTTCATCTTCATTTCTGTCTGCCCATCACTCCCTCATCACTCCGAGGAGATGTGAGGTGACGAAGGAGAGTCAGTTTAGATCTCTTACACCCCTGTTTTGAGTGAAAAAAAAAAAGTCTCTGAAATGCAAACTAAAACGTGTTTAGGTGCCATGGTTGGAAAGTAGCATGTCCAACAGAGAAAGAATTGACGGGATTTGTATCTCTGTGTTATGATACAAAGGGAATGTATCAGAGATGCAGTAATTGCGGACCCAATGAACTTCAGAACATAGGACACTAAAGAGTGGTGATATTTAGAAGGCTGAGACAATCCTGTCAGAGCTTATGACCAGACACCTGAGGAGTCTGGTCAGTGAGAAGTTTGAGGAGATGGCCCGCAGAGCTGGCAGGTGAAGTTTTGAGAAAGCAGCGTAGTCCTAGCGATGATCTGGTTTCAAAAGGATGAATTCATGAGTCAGAAGAGAGGTTCAGAGTATCCATGGGGTAGCAGAGCACACCTTGGGAGAACGTGCCATGCTTGCTCATGAACTGCTTGACCCCTCAGAGGCTGCTTCCAGGAGTTCAGGAAAAGGAGAGTGGGCACTTGTACCCACCGCTGCTGCCACCGCTGCTGTCACCTCTGACACTGACACTGAGGTGCCACTCGCAGACTGGAGACCCAATGTCAGGGTGACAGTGATGAGAATGGGAAGTAACAAGCTGAGATCATTGCTGTCTCCCCATCTGTGAATCTGCTGTATCGTTGGAGAGAAGCTGTCCAACTACCCGTGGTAAAGCCGCAGATCACAACACGGAGAACAAAGCCGTAGACTGAAGAGCTGTCCAGTTCCTGCTTCTGCCCACTTACACTCTTGGCTTTCTTTTCTGTATGTGTTTTAGAACTATAAAATTTGTAAAATTATAAAAATTTCATTGTTTATCCTTCCCTGTTATCTGAAAATATATAGGACAATGACTTAATAAAAGGGGGAAAAGAGCCCCGAAACTCCTGAAACAGAGGAGATAGTAGGTAGATCCCATCTCTAAGGCGAGGGAGAAAAGGATGGAGTTGTATCCATGACTGTATCATGGTGTTTGGGTTTGGACTTATGAAGAACAGCTTTGTAAGGGGTAGGAACATCTTACAATGGAGAGAGAGCTTTGAAGAGGAGCTCCTGGCCCACTGATGCTAGAGGCAGGGGAGAATGAAAAAGTAGAAGTAGAAACTCAAGTCATCTACTAGTACTGGCATAAAACGTCGGGGCCTCATTGACGATCTCTCCACTGTTTTCTTCAGCCACCTGATTTTGGTAGACCTCAAATGGTAGTCTTGCTGTTCACTGATACACTTGGAATTGTGTAAATGCAGTCATTCTATGTGGGGAAATTTGCCTCCACCCCCACACCCGTCCCTCCTGTTTCCCCCCCCCCCCTTGGGTGTCTGCAGCTTCATGTGGGGGAGGGGGCATTTGAAGTTTCCCCAGGCTCATCGCTGTTCTGTTAAATTGTCATTTACTGTCTCCCCTGTGAGTTTCCCGCCAGGTAGTCTCTGTTGCTGTCTCTTGGAATGCTGCCCTTCTCTGCTTCGCCTTCTCCTCCGTGGCTTCTGCCTTTTTGTTCACTCCAACTTCTCACGTGTGAGTTATGCGCTTCAACTCTGAATGTCCAGCTTAAAATTTTATCTTCCCTGGCTCTACTGAACTTGCTCAATAAGTCTTCGCCACAACATGTCCAACCTTACAAAATACACTTAAGACATGACTTTAAAGATGATTTGAAGAAGGTGATAGCATAAAACAAAACAAAACCAAACAAAACAAAAACAGTAAATTGCATCCCTACCCAAAGAGCAATTACACTGTTAGAATGTTAGTGTTCAC
Source organism: Psammomys obesus (assembly GCF_907164565.1). Classification (NCBI taxonomy): domain Eukaryota; kingdom Metazoa; phylum Chordata; class Mammalia; order Rodentia; family Muridae; genus Psammomys; species Psammomys obesus. The sequence continues at coordinate 4,081,975 of NW_026585609.1, forward strand.
AATTCGTTGAGAACACTGGAGGCTTGCAATGTCACATGATGGCTTGGATGGAGAATATCAAATAAGGAAGACCAACACAACCCAGAGGATCGCTGAAAAAGATCAACAAAATGGACACATTCCTGAGAACTTCCTAAGACAAACTTACAAAGACAGAGAAATGTATGCAGATTTGTGAACATAAATAATCAGGAGTTTAGATCAATAATTAAAAGTGTTCCCCAAAGAAATTCCTTAGAAGTGATGGCTCTGCTGGCATTTTTTTTTTCAAATGTTTGAAAAAGAGACACAAATCCTAAAATTCCTCAAAAACCTGGAGAGGGAATATTGCTTAATTCGTGCCACCATCGCCCTCATGCCAGAGCTAGACATGGACACACTACAAGGGAAAAGATCAATGCTTCTTATGAAGGTTATTGTATAACTTTAAAAAAAAATTTCATTCATTTTATTTTCATTTTGAGACAGGTTCTCAGCCAGGCTTTCCCAGCTGGCCATGAACTCCCTATGCTGTTCAAATAGACCTAGACCTTGTGAGCTGCTAGCCTCAGCCCCACAGTTAGCTGTCCCAGACCTGACTCAGGTATCTTTTTTTTTTTTTCTTTTTATGTTAAAGCAAGCACAATGAGCTCCTCAGCTGTGCTCTCTAGAGGTGATGTCTGAGAAGGGCTATGTTCCACAGGCCGCTGAGCTCAGTTGTACTGTCTTCCCTTTCCCCACCATTCTGCTTTTATCTTGACTCCCACACCTCTTCTCTGTTTTCAGAGTCTAGTTGCACATTACTGCCTCCTGAGAGCTGAGGGCAAGAGACTAGCCAGAGCTCCAGGTTCTGTGTCATAGGATATCCTCATCATTTGGTAGAGAGGTACACTTAGCCAAAGGAAGAGCTCCTTCTCATACCAAAAGCCTGAGGTTTATCTCAGCACATTTGTGAATGATTTAGAAAATGAAAAGGCTACTGAAATTCTGATAAGGTAAACAATTACCCAAAACTATGTAATTAGAGAATTACTAAGAACTACACATTGCCTAATTGGAAGATGGTGTGGCCACCAGTTGCCCCAAGAGAATTTAGGTCTTATGCCTAGACTTCCACATGTGTTGAGATGCTGTAGGAATCTACTGTGCTACCTGTCCACGGGGCAGCAGAGTTGGCGACTTACACTGAAATTTTTTTAAGAATAGTGACGTGTTCGGACGAGACTGAGGCATCGGGCCTTCAAATTGCTGCTCGATGAAGGTGAACCAGTGATCCAGCACTCCCATCCGGCCCTGAGGACCCTGGTCTAGGCTAATGTGAACTGTCCCTCTTTGCTTTGTATGTAGTTCTAAGCTCTGGGACCAATTGTGCTGCTTTCTGGGCTGGTTGTGTAGCAAAGCTCGGAAACCATATTCTCCCTTATGTGTGATACTAGACCGCAGTTACCCTAGTCTATTATTATCTCAGAAATGAACGAGAGGGCCTATAATGAATAATACAAAACCCAAGACTCGTTCTCTTCCTCTCCCCTCTTCCTCCTGTGTGTTTGTGTGTCTCTGTCTGTCTGTCTCTCTTTCTCACACACACAAACACAAGAAAAGTGTTCCCTGCTCTAAGCTAGTATTACAGACTAAGTGTTTCTGTCCTGCCATCTATTCTTACTAAACAAGGTAGGAACTGAGTTTTGCTGGGTATTTTTAACATGTACTCCCACTTTATAAATGAGCAAATTAGAACTCTAGGAAGCTAAATAGCTTATTCCAAAAGGCGCCCGGTAAGAAGAACAACTAAATTTTGACTTGGCCTCTTGGATGCCCAGTAAACATGCAGGTTCTTTGTCGCAAGTCAAAGGTTGTTATGTAAAAACGTGTTAGCAGAAAATGTCCTTTATCATGGGAAAGAATCTTGGTATGTAGTGTTGGGACTCATTATGTGCCCTGGCTGACCTTGAACTCATGTCAGTCCTCCTGCCTCAGCCTCTCAAGTCCTAGGATTGGAAGCACGCACCACCGTACTGGCTGAAAATGTACTGTTGAATGACATTTCATGTCTTAATGAGAAATCCATGTCTTTGTTAGAAGCAGAGAGGGAAAGCTTGGAGGCTCATCTGAAAATCTGTAGCCACTTCCTCTCTCCTCATGAAGTCCTCACAGATGCATTTCAAGAAGATTGTACTCATTGCTTCATGAAATGTTAGCTACTTTTTGTCATTGATGTAGCAATATATCTGCCAAAAGCAACTTGTTTGAAATAAGAATATCAGCAAAGGCTCACATATTTGAATGTTTGTTCCCCAGCTAGTGGCACATTTGGAGACGTTTTGGGGAGGTTAGAGGAAGCAAATCACTGGGGGCTGGGCTTTGAGAGTTTATAGCCTCACCCACTTCCTATTCCCTCTCTCCCTTAGTGTTTGTGGTTGAAGAGGCCATCTCTAGGTTTCCTATTCTGGCCACTGGCTGCCTTGCCTCCTCTGCCATTTTGGACTTCCCAAAATAAATTCTTCTTGTTAATGGTGTTTTATCAAAGTAACAGAAAAGTAACTAACGCACAATGTAAAGAAGAACAGGTTCTGTTTTGGCTCTTCCTTTGAAGAGATACCATCCTTCCAGGTGTAGAATGCATGGCAGCAGGCGCTTCAGGCAGCTAGTAACATTGTGTCCGAAGATGAGAAAACAGAGAGGTGAACACTGGCCTTGAGCTCCTTTCTTCCCCTGCCTCCCTGCCCCCTATTTTCCCTTTATCTTTTTATTCCATCCAGGGTTCTGGCTCATGAGATGAGGTCACCAACTTTTCATGATGACTCTTGTCTCTTTGCCGTAAACACCCTCAAAGACACACCCAAGAGCTGTGTCTTCTACGTGACTCTAAGTCTGATCTGGTTGACAATGATGGTTAATGATTACATTAGGCAAGGGTGAGACCAGGAAACCCAGTTCAAGGTCTTAACCATCCCTTTATTTAGGGAATGGCAGCTGCATTATAACCCCTATTTTGTTTAGAGAGAAAAACTGTCATTTGGACTTTATCCATATTCTTTTTCTGAAAGTATATATGCCAGTAATATCCCAGTCTTCCCTATGACAGGACTGAAACGGAACAGAAATCCATTTGCTGTGAGAGACGGTGAGGCTGTTTACCCAGTAAACTCAATATGAGGGTCCTGCTCAGCTCCTAGGAGGCAGGTGGTGAAAGGGCTTATTAAGGTTGCATGAGTGGAGTGAGCAGAGCTATCCGACCTCGGGTTCAGGTTATTTCCTGGCTCATGAAGCTCAGCCTGTGCTAAGTGAGAAGTTGAGGCTTATTAATAATCCAGTGCCCTGCAGTCAAGGCATGAGAGCACAGTGTGAGAACCTCTACTGCCTCATCTTCAAAACCACTCCACCACGGGGCAGGATTCAGATGTTTAGCTAACTCATTAATCTTGGAGCCATAAAGAAATAAAATAAAATAAAGCATGGTGAAATGCCCGTTGTTGTTTTATGCTTGAATGGTAGAACAATGGCTTTGCAGAAAGAACACACAATAAGACAGCTCTTTCAAATTGCTGCATTGCTTCCAACTTCTTGTAGCATTTGTTCTAATGACCTTGAGGTTAGGAGGCATTGTGTAGACAAGACCTTTGCCTTCTGGGTTGTTGTCCAGACCAAGTGTGGCAGAGTTTAGCAGGAGAGAGGGGGCTGTTAGCACTGTTCTGAGAAGACCTCATGGGTGGACATGGGCACAGTGGATGTGCCTGTGAGGACTGGACACCTTCACCCTGTACACGTCACAGCAGCAGAAGGATGGCTCCACGGTCTCATCGTGCTGACAGATTTGGAGAATCACGTAGAACATACTTAGGTCTGTCAGCCTCCTGCCTGCTGCTCTCCCCAATCGATTCTGTGTTTCACCTTGGAGCCTGAAAGGAGATATACGGCCTTTGTGTGTGTGAGAACACTTAGGCTCTGAGCTAGCCGGTGACTTGTATGACTTCCAAAGGGCTCTGGGACTCTGCAGACCAAGCTTTTCAGTTATGCAGCTCTGCACCCCAAACTACCAGGCACCACGCCAAGGGCTTTCCATTTAATCCCCGACACAAGGCTGTGGAGGAAGCTTTTAGTATTCCTGTTACCAAACAAGGAACTGGTTCATAGAAGGATTAAGTGACATTCACAAATGGAGCCTGCTTACCCCAAGCCTCTACTCTTAACCCGACCCAGGCATGTTTGCACAGTACAAATTGGCTTCCTCTTCTTAGAAGCAGCTCGCTTTGTTAGCTAGTTAGTTTTCATTTACTTATTTATTTTTGAGGCAAGGAGTCATGGAGCTCAGACTGGCCTTGAACTTGCCGTGCAAAGGGGATGCACTTGAACTTCTAACCCTCCTGTTTATACTTCCCGAGTGCTACAATTACAGGCATGTGTCACCACATCCAGATTATATGGTGCTGGGGATCAAAACCAGGCCTTCATATACGCTAAGTAAGTACTTAGCAACTGGGCTAAATCCTCATCCACCGGTGAGCTTATAAAAGAATTTTGGCATTGGCACGGTGAATCCATACAAGTTCTTTGCACAACTACAGTATCAATCAGGCCCCAATATTGCTCTGTGGGAAACTTCTCCCATATGTCTTTCCTGGACTGGACATAGTGGATGCATGCTGCACAGCATGTGCTGGCAGAGAACTGAAGTCCAGAGCCAAGCCTGAGCAGTGCTTTGTCCCCACATGGCTATATTCCAAGGCCAATGACCATGAGGGATGTTGCCCAGGAAAAACAGAGAGCAGTTCAGGTATTGGGTGGGTTTTATTCATTTGTTTTTTAATCAATCTACTAAAGAAGTTCTGGGTGGCTCTTGGAGACTGTGGGTTAGCTTGAACAGAAATCATGTGACTAATATATCCTAAACTAATCCAGGAATTAATTTGAGATGCATATGATTTTTTAAAGCTCTAAATGTCTCATCCTAAGTTCATACACTGAACACCACACCGGATGTTACATTAAGGAGTTGGGGCCTTGGGAAGTAATTATGTCATGAGAGGCCTTATTAGTAGGACAGCTCTCACTTTCCTTGTCAGGTGAAGATAAAGCAAGAAGCCAGTGAATAGTGCTCACAAGAAGCGACTATGGCTGCACTCTTACTCCAAATGTTCAGTCTGTGAGAAATGGAGTCCTGCTGTTCACTAGCTAGTTGGTCCACATTACCTGGTTACAGAACCCTGAGCTGACTATGATAGGATGAGGGAAATTCTACTGCCACATCATCTCACATGCCACATATCAGAGTCACTGGCGCACCCTCCCAAAGTAACTGTTCTATGATGCCCTACTATGCTACCCTGCTGTCCCCTCACATGCTGCTGCCTAGAATTTTTGGTCAAAGGTAATAGGATAACATGTGACTGGGGACATCAAGTATCCCTTCTAAGACCGCTGGGTTTCATTATTATTACTATTATTATTACTATTATTATTATTATTATTAGTAGTAGTAGTAGTAGTAGTATTTGTTTCTTAAGATGGCATGCTTTTTAGTTTTTTTTTTCATTTAGAATATCTTTAGGAATTTTGTACATTGCATTTTAATCATCTTCAACCCCTCCCCAACTCCTCCCCAATCCCCCCTCCAATTCCATAACCACCAACTTTGTGTCCTCTTTTGTAAATTCATTTTTAATTTTGTGCCTATATATGTGGGTATGTGCACATAAGTGCATTGCTGGCAGAGGCCAGAAGAGGGCATCAGATGTCCTGGAACTGGAGTTACAGGCACTTGTGAGCTGCCTGATATGGATGCTAAGATCCGAACTGAGGTCTTCAGGAAGAGCATCTGATGTTCTTACCTGCTCAGCCATCTCTCCACTCCATGCTTTGTCTCTGTGACAGGAGCATCAGGTACAACTTCCACCTTCAGCAGCATTTAGAACTTTCTGAGTGTTCTTCAAAATGAAGAAACACTTCATTTTGTCCTTTGGCTTTGAGCTCCTATCCCAGACTGGGACTCCCTTACCAGGGAAAATGCAACACAAAGGATGGAGTTGCTATACACTGCCTGACATATTAAAAGCTCACAGCTTCCTCTGTATTGGGACTTCCACTGATGTGAAACCACTGTGAAATATAGTAACCCAGAAATCTGAACCCCAGCCAGTGACAGCCTTATGTGTATTCTATGGCATCTCCTGAGAGTTTGGACTTTATGAGAAAAGTTGAAAAGCAATAAGAGACACAAAACTTAAGAGAGGTTTAACCTGGAGGAGGGTAGCTTCTAAAGAGAAGCACATATTTCTAAAATAAAGCTTATGTGCTGGTGACCTTTTTATCTGTGGCCTTTCCCTCCATCCTTGTCTGCATCAAGGGTTAACTTTGCATGGCTCTTTCATCCTTAGCCTGTCTTTTGAGAATTTTACCAGACACATCATTGTCCTGAAAAATATCCCATTAGCTGATGTCATGCAAATGAGCTGAGGATGACAGCACTAGACTCTCATTGGCCACACACACACACACACACACACACACACACACACACACATACACACAGAGAGAGAGTTAGAAGTACCTCACTGTTGACCCCTAGGCAAACAGGTGTCCTGAGTTGATGGTGTAACTCAAAGATCCAGGCTTCTTCCCATTGGTCAGATGCCAGGAATGTGGCATGTGAGTGTAGTTTTTAATTTTTCTGACTTTTCCAGGAACAGAACACACCCACTTCTTCTTCCCTGGGACGCACACTGTGTTTCTCTCCTGTCACCAGTAACACATGAGACCCATATTTTCTCTTCTGTTTCCCCTGGTAGAATGTAAGCACCATAAAGCTGGGGCCTTTTCACGTGGTACCCGGATGAGACAGGCCGTGAATCAATGCTGTGGTGGTCTGAGTAAGGAACGTCTCCCATGGGCTCAGTGTTTGAACCCTTGGTCCCCAGTTGCTGGTGCTATTCGGGGAGGTTATGGAACCTTCAGGAGGTGGAGCTTGCTGGAGGAAGGGGCGGGGTTAGGCTTTAAGGTTTTATGGCCTGTCTCACGTCCTCTTCTCTCTGATGTAAAGATGAAGTGAGTGCCAGGCCACACCTTCCCCATCATGATGGACTCTATCCCTCCAAAAAGCTAAACTGCACTAAGCTAAAATGCACTTTTTTTTCTTCCAGTTACTACCAGACAGCCTGAGCTACTAAATACTGTCTCAAAATATAACAGACACTCCAAGGGACAGCAGGGGCTGCTAGGAAGGCAAAGGTCCTGGAGGAACACAGGGATGTGCACAGAGTATGGAAAGAGGTAAAGTCACTGCCTCACACACTGACTGAGGCATAGGAGCACCCATAGTGCCATGCGCTGGAGGACACCTCACTGTTGGACAAACAGGTCCTCGCTCTCAGAAATCGCACCGTCTAGCAGGAGCTTCTGGTGCTATGTCACAGCTATAATTGAACGGTTGTCTTCTGTATTATTACCTGGAGATGACACCGGTAATTCTGTCCTGTTAGCGTTTATCAGTGACAAGTGTGAGCGGGAAGCAGAATCTAGTAGTGAAGAAACGGCATTGAGGCTGGACAGAGCCAGGTCAAAAATCTTACGTTTGGCTCTTCTTAATTCAGTATGTACAACTTGCTTGGTCCTTCTAACTCAAATTCCAAATTTTAACCTGTTTTTAAGACCTGATAATCATTCCATTGCACTTATAGTAGAATTTAACATAGGTAATCACAAAATCTCTTATTGATTTTTTTTCCTCGTGGACAAGGGTCACTGGATTAACAGAGTGTAATCCTTTCATAGCTCTGAGAATTGCCTTATAAGAGAGGCATCGACAGACTGTCTTGTGATAAGCCCCTCACTGACTCTAAAACAGAGGTCCTCCTCTATCGTCACGGCCAGCAACATTATGGCTGGAATTTCCTTTTCAGGCATCCAAATGAGGCCACTGAAAGGCAGAGGTGGGTATCCGCGACTCTCCATGTTATGTTTTGATGCTCTATAACCCATTTTGCCGAGGTGCAGATTGTATTTGATCCTGGGCACGGTTTCTGACTCTGTGCCCTGTGCCAGCCACCAGGCTGGAGGTCTGTGAGCTGGGAGATGGGCCAGCTATTTGAAGCACATTGCATCAGACATTCCCTGGGGTGAAAAGGAAGGCCTCCTTGCTAGAAAGCAGGGGGAATTCTGCCCTTAGAGATTGGACTCAGTAATTTTAACTCTTTGGCAACAGGCCAATCCTCCAGCCAACAACTATCATGTGGCCTGTAGAAAATTTAGACACAAAGCCTCCAGCTTTTCATGAAAACACTACAGCTTATTCTGAAAGATATTTTGCCCTTGGTATGTTTGGCGGGGACAGCTTTAAGAATGGAGCAGCATTAAAAAAAAAAAAAATGACATGAAAAACAGCTGAGTAGATTTCCTCACTCACAAGATATGTAAATGTTTAGGAGTAATGTTTTTTCATTGCAATGAGAAAATGAAGATTCCACATTAGAGAGATGTAAAAAAAAGAAAGCCCAACAATCAGCTGTAAGTCAGACCCGAGCGGTAGTCTGTGACCTAACTTTGAAAATTGTCTTTTCCATCTCACTGGCACTCACAGACAGATGCTTTGTGATTCTCCACTCCTTCACTCTATGTCTGTGTTGTGCCTGTTATTGTGAACTATATTGGCTAGTCTGTGGGCTCATTCAAGTCAATGCCCAACTCAAATGATTTTTTTTTCTTCAAAAAAAAAAAGGACTTAAAATACAGAAAAGTCCCGGGAGACCTCACTTCTCAATGATAAAGGTGGGATCTCCAAGAGCTGCTTGGAGTGGCTTAGGGTTCATCAGTGAACCAAGATGGCCTCTGTAGTTTATAACTTTTGATAACCTTTATAGCTACAAGAAATATGACTCAGCTTTCAGCCTCTATCATGTGTTGATGGAAACTCAACCAATTCACAATGGGAAGGAAAAGACAAATCTTTTGCTGGCTGGACATCTTTCACACCTTGAAGTCTGTAACCTGAGGGGCCCCAGGGAACAGAGTGATGAGAGCAGAAACTAAAAAAATGAACTAGAAATCTGCATCCTCTGTGCCCTTCCTGTAGTCTCAACTCTGGGTCTGCAATGTAGCTTCACTCTCCTCTTCTCTTTGTTTTAGAAAGCCGGCCTGGAGCCACCAGATCCATCCTGTGAAAGGGTGCTCAAGGAGGGCATGAAAGATGTATGAAGTGCTTGCTCTCCTGGGATGCCATGGTCCAGGCTACAGAACTTACGTAAGCATCTTTGTGGCCATGAGAGAGCCATAACTTTCCATCAGCTCTTCCGTGGTCACACAAATCGCCCCTGACCTGCAGATGTGTGAGGTTCTAAGAATGTCACACATAGACTTGCCACTTTTCTTTAACGCTGTTCGGAGCCTGGCACGCTCCATTATTAAAATATCCAGGAGGGGTTCTAACAGAGTAAGAGGAGGAGGCGGCAGGAAAGAGTTGGGAAGGAGAGCCAAGTAGCTGAAAAAACCCTGACATTCCTCATGAAATCCCAGCTGTCAACCTGCAGGGTACGGACATACCCTGCCATTCCCCCTGCCAGGCAATGAGGCTTACTGGCCTGATCTTTCAGTACTTCGCCAAGGTCTGTTGTGTCCAGGACTCTACAGCCTAAGAGTCAGTGGGGAATGAGCTGTTCATTTGGTACCCTGTACCGTTATGAAGGTCACTGACAAAATACTAAACTGATCCTCATGCAGTTTCAAGAAGATAACTGGGAAAGACATCTCAGCTGTTAAGAGCCTGTACTGCACTTACCTGCATCTGGTTCCCAACACTCCGGGCACAAGACTCACAACTGCCTCTGACTCCAGTGCCAGCGGCTCTGACATCCTGTTCTGAACTCCACGGGCACCGCACCCACACATGCACATATCCACACAGAGGCACGCATAATTAAAACTAAGACAAATCCTGGAAAAAAGAAGATAGCTGGGAATGGAGGGGAGCAAATGTGAGCTACAGTGGGCTCCCCCCAATCCCATCACTGCAGGGAAGCCGCCAAACGTACCGCTTCCAACTCAGACGTCGACCTTAGCGTGTCTAGACCAGCGCTTCTCAACCTTCCCCATGCAGCGACCTTTTAATACAGTTCTTCCTGTTGTGGTGACCCCCCCCCACCATAAAGTTACTTTGTTCCTACTTCATGACTGTAATTTTGCTGCTATTATATTGTAATGTGAATGTCTGATAGGCAGGCTATATGACATGAGACCCCTGTGAAAGCGTCTTTTGACCTCCAGTGGGGCCACAACACACAGGTTGAGAACCATTGGCGTGGACCATTGCCTCTTCTAATCTTAGGAAGTGACAGAAAGAAACAGAACCTCACGATGTCACTGATGTTCATTCTGACAGCATCCATGGTCACAACACACGATCATGTACTTTAATCATACAAAATCCAAAGAATAAAATGCCACTAGCTACATGGGTTAAAATGAATCTGACAACAGAAATGAAGAGAACCAAGAGAATCTTCTGTCGGAATCCATAGAGACACTCAATATTCTCAGGAGATGGTGTCTAATAATTGTCCTCGCATGCTGAGTTTGTTGTCGTGACTTCTGACTTCCCAGATCCTCTGCATGGCAAAGAAAGTGCATTTTTTTACAGCTCTTGGAGGAACTGCTCTTGGTACACAGATGGACACAGGTGGAGAGAAAAATAAATGCAAAGGCTAGGCACCAAGATTTCAGAGACCAAGTTCAGAGTCAGACTTGACACCATTGGATCAGCTCTGGCTGTTTGAAAAGCATCGTGATGTAAGATCAAAAGGGCCAAGGATGAGACTCCCAACTGCCAACAAGAGAGAAACCCACCGGTAACTACGACAAGTCAGACAAATATATATATTTTTCCTACTCTACTCTGAAACACAGGTTTTCATATTTGAAAAGATAAGTGGCTGATGTGGGGGTAGAACCGCTCTCTTCCCCAGCTGCCCAGCCACTCCCGGTCCTGTAGCCGCAGGGTGGAGTGTGGCCCACACTCGCTCATTTTCCTTGAAGCAGATTTGTCACTTTTTCCTGTGTGGCTGTGCCTCTTCAATGATGAGGTGTGACTCTGTAAGAATGTTGGTTCTTTCCAGGGCTGTGATACTGATAAATGAGCTGGGAAGATGACAATTCAACGTTCTGATAAAAACCACAATTATACAAAAATTATTGCACTTAAAAAAAAATAATCAACCCGGCCCAAGCAGTGGACGGCTGCACTTTCTGCCCTTTGTAGAGCATTTTGACCTTGCTGGAATCCCGGTGAATTTGGTCCATCAAATGTCCAGAAGTGAAAAGACTCCAAAAAGATACCATAGCCTCCTTAAGGCTAAGTCTTTTCGGTTCTAGGAGACAAGTCACCTCCTAGGCCACGTAGTGCAGCAAGGACTCAATTTAGCAAAGTGACTAACAGGCTCCTGAAAAAACTCCGCAAGTGAGGGAGGCAGGGTAGGAATCATGTCCTCACCTGTGAACGAGAGAAAGACAGTTAGTCTCATGATTTGTGGGGACCTGAATGTATTCATCTTTTTGGGACTGGTCCTTTCCATGGCTCTGAATACTTTCTCTCTGCTTATCTCTTGTCTTTCCTCATGCTTCATCCTTCTCACTGGTCCTCTGCTGCTTGGGCTGAGTACAAACTGCTGAATGTATCACTGATATTTTCTTGACCCTCCCAAACCGCTGCTCACACAGTAAATGAAGTCCAGGAATTTTCAGAACCCACAATCCTGAGGTTCTTTGGTCAATATTGTTGTTTTGTGTTGTTTTCAGAGTCTCCACTCTAATGCAAACTCTTTGGGGGTCCTGACTCCACCTCATACCTCCTGCAAATCAACACAACATTTCCACTGTTGTCTTGGTAGAGGTGGAAGGCAGTGTCCCTACTTGGCAGACAGAAATCCAGTATCAGAATGATTAAAGGTTGTGGGAAGAGGGGAAAATATCCATGAGCTTCAGCAGCTTCCTCAGTTGCAGTGACCCAGGAACATGGAAGTTTCAAGCCAACTATGTATGCCACAGACTACGCGATGCGTATTTGTGACTCTCTTTGGTCACCTCTGTGTGCCTCCAGACTCGACAGGAAGGCTGACATGAAGTCAGAGTCTACACAATTCCCTTTTTGCTATGAGCTTACTTACCGGTCTGGATTCGGGACTAGGACTTGCTGACATTCTCGTAGATGACGTCACTGATGCAGAACTGTTGCTTCTTCCTCAGCCACATCAGCTGTACACACTGATGGATAAAGATGTACTGCTCCTAGGACAGACAACAGAGGCAGGCCTCAGAGCGGGGCATGTGCGAAGAGGAGGGCTCTACACCCGGCGGCACGATGAGCAGGATCTCAGGCAAAAGAAAACCATTTTTATGCCTTTGCAGCCACCATTTCATAATAGTAAAATCCAGGAGACTGAAAGTGATAACTCTTAGAACATCATCTTCTTCTTCTTCTTCTTCTTCTTCTTCTTCTTCTTCTTCTTCTTCTTCTTCTTCTTCTCTCTCTCTCTCTCTCTCTCTCTGTGTGTGTGTGTGTGTACATGTCTGTGTACGTGTCCATATGTGTGCATGTATGTGAATTTTTTTATGGAGACCAGAGGCCAACATAAAATAGCTCCTTATATCACTCTCCACTTATTCTGTGGCACAGGCTCCCTCACTGAAGCTGGTTTTGGGGATTCACACACTTGGCCAACGAGCTCCAAGCTTCTGCCATGCCTCTTGGCACTAGGAATACAGGCCAGTGCCCAGATGCCTTGCTTTTAAGGTACGTGTGGGGGACCCTAACTCAGGCATGTTCTTAAGCCTGTGCAGCAAATCCTTTACCCACTGGGCCATCACCTCGTATGCTCCAAAAAGCAGAATATCTTTTATGTACCCTTTTCTATCTTCACTGGCGTGCAATGAATAATGTGTGGATACAAGGTATAAAATGCAGAGGTTTGATACATGGAGTGAGCTGGCTATCAGCCCCCTCAGTGGACAAGCACCACCTCACATGGTTGTCATTTTCCCTTCTGGTGATGATAATACCATTCCAGATGTTCTCACGCAGCAAATTTCAGGTATTCAGTCCCCGCTTTCTAAGACGAGGTTGCTGTGCGCTGTAGATCATCACTTGCGGTACAGAAGGAAACAAACACGCAACTTGATGACACTCAAAAATGGCAGCACATGCCTATAATCCTAGCACTCAGCCAGGCAGAGACAGACAGTGAGTTCGAGGCCAGCCTGGTCTACAAAGCAAGTCCAGGACAGCCAAGGCCACACAGAGAAAACCTTTCTTGAATTAAAACAAAACAAAACAAAAACACTCTCTACCTCATTGTATATTGACACGAACTCCCGAAGTATAAATTTTAAATGATGAAAATGGAAAGAGAAAGATGGGCTGATTTTTTTTCCTGATTATATTAGAAAAGGAGGTCCTAAAATTATAAGCAATAGAACAGTACAAATAAAAATTTCAAGCTTCTCTATGTGAAAAATGGTAAAAGGAAGAAGCAAAGTGGAAGGGAGAGGTCAGAGGTAGTCCCCTGTGTCAGTGGGTTAATTTTTGTCAAAAGGTCTCAGAAATCAGAACACCTACAAATAGACAAACAACCACTGTACAGTTCATTTCTAGGAGGCAGAGAATGTCTTCTATTCCTAATTCATAGCAGGTTAGGGTTATTAAGTGAGTTTTGAAGCAAATAGAGGAAATATTAAAACATATGCAAATGGTGGCTAAGTAGTTGGGGGCTGTGGCACAATCCAGTCACTTCAGTAGTAGGGAGGGGGGCTGAGGCAGGGGGAACAAGAGTTGAATGTCAGCCTGGGCTGCACAATGAGACGGTGTCTCAAAGGCCAAGTGGTGAAAGAGTAAGTTAAAATGGTTGTCTTCAAATAAGAACTGAACACAGCTAAAGAAGGGGAAAGAAGATTCAGTGGTAATTTTGAGCTTATTAAGGTACTCATTGTTTCTTATTGTTGAAGATGGAATTTAAGAGCGTTGAGTAGTTTGTGATATATGCGTATCATATAATATAATACATATTAATGTGCTCTGTGAAATTCAGTGTGAAATTCAGTGCATATGTATGTAATGCATGAACACAAATGAATAGCTAAAAATGCCTGGAACCTGAGGTAAGATTCCCCAGATCAAGGTTAGTTGTCTTTGTGCTATGAAACAGGCGAATTTCATGGTTTTTCTTCTTCTTTTCTCCAACTGTTTCATTGAAGGTAGTTCAATTAAACCTCACCCCTAAATAAAGCGCAGCCAAGATACCACAGCCTCGCATAAACAGCTTAACACAAAGGATAATGCCTGCGAATGCCTCAAGCCGCAGCAGGTTGGAGCCTCATCTCTGTGTTCTTCTGGTGTACTGTGATTGCTGGAAATAGGCAGGGCTCTGCTGTGGACTCTCGCTGTGTGGCTGCCCAGAGGCCAAACTTCATGTCAAAAATCAAAAGCAAGCAGAACACATTTCCTTCAGTGCTGTCCCTGCAGTAAGGAGCCCGCACTCCGGTAAATAATCATCATTCACGCTCTTTAAAGCACTGCAATTAAACTCCCTGGGTCACGTGCACACACAAAGCCACCAAAGTAAAAGGAGAGTGGGGAAGAGGAGGGGCTCCATGGGAGTGGGGAAGGGTGATGAAAATATATTATATACATGTTTACAAATGCCATGATGGAACTCATCATTATGTATAATTCACCTAATTGTTATGTATAACTGGTATAGGCTAATACCAAAAAAGCAAAAACTCCAAACCAAGAAAAAAAAACAAACCAAAAATACAATGAGAACAATGACAAAACTATACAGCATAGGAAAACGTGAGTAAAAGACTATTTATGGGCAAATCTATACGACCTGGAGAAAGCCAAGCTGCCCACAGTGAGAACAATCTGCTCAAAGCAAAACCCTACCTGACCCCAGAGAGGCCAGTAAAGGAAAAACAAAAGACTTGCTAAGAATAGAGCAGAGGTAGGGAAGGAAGGAGGGGGTTCCCAGCCCCCTGCTGGTAGCATATAATAGATTCAAAGCACTATGATGGATTCTGTCATCTGATCTACTCTATTCTTTATGACAATGCATGAGGATTGGCAGTCACACTTTAGAGAAGAGAAGTGACGGTCTGAAGAGGTGACATATGAAGTCCTAAAGCCAAAGCCCTTGCCTTCTCCCAGGCTCTGGCACTGTTTCATCTCTCCCAGAGAATAGAGAAGCCCTGGGGTGTGGCTGATCAGTTGAGAAAGGGCATGACCACATGGACTGACTGTGCAGGTTGCCATGATGCCAAGAGAGACCCTGAGGACAAGGCTCTTGAATTAGTCACCTTGACATTTCGGGGGACAGCATGGTGCGATGGAATCATGGAGATAAAGGCGGTATGGAGAAAGTTGGGAAATTAAAAACCCGAGATGAGAAGAAATATGCTGTTCAACTCCTGGGCCATGGGTACATGGAGACCAGCTCTCAGCTGGAGACTGATATTTTCCCTCTTGATTGTCATGCCTGGTTGACAAGTGCAAGAAAAATCATTTTGTTCTTTGTACCTTGCTTATTAACTAAGCAAATTAGCAGGCAGCAGGATTGAATGTGAGTGGGCTGAAGGACGAACTTGAGGTAAATCAGCTTGTATTGGAAAATACAGGTCGGACCAGGGAGACTAGAGAAACGAGGAAAAATGAGGTAAAACAAGATGTTCTAGATGTAGCCGATAAAACGGAATACCTAGGGAACTCAGGAGTGAAGGTCGGGGGTGGGGCCCATTGGAAAAGCAGGAAGCAGAGAAACCAGTACCCCTTTCATTACTTTGAATCTCCCAGCAAGTTCCTGGAAGGAAGAACAAACTTTGAAAAGACTGTTTTCCTAGAGAAGTCAACCAGAAATGGTGCTGTAAAGAAGGAAGCCAAACAACTAAAACTGGGGCCAAAAATAAGGGAGAAAGAAAGCCCTGTGCTGGCTGTGCAGGAAAGCCCACAGAGGCTGGTCTGGCTCCTGAGGTTATCACATGGAAGACAAACAGAGGAGCCAGGAAGGAGCCAGAGCATCTATGTGTACAAAGGTAGTTTTCAAAAACGGGTTCAGATCCTGTAGTTGTGAAATATTCAAAGTGAACAGCCAGTACTCAGTATCTAGAGTCATGAGCTGTAAATTAAGGGAGCAAGTGAGATAATTTATTGAACAAGATGCTTAAAGTAAGAAGTCCTTCGAAGTGTGGGGATTCCCACATATCATACAGCACTGGTTGTCAACCTTCCTGATGCTGAGACAGTTCCTCCTGTTGTGGTGACCCCCCCCCAACCATAAAGTTACTTTCATTGCTACTTCATCACTGTAATTGCTACTGCTGTGAATTGTAATGTAAATGTCTGTGTTCTCTGACGCACTTAGGTGACCCCCGTGAAAGGGTGTGTGAGTCACGGGTTGAGAACTGTTCTCATATAAGACCATGTTTTGTAAAATGTATATTACATATAAATGTAATGGAGACGGTTTTATTGTGTAGCCGAGCATGTGTTTATGGAAGCTAAAAACCAAAACTTTGGGCTCAAACCCAGCTCTCAAGCCCTCCCTCACCATCTCCCCCTTCTCCTCCCACCACTGACCCCCTTCCAACTTCATATGCTGTGTTTTTTTTCTTCCCCAGACCCACTGTGTCTCCTTAGTACTGTTTGTAGGTGCATGGGTGTGAGGCATCCACTAAATCGTGGGTAGCTTCCCACGCCCTGCATCCCTGCAGAAAGCTGACTGCCTCTCCCCGGAAGCCATCAGTTTCCAGGAGCACCCCAGTGCCCGCCTCCCCCTCGCACGTCCAGCTTGATCTTGCACAGGTTTTGAGTCTGTGGTCACTAGTGCTCCAAGTCCATACCTACAGCTGCCCATTTGTGCTCAGAGAACAATGCTTCCTTATCACTAGCTTCTGCCTCTGGCTCGTGTAATCTTTCTGCCTCCCTCCTTCACGAGGATCCCTGAGCCTCCGCAGGCAGGGATGTGACAACACAGACTTCCCCTTTAGGGCTGGTCACTCTGCAGTCTCTTATTTTCTGCAACCCGACCAGTTGTGAGTCTCCAGGTGGGACTCCGTGTCTACTGTAAAAAGAAGCTTCTCTGAATGGGACAATTGTCATTAAGACAAGTGGGTCCCTAACTCCCAACTGCTGTGACCTGGGTGCAGCTTGGCAGTGAATATACTTGAATGTCTCTGCCAAGCCTTGCTCAGGTGGGGCTGAGAAGACAAACGGGAAGGGATATGGGAATGGGGGAGAGGGGAGGGGGGAGCAAACATAGATAAGAAAGTCAATGTTGGGGAGACTCTTCCAGTCCCCTCCAGGCTACAAAAAATGTTATAGTGACATCTAGTGGTTCTTGTATAGAAGCTCTGGAGGAAGAGCAAGGTATTAAAAGAAATCTCTGAGACCCTTCGGGGTAGAGTCTTTCAGAGTCCCTCAGTGGTAGGCTCCTGTGCTGTTTTCTCCCTTCCGATGTCCATCCTGTTTGCCTTTCTGAATGAGGATTAAGCATCTTACCCAGGGTCCTCCTTCTTGATTAGCTTCCTTAGGGGTACAGATTAGTATGATTATCCTATATTATATGCCTAATATCCACTTATAATACCTGCAGGGTACCAAAGCGGAGGCTGAGGCTCATAGCCAAACTTTGGGCAGAGTGCAGAGAATCTTATGAAAGAAGAAGGAAATATAAATACCTGGAGCTCCACAAGGAGCTCCACAAGGAGAGGGAAAAAAAAAATCAAAAAACAAAACAAAACCCAAACAAACAAACAAACTGGTCCCAGGAGTCTTTTCTGAGACTGATACCCCAACCAAGGACCATGCATGGAGATAACCTAGAACCCCTGCACAGATGTAGGCCATTGCAGCTCAGTGTCCAAGTGGATTGCCTAGTAATGGAAACAGGAACTCTCTGTGACATGAACTCAGTGGCTGGCTCTTTGATCACCAACCCCTGAAGGAGGTGCAGAGCCTTACCAGACCACAGAGGAAGACAATGCAGCCACTCTTGATGAGACCTGATAGGCTAGGGTCAGAGGGAAGAGGAGGAAGTTCTCCCATATCAGTAGACTGGAGGAGGGGCATGGGAGGAGAAGAGGAAATGAGAGTAGGAGTGTGAGGGGATGAGGGAGGGGGCTACAGTTGGGTTACAAAGTGAATAAACTGTAATTAATAAGAAATAAATAATTTTTTTTTTAAAAAAAAGAAATCTCTGGTGAGAGAGGTCACGCGTGACCTTGTTCTAGGCCCAAGCATTCTCCTCCCACACACTTCTCCAGGAGAAGCTCTACAGTGCCTTTGAAGCCAGGGGCAACCTAATAGCCTAGTGATTTGGATTATAAAGAAGCCACTGTACTGGGGTTTTTACACTCACACAGGTACCCTGTTGTTGCCTGGAGCTGAGTCCATTGTAAAGCCTCAAGGGAAGGAAGGGCATGGAGAAGAGGAGGCAAAAGGAACCCTGGCTAAAAACAATGGGGGGATGCTGGGGCGCACCACACTTTCATTTAAGTCACTGGTTCGCAATCTTCCTCGTGCTGTGACACTTTAATATAGTTCCTCATGTTGCGGTGACACCCATCATAAAATTATCTCATTGCTACCTCATAACTGTAATTTCGCTGCAGTTATGAATTGCGACCCACAGGTGAGAACAGCTGATTTAAGTCTCTGGGACCAGAATTTAGATATGACTCTGCCAATACTTAAAGCCAAGAGAGACAGAAGTCACAAATCCAACCAAGGGTTGTTATCAAAAGTGAACGGAGACAGAGTGAAGGAAAAAGCCCAGCGGCAAACTCATTGACCAGTCTGTCAATCAAACCGCATCTGTCCTACAGTGTCCCTTTGGTGGCATCTGTCCAGATCGAGTGCTATCAATGAGCTCCGCACTGCTCGAAGGGCCCCACACACCTACAAGGCAGGTGACGGCAGGCAAACACAGTCACTATGCACATACTGACATTGTAAGAGGTGGATACCTACTTATTTTCTAGGGGTAGTTTGAAATACACACAGCAAGAGAATGGGAAAGACAGACATAAAACCATTGAGACAGCTCTGTTAGAACATGAAGATGGGTCGTGGGGCGCTCTCCATCAAGGGCAAATGTAAGCATACATATCGATTCAGCTCCTACCTCTGTCTGTACCATTGACATTCGGTATGACCGCATTTCTGACACCAGCCCTAAGATGTCCACAAATTCGTGATCTCGAATGTGCTGCAAGAGCCTGTCCAGGGCGATGAAGGTTCCTGTCCGTCCCACACCCGCACTGCAAAAGAAGGTTCAGATGGCGCGTGAGTCACAGAGGACTTCTGCCCTTTTGGAAATCACCTGGAAATTTCTAAATCGGATAGGGAGCAGTGACCAGGGGAAGCTATCCTCCCACACTGCCTTCCGCCTAACTGAGAATGCAGTGGTGGCTGTGTAGCTTAGAAGCCACTCTTTTGACCATCACTGTTCCTTCTTTAAAGAGATAAGGGTTTGCACGTTCTCTCCCTGGGCTCTCTGCAAAGCAAAGACCCTACAGGGGGCACTCTGAGGAGATGGTTCACCCTCTGCTTCTGGCAGGGGTGCACTTTAACAGCCTTCTTCAGGGGCAGCCTCTCATGTCATCCCTGGAAGCCAGCTCAAAGGTTTAGTTGACAAGCCCACCCCCAACCCCAGCTCTGGGGCCATGGACCTCTGTAATGTTCAGTTCACCAGCTCAGGCCAACAAACGGCACACCTGCCTCTCTGTTGACCCACCCACAAACCTGTGTGAATCTCCCAGCGATCTTTTAAATAACTGCCTTGGAC
Organism: Psammomys obesus; assembly: GCF_907164565.1. Lineage (NCBI taxonomy): Eukaryota > Metazoa > Chordata > Mammalia > Rodentia > Muridae > Psammomys > Psammomys obesus. The sequence goes on from NW_026585609.1 coordinate 4,101,771, forward strand.
CTAAGTCTTGAAGCCTCTCCCACCCTCATCTGAACCCCAGTGCTCAGCGAGTAGAGAGATGTGGATTGATATTGCTAACTAACTACCGACACAGTCTCCAGTTCTGCATGTTAACGTTAGCTCCTCTCTTCTGCCAATCACCCACAGAGCCAAAGGCTCCAGACTCTAAATGACACTGACATTGTGGGTAAAGAGACTGCTGAAGCTAATTTAGATGTGGAATTTGCTAGAAGAAGAAGAAGAAGAAGAAGAAGAAGAAGAAGAAGAAGAAGAAGAAGAAGAAGAAGAAGAAGAAGAAGAAGAA
>NW_026585609.1:4102084-4135023 GCF_907164565.1 Psammomys obesus
AAGAAGAAGAAGAAGAAGAAGAAGAAGAAGAAGAAGAAGAAGAAGAAACGAAAGAACAAACAAACAAAAAAAACAACAACCCAAAGTAAAAGCCGTCAGTTCAGAGCCCATCTTTTTCTATTTTCTATTTCTATTTTGCTTTTTCTATTAGATAAGCCTTCTGTCCCGGGGCTTCTCAGATAAAATGATTGGGCACTAAGTGGGCACTTGTAAAGCCACATTCCGAATGGCACCTGCTGGCAGCTGTGAAAGAAGTGTATGAGTTTGACCTCACAGTTGCAAGCAGCTTTATTTCAGAGAACTATTTTGAGAATCATCTCATTTTCAGCAACACCCTTTGAAGTGGCAAAAGTCGAAGGTGGGTGACAATGGCCGACAACCTCAACAGCAACAGCTCACAAGCACTGCTGGTCCTGACCACACACACACACACACACACACACACACACACACACACACACCAACATTATAGCTCACAAAGACAAGGCGCTGGATCCCCTATCAGAGATGTATTTGCTCATGATGGAATAGTGGCTGCTGCATCCCCTAGCATCCATTGCTCCTCTTCTGCTTCTGATATGCACCCACCCAAAAGTTTTGAGTCTGCACAACAAATTTGCAACATTTTGTCACTGGGCTGAATTTTGTGCTCACTTGTAGGAAGGCAGGGTTTACTCCGGAAGTCACACTTCGCCTTAGGAATTGCTAGGAACTGTGATTTGAAATAATGTTATGAGCCATTTGTTCCACTTTACTTTAGGTTCTGTAGTTCCAGAAGCAATTTTGAAGTGCTACCACATTTATCTAACATACCAGGTACTTCTGTGTTTTCTTTCCTTCTGCTTTCTCTTAAGTTTACTTAGACTGTTTGAAGCCGTGAGAAGCTTTGCAGAATTCGACCTTGTATTTATCATGCTATATCCAGTCTGGGTTTTGATGATGCTCTCACATGGTACTTGGTCTTTGGAGACCCATATATCTAGATTTAAATCTTCATTTCTCTACATTCTAGTTGAATAAACTTTGGCATATCATTGCATATCTCTGTCCTCATTTTCTTTTGCTTTCAAAATTGTGGTAATAACATCTATTTTAAGATGAACATGGTGGCACATGCCCATAATCCCAGTACTCAAAAGTTGAGGCAGGAGAATCACTGCAAGTTTAAGGCTAGCCTGGGCTAAACAGTTATGTTCAAGCCCAGACTGGGCTGCAAAGTAAGATTCTGTCTCTAAAAAAGAGCAAATTAGAAAATGTATTCTACAGAGTATAGTTATGAGATAATTGTGATAAGCAGAGTATACAGCAAACCATCAATTAAGTACAGACTTTAAAATTCATAATTTATAATTAAATCTGATCAAGGTTTTTATGAAAAAAAAAAAAAAACCATTCTGTTTGTGATGGTTAATATTGTCAACAGATGTGGATTTGCCTAGGAGCCAAACTCCTGGCATGGCCGTGAGGGAGTTTCTAGCGAGGCTGACTGAGGTGGGAAGGCCCGACCTGAAGGCAGGCAGCACCACTCTGTGGGCTGTGGCCTTTGCTTGAATAAAGAGCATGTTGGCCATCACCAGCATTCATCTCTCTCTGCTTCATGATGTGTCTGCCTTAAGCCCAAGCACCGTGGCGTGCCACCAAGGCAGACTAATCCGTTTGCACGGAGCCAGCTTTCTTAAGTAGCAATTGTCAGATATTTTTGTCACAGCGGTGAGACAGGTAACAAACAGAAAATGGCAGATGAGATTACCTGCAGTGGATGATCATGGGCCCTTTGCTCTTGGTGGCTTGCTGTCGGACCATGTGTACAAACTGCAGGATGCTCTCAGCAGCATTTGCTGGAGGCACTCCGTGATCGGGCCAGGCTGTGTAGTTAAAGTGCATCACGTCCTGTGCCTCATCGGCCTGTAGGGGAGAAGTGCCAAAGACTGCGTCACCTCATCTGCACTTAGCCTGACCCGAGGTACCACTGAAGAGCACGGTGGTAATACATTCTACTCCTTATCATCACCTTCCCCTTTCCATCTCTGAGCACCTGCCAGGCACTAATCAGGCCCTGAAAAGAAAGGTTAATTTGTGATTGTATAAGGCCTCAAAAGGTGGACCCATAGGTTAACCCGTATCTATTAGCTAGTAGCAGAGAATCAGAGCTTATTCAGACTCCTTGCTTGACATCCGGGTTCTGCCATATAGAAGCTGCCTCTGCCCTGGCCAGTGCATTTTTGGATGCTACTGTTGGTGTCCTACTTAGAGCTCTCTGCCAGCCCAGGGTATCACTTTCCCTGCTAGTAGAACTACTGGCTCCTCATCCAGAGACATCCTCTAAACTATGAACCTTCCTGGAAAATACTCGAGAGGTCACTTTCATGTGCCAAAAGAGCCCGATAACTGTTGTTATCATGTGAAAGTCATCTCTGCTCAGACTGGGCCAGCACCACAAGGCCATTCATGCCCCAGCACTCTCAGGGGTTCTGACTGAAGTCCGACTCTAGCTGGGCTCACAGCTGTATATGGCACCTTCTTTGACCCCTTGCATATTTACCAAGACTATACTCTTCAGAAACAAAAGGCGTTTCTTCTGAGAAACCCTCCTCTGAGTTCTGATACTAGGAAACCTGATGCAAGACAGACTCACTGGGTTTCCGACGTCTTGTATTTAAGAAGGGTCCCTGGTGTCAGTCCTGGGTTCACCAAGCACATGACGTGAGTACTGGACTGTGTAACCATTACCACCACTCCCATCTGCTCACTCATTTATCTGCTTTGTTCTAGGGACCTCTGGCAAGCCAGTCTGTATGTTAAGCCTATTCCCATTGGCCCATGCACCAAGTTTATCTTTAAGCCATATAAACAGCCATCAAAACAGGGATCCTTCGCGATCAACTTCATTTAGTCTCCAATAAGTTAGAAGAAAGATTTGTTCTCTTGTTAATAACTATGAGGCTGGTTCCCAAATCAGGCTTGCCTCAAGTATCTGGTTCAACCATCACCCTTCAAACTCACAAAAACCCTACAATCCACTTGGTGAATAGAACATTCTAGCAAAACATTGGAAAGTTTGGAGCTCAAGTTTATATTCAGGTAGCAAAAAGTAATGAATTACAAAGAGCAAATCCGAGCAGTCTTAAGCAGAATTTGCATCTATATAAGTAGACTTTATTATAAATAATACGTGCAGATATATAGTAAGATTTCTAGAGACAACAATGCCATCACTTCACCTATAACCACTGCCCCTTTGGCACCTAAGATTATATGCAGAATGAGATATCCAGAGGCTCTTGTTTCGGGCACACAGCACACAGGCTGTGAAGACTCTGGTTCTCCTTACTGCTATCCTCAAGGAAGATGTCAGTGAAGTAACCCATCCCTAATAAACCGTGCAGAAGGACAAGTATTCAGCACCATGGGTGTTCAAAGTTAGTCACCAGATAGCTTGGCTTCTCTAGAAAGGCTCACGAAACATGCCAGCTCTGTTCACATGCTGAGCATGATATTGTCCCCTCCTTCATGTTCCACTGCAGCCAATCTGAAGATGCAGTCAGCTAAAAAGTCCGAGCGGCTGTAAAATGAGGAAAGCGACTAGACTGTCTGTCACTGCTCTCTCACAGCTCCGAGGCAGCGCCATGGAACTGGCAACAGGCTTTCCAGTGGATAGCAAGGCTCAGAGGCCACAGGAATAAATAACTTGTTGATATTCATTCAACTATTCACCAAGTGCTGGGCAGTGGCAGGGTGGTGTTGCAGTCTTTTTCCTTGTTTCAATGAGAAAGCCCCCCTGTTGGATCTGACTCGGTGACCCTAAATTCTTTTACTCTGATTTATGTGTTTACATCTTGTTGGGAAGACACTTGAGAGCCTTACACATGTCAATATGGAACAAAGAAAGAAGGATGGGTATAGACAAAAACTTGAGGGGAAAATATTGCTTAGTACAGATCAATGTTGTTTGACCAGTTTAGACTCTGAAGGCTCACAGCCAAATGAGGGCACCAGATGCTTGTAAGCTCTGAACTGCCTGATAGGCAAACTGTTGTTTACTGCTTTATTTCTGCTGTTGAAACTCTTCACATGTTTGTCTTTGAAAAATGGGCCATCATTTAAGACCAAGGACAAGAAGCATAGTATTGATCACATGATGGGCTATGTAAATCTTTCCTCTAGAGAGAGTAGGCTTGAGAACAGTTTGTACAGTTTTTTTTTTCTTGCTCCCAGATTCAAACCTCGGGAAGATTTGTTCTCTATTCTTTAGTAATTTGCATTGGCTTTCTTGCTCAAACAGCACAGTAAGCAAACTCGGTTTAAATGGAATGAAGACTGTGAAATATCACCTCTGGTAGAAAGTCTTGTATAGTGCTTTATTAGTTTTGAAATAGCTCATCCTCAGATCCGTTCATTCCAGGGGTCAGAGCACTTGCTGGTGAAACTGGCAGTAACCGATGGGGGGAAGAGATGAAGGAAGAAAGCTATACTGGCAGCGTGCTTCGACGGAGCACCATGTGGGGCAGGCAGGAAGGAGCTCAAAGTCTCCAAGAAGGGACAGCCTGATAAAGGAGTGATGCTGCATTGGAGGAGCCCGCGTGGGGAACCAGGAAGAGCTGGGCGGTCAACAGGGTGGAAGAGCTGTGACAGCCTCTCACACACTCTCTGGGAGTGTGCACCTCAGGGGAAGCTGCTGTTCACAGTTAGTAGTTAAGAACAGATTTATTTCTTGTAAGTACCAGTAAGTGGGTAGTTAACCGAGGGCTTAGTTGTTATCGTGATGGGTGATCTCCGTTTACATGATGACTCAGCACACATTTTCTAGAAAGGGAGATAGGTGTTTTAGAGTTTCTCAGTATTGTAGCCATGCACATTCCATGGGGTCATAGACATTACATCGTGAGTAAATGTGATCCAACAAAAAACTAGGAACACTATAATTTGAATTTCACATAATCGATATATAATAGTTCATGTGAAAGAAGCTTTAATTTTTTTTTCTTGGAGATCTGGATGTCATTGTATAATCAAGGCTAACCTCATACTGCCGATTCTCCTGCCTCAGCCTCCTAAGTGCTAGACGATTGGTACGCGCCACCATGTCTATGATGACCAATGTGTTATGAAATATCATCTAACTTTTTCACAGTCCTTACAGTTCATTTTCGTGAAGAAGGAACTCGGGGATTTGCATGTGCCTTCCAGCCGCTAGGCTGTTTGGCTACATCTCCATTTCTTCCAATATTTGAAAGCAGAGAAAGCACTCTTGGCTGATGGGGACTTTACAAAACGGAGTGGGTGAAGTTGGCTGTTCCACAGAAGCCAGGATTCCCTCTTTGGCTCAGAATCAGGGGCTGTTTCTATGCAAGAAAGAGCAAGGCAAGAGGGCCTTCCAGTTTTGTCCTTAATAGATAGCCATTCTAAGGGGACTAGGCTGGTAGAAACTGTATCATATGGGATGTTTATATATAAACAGCAAATTGGAGGACCAGCTGACTGAAGTGAGCACTGGAGCTTAGCTTAGCGCGGACATGATCAGCCATGCTTGAAGACTGGTCCACAGAAATGGAAGCAAGGCAAGGAAAACAGATCTTTCTGGAACTGTACATAACTTGAAGAACCATGATTAAGGAGATCTAGACACTGACACTCAGAACAAAATTTTAACGAGGACATCTCGGTTCCAACATTTGATTTGAAATGTACCCAGGTCTCCCACCTCTTGCTGTCACTCTTATCGGATTAATTCTAGTGATGAGAACACCTCTCTCTCTGGTTGTGATTGGCAGCCCTGAACAGGTTTGAGATGCATCAATGTAGCCTTCTCTTTCATTGCCTCTGGCCTTTGAAGACAACAGTGCCTCCAAACTACCCTTGACAAAAATAGGGGAAACTATACTAAAAGTCAGATCTTTTCATCTCTTGCATAAAGGAGCATGGCAGAGCCTGAATAGCTCATGATCTCCTGGCGTGTGTGTGTGTGTGTGTGTGTGTGTGTGTGTGTGTGTGTGATTGATAAGACGTAGGGCTAGAAGCTCTACCCTTCCTCAATCTGTTTGAAACTTACGTAAGTGATCCGGAAGCGTCTGCTGGCCCAGTCGTCCCGTTCTTCCTCAGAGATCATCTCCACAGTGATGTCTCCATACGCAATGGGTTCTTCTGTGAATGGCCAGTAATGGTCACATTTTACCTGAGGCAAAAACAACAGGGTTTAAAAACAAACAAACAGACAGACAGACAAACAAACAAACAAACAAACAAAAGACTCCAGGGAAGAAACAGAGTCTGTGCTCACTGAGGGGCAGCAACGATCCTCATTTCAGAAGAAACAAGCAGCCCTGAGGAGAGGGTGGAAACTAAACAAGTCTGGTCGCTCCTCTGACAGTGGACACACATCCAGGGCTGTGAAAGGGGCAGGCGCGGCCTCCACAGCCACATAGATACACACCCTCCTTTTCTCGTTGCATTGCGTGAGCATGACAATGATAGGAGACTTCTGCTGCAGGACCATCTTCCAGAAATCGTTCCTGGTTTCCGGCAGTGGCCCCTGGGTGGCGATGTACTCCTGGGGTGAGTTGTATCCCTGGAAGATGCGTGACACAGTTAACACTTCACCAGCCGCCCGCTGTTGGTCAATGTGAGGGCAACTGACATGCTGCTGATGACAAAGCTGGCAAAGGATCACACATCTATATAACACTTCCTTTCCCCTTGTCACGAAAGGGGTAATCAGAGCCATTACGCTGTCTGCTGTGATTTTAAGCTCCGAGTTTCAGAAGCCTATCAAATTACGCCCACACCTTTTTATGACGACCACAATCTTTACCGCTGCTTTAAATTCACAGGTGCTCAGCTGTAGCCCTTTGGATCTGGCCGCTAAACACAAAGGAGAGGTGCTTGTGGGTCGTGACCTTCCTGTGGGCCTTTCCCCGCTGTGGTTCGACGCTTCTCAACCTATGGGTCGTGACCCCCTGACCCTCTCACAGGGGTTGCATATCACATATTCTGTGTATCACACACTTACATTACGATTTCTAACAGTGGCAAAGTTAGCATTATGAAGTAGCAATGAAATAATTTCATAGTTGAGGGGCCCCACAACTTGAGGAACCGTATTAAAGGGTTGCAGCGTTAGGAAGGTGGAGAACTGCTGGGTCCCATATTCTGAATAGGAACAACAGAAAGCGCTCACTGCTCCTGGGGCTCAGTTGTTGGGTGGCGGTAGCTGCCACTTCTCCATCTCACACACCCACACCGCCCTTGTGGTCTTCCACTGCCTGACCTGAGCGGTTTGGAGCTTTGGATGCCTGCTTTATTAGTATTTCTACTTACAGGAATATAGTTGGCGTTAATGTAGTCTGCCCCTTCTTCTTCATTCATGGAGACCAGTCTCACTCGGCTGAAGTCATCTGTGAAGAACAAGGAAAAAAGACAGATTGAAAAATCAGAATGAGAGGAAAAATTATCCTGACAGTCTCTATCAAATACCATATTAAACCAAAGGCTGAGGAAGGTGGTAGTCTACAGTAATCTACGTTTCTTCTTTAGATAAAACATGACTGTTTTGCAGCCACTGTTCCTCGGCTCTTCCACCTCTGGAAGAATCATCTGCAGGTGCTTCAGGCAGGAACTGAACTATCTTTGTGACCATATGGAAAGATATAGTATGTAGCGTAAATTTATAATTCCCATCTCCCAGGGACTTTCAGAGTCCATTACCTTACGCAGAGAATGAAAGAAGCATGGGCCCTTTGAAATTATTATTATACCTATTAGTTTAATTTTTGTTGCTGGATGTGGAATTTAATGTCGTGTGTGTGTGTGTGTGTGTATGTGTGTGTGTGTGTGTGCTCAGCTGTGTGTGTATTAAGAAATGACTACTAGAGTTAGGCAAACACGCATGTCTGCCATCTCACACTGTTACTTGATAAAAGTGTGTAGAGCCCACTCTGTTCTAAAACTCCCAGTGTATCACAATGTCATTAGCTGTAATCCTCACAGTGTGTTTAGACCCCCTAGTCGTGTTCACCTCTACAAAACTAAAGTGTTGTCCTCTCAACCTGTGCATCCCCACCCCCAATTCCTGTTTTCCTCTGTTGTGTCTTACGGTATCATTGCTGAACTCTTTGATTTCAGCTTCCTAATCGTGGTAATTTTTTTCCTATTCTTTTCCTTTACTTTATTCTGAATTATATTGTTAACTTCTTTTCAGAATTTTCTATGTGTTGTTGAGTTTCATAAAGAAAGTCTCTTCTTGACAGTACCAAGGGGTCAACTGGACTCCCTCTCAAATCCATGGCCTCTTTTTCTTTGACTACTATATACATTGTGACATATATAAACATATAAACACAACCTGCTCGGTTTCTTTAGTGTTGCTTGTATGTACATGACTTCAGGCCTGAGCACTCGGAATTGCATTAACATTTAGGGAGCTCATCCCTGGGGAAGACCAATCCTCCCTTTTTCAGCAGCCATGAGCAGCCCATCGTTCTTTGTCTGCTGGGAGAATCTCTGAGGCTCTCCCTTCTATGAGAGCACGTCCATCTGTGTTGTCCTCTTTCATGTCTTATTTAGGTATCCATATTCACTCATATCCAGGATCTGGTACTACTCAATGATGGTGCGGCTATGAACCTCAGCGAACCATTACTAGAGCAGACTAATCCCTAACTGTACTCTAAATATCTGCACTTGCATCGCAGATGAGTGTAGTTCCTACAATCCATCAAAGAAGCTTCCCTTTGCAGCAGCCAGAAATCTACAGCTGGAGCCCCAGCGGACACATCTACAATATAACTCCTGCGCCTATTGCAAGAAACATTGTGGAAGAAGGGACAGGAAGATTGTAAGAGCCAGAGGAACAGGAAGTCCGCTGGTGTCTCCTCAAAACGAGAGGGAAACTTTATTCAAGCTACCATAGGAATGTAACTGTCTAAAGAAGACAGGAAAGAGGACAACACAGATGGACGTGCTCTCATAGAAGGGAGAGCCTCATAGATTCTCCCAGAAGACAAAGAATGATGGGCTGCTCATGGCTGCTGAAAAAGGGAGGATTGGTCTTCCCCAGGGATGAGCTCCCTAACTGTTAATGCAATTCCGAGTGCTCAGGCCTGAAGTCATGTGCATACAAGCAACACTAAAGAAACCGAGCAGGTTGTGTTTCTCTATTTAAACATGTAACAACAACAACAATAATAAAAGAGGCCATGAATTTGAGAGGGAGTGAGGGGTCAGTTGGGAAAAGTTGGAGGGAGGAGAGGGGGAAAGGCAAAGGTAATTATATTTGTTATTAGTAGTAGCAGTACTTAGTTTTTTGAGACAGAGTTTCTCTGTGTAGCCTTGGCTGTCTTTGACTCCCTTTGTAGACCAGGCTGGCCTCGCACTCACAGTGATCTGCTTGCTTCTACCTCCCTGAGTGCTGGGATTAAAGGCGTGTGCCACCATGTCTGGCTGTAATTGTATTTTAATTTAAAAAAAATGAAGAAAATTGCTTTCAACTATATGATATATTGTGATCATATTCTCCCTGTTACTTTCCACTTTCCCCCTTTGCCTGCTTTGTTGATTTTTGTTTATTTTGATTTTTATTTATTACTTTTTATTTGCTTTTGAGAAAGAGGGGATGTGAAGTCTGGTAGGTGGGGAGGTAAGGAAGCTGTAGGCAAAGAATATGATCAAAATATATTGTAAGAAAAAAATTAAAATAAAAACATGTCTAAACTACTGAAAAGTATTGTCTTTAAAGTGGACATATTTTGTTGACTCCTAACTTAACTAAATTTTAGTGAATGTGTCGATTAGAGAAAGGCTGTTTAGGGGGGATTTTTAATCAGAAAAAAAGTGAATTTCGACCCCTTATAGGTGTGAACTGTTATTACTACAATTCTACCTGATTTTACCAAGAAACCACATGGAGAGTAGTGATGTCTTTGTGGAATCTTTGCTTTCCCTCCTTCTGTTTTTTCAAGCCTGCCCTGAGGGTAACAGAGGTGGAAAAATCAGTCTATATTGCAGTCACTATGACAGTCCCATGCACACTTTTTATTATCTCTCTCTTGAATGCTGCTTTTTATTGCAGAGGGCTAAGCATGAGCTTAACTCTCCAGGTGTGAGGGGAAGGCGTTAGTCCACATGGTGCACTCTGCCTTAGCCCCCTTCACTCTCAGTGAATTCACAGAAAACATTTCACAAGAGCACAGATTATTTGATTCCAGTCGGGTAAGCTCCTCTCGTCCCCCAAGGGTCAATGCTTAGTCCCTTCTGCCCAGATGCAATTTATGTGAAAGCAGGGTAATGAAATCTCCCTCCACAGGGTAAGATCAATGCACTAGCCAGGTCCAGGAAGCCTCAGCCATGGCCCTGCAATTCATGCCACACCTGAATCCCTGGGAAAGAGTGAAACTGATTAAGCTGCAGTAGCAAAGCTTTGACCTTGAAAAGACAGGGTTGGGGTCAGGAGTGTTGACCAACTCACATGGCAGGATGTTTGTGTAACGGTTTTTACACCGGTTCAGAGGGAGATCTGCAGCAAAGTGCGGAATATCCAGCCCAATCAACTTCAGCTCCTGCAGATAAGAGAGAGGAGGCTTGAGGTTTCTGTACACAGTGGGGATTGGACGGCTTACAGCTCACCTTGAGCTCTGTTCATGGATAAACCTCAACGTGCCCTTGGTTAGCTGATGATGCAGCAGTTCCCTTTAAGGGCAAAATGTACTTGTCTGCTCCATCCTTGTCAGCTCGCTCTAGTCAGTGGCTTGGGGTGGAACTCAGGTGAAATCGGAAGTTCACTACGATTCGGTTAGTTTGCTCTCTTCTCCTGTCCTCTACCACTAGCCAGAAAGAGTTCATGGCCAGGAAAGCTGCCAAAGCCAGGATGAGGAGACAACCGTCTTCGGACCCTCGGGTGAAACCACATAACTGTGAGTGTGAAAAACAAGGCCTTGCAGACCCTCAGATTTTAAGGTTGTTTGCTAGCATGGCTGCAGTGGAGCGCTGTCCAATATGTGATCTAAACAGCCTGAGCGTCTCACAGATCATTCAGAGAAGCGAGACTTTTGTGGAAGATGTGGTGTGGGGGCTTGGGAACGGAAACACTTTCCAGGCATAAGCTAAGGACAACAGCTCACAATAAGTCATTCACATAAACTTTTCCTCTACTATGGGGAAATGCAGGTATCTTTTTTCTCTTAGACACCAAGCCTGAAAGAAGCAGTAAAAGGGAGAAGGTGGGAAAAACAGCAGGAAGCAGTGTCCACGCTGTAACAGTTTCTGAATATCTGGAGATGGACCCTGAAGAAGAAAGATGAATCGGTAGTGTTGAGGCAAGCCCTAGAATGGACATCTAGGGCATCTGGACATCTAGCACACTGGACATCTGCTGACCTCTTAGTTGTCCTGTCCATCCTTTACTGCAAGATGCACTGATATTTTTCATATAAGCAGGCAGCTAAGGCCTTTTAACGAGTAAGTGATTTGAAGAGGCGTTTCAGCCGTTTATCCCCGTGTCTTATAAGAAATAAGGAGCTTGCATAGTTCCAGCTCACCTAGCTTCCCTCTGCTACTGCTACGGCAGTTTCTGGGTTTGCACTGTGTAGGACTAAATCAGCTCATCTAGCCATATCCTGAAACATTTTTGAGATGCATTTTCCTTTTGAAGTTTTAAGACTTGTTTAACAGACTCTAAGAAGATGTAAACAAACAAACAAACAAACAAAAATTCCATTTGGTCAAGTTTTGAAAATTTAGTTTAGAGTCACAAATGTAATTTATTCCAATTGTTTAAGTGGTCTCGGCTAATTATATTGTATCTGCTATTTTATACTTAAAAACAAACACTAAGAATATCATTTCATAGAGGAAATATACAAATTTGAACATCTTGGAATTATTTTATGACAGTTCTTTCTTAGAATGACCAACCGATTTCAAAATAATCTGTATTGATGTTTTCATATCCAAAGCAACTTGAGGAGAAAAGGGTTTACTTGGCCTACCTGTTCAGATCACACAGTCCATGGAAGAATGCTGGTTCCTATTGTTATTGTTTTAATTGTGTATGTGTGTGTCCATATAACTGAATGCCCTGTGAGTGTGTGTGCCCTGGAGACCCTCAGTATTTGGCTTTACTCATGTAGTGTGCATCATTTATAAACTTCTTGAGGCAGCTGAGAAATGGGTTGCCATACATTTTGCTTACACTTAGGAGTGCTCAGCATTTTTGCATGTGTATTTGTGAGGTGTGCATGCCTGTGTATTTGTGTGTTGGCATGTATGTGGGTGTGCCTGGGCAGGGAGGCTGAGGACATGGGTGGCCTCCCGAAATGGCTCCTCACTTCATTTGCTGAGTCCGGGTCTCCTACAGAGCCAATTGGCTAGGGTAGCTTGCCAGTTTCCCCCTGAAGCCCCTTGTGTCTGCCTCCTGAGTGCTGTAATCACAGGTCACCATTCTTGCAAGGCCACTGTCCCTGCTCTTGATCTGAAACCTGAAGTGCTGGCACTTTAACCACGTAATCTCTCCCTAGCCCCAAAGGGTGCAGCAAAGCACACGCGTCTCAGGCGCCAACTCTTTTCTCAGTTGTTCCTTTAAGGAGGCCAAAGCTGGAAGATCACTTGTAGAGAGGAATTTTGGGATCTCGGATAGATTTTTAAGGGAAGAAACCTTTGACGATATTCCAGGCAATTAAGCAGAGAAGTCCTCACATTTTTTTTTTTTGCGTCTTGATTCAAGCATTCTTCACAAAGCACGTGCTTCGGGAATCAAGCTTTTGGTTGTGGATCTCCTTCATGCTGGAGGTCTTCGCCATCAACTGGTCCTGGCATGCACAATTACCATCAACATGGATGAAACAACCTCAGCGGTCCAGGTTTTTCTCTCTTGTTGATGCTTCGCCATGTTTGGCTTCTCAAGATGAAGAATCTTACACGATTTGGAGTGTGTGGTAGACAATCATAAAGATAAACCGGCAGGTTGGTGTCTCAGCACAAATTTACATTTTTCCCCCTCATTTAAGATAACACCTTTGTACCAGCTCACTTAAAGCGGAAAGTTGCAGTTGTAATTGTGTAAGTTTCTCATCAACGCTCTCCTGTGACTTACTATATTACTCTGGTGAGACATGAAAAAAACCCTCTAGTTTTGGAAAACAACTTAAATTAGCATTATTTTTAAGGCTAATTAGAGCAAACACAAACTTATTGAAATGATGTTTTTATTTCTTCTATTGACGTAAATATTTTATAAGTGGGCTTTCTTTAGAAAAAACCATAAAGGTTAATTTGTCAAAAAAAAAAAAAAACAACTCATTTGTCAAAATACCTCTCTTAGTTCTGCATGTACTTATAAACTGTAGGTCTTTTGAAATCGGCTCAAATCCCCTCAACATAAGCTTAATTATCCTCAAACAAATCTATTAATTTCTCCGTTCTTTTTCTGGCTTGTAGTGCTATCAACTAGAATGGTTAAACTCAATAAATGCAAATGCTGCCTTATGAACAGCAATTGTGAAGCATTTGGTGCTGGTGTGGTTGTTTGTTTTTGGTTGGCTTGGCTCTGTAATGACTCCTTTCTTTGCCATTGTGTGGATAGAGTCACAACTCTCTTCAGCTTCCTGCCCTCTGTTTGGGCATAGACTAAAAAGCCGCTGGAAAAGGCCTCAGGTTCAAAAAAAAAAACCTTAGAAGCAGGCTGGAGCCGAAGAGCTGGCAGTGAATGTGGAAACTCACTCTCTGAGAGACCTGTAATCCACTGTTGCCTTCCGGGTTGAAAGTGCCCGAAGTTGGTAAGGGCTGCTTAATTGGCGGAACTCCATAAATGTAAATTAGCCAAGTTGAATGGCAGCGGAGGAGCCGGAGCTGCGTGTGCACTCAGGCAGCTTTGTGGGCTTTGTAATTTAGCTTGTCACCGAGTGGAAAATCAAACAAGTTTTCCGTTCAGTAACTCTGCGGTTATTTTCTCTGCAACCATATGGAAACACCAGAGGCTTAAATCTTCATTAAGATAAAGTGTAGGGGTGATGGGCTGAAGCCACATAAATTATTTTTGAATTTCTGTTTGCCTGTTCTGCTTCTAATATAATCAATCATAGTTTTTACTCACTGGAGACATCCCCATGGATAGAACGGGGTTCACCAAGGCATTGTGTCCACATCGGAACTTGTGAATATGACCCTTTCCTAAAAGCTTGCAGGGACAAGTCACTGTCTTGGTTACCAGATCAGAAGCCATGTAAAGGCTGAGACAGAGTCCGGCTTGTTGCAGCTGCCAGTCAAAGAACACTTGGGGCCTCTGGAAACTGAGGCAGGTACAGAAGTATTCGCCCTCTACAGCCTCCAGAGCGGGAGTGGTTCTCATGACTCCTTATTTCACCTCCTGAATCTGACAGCTTGGAGACTAAAAGTCAGTTGCTTTAAGTCAGGAACACTGTGATGACTTGCTAGGGCCCTGATGTCACCGATCGCAGTGACAATCCATATTGGGCCAGTGACTGTTGAAGCATCTAAATCCAGAGAAAGAAAACACAAACATGTACAGTGTTTGTGTGTGTGTATGTGTATGTGTATGTGTATGTGTATGTGTATGTGTGTGTGCTGCCATAACTCAACACCGCGGAGTTGTGGTCTTAACCAAAGGATGTTATTATTTTTCATAGTCATGGGGGCTGAAAAGCCCCAAACGGAGGCGCCAACATTGTAGATTTTTTCTTGTTTATCTTTGGCTTGTCAGCAGCTGCCAGCTCTGTGTACTCCCACGTCTTATCACTGTGAAGCTCCGGGGAGGAGGGAGGGCTAACTCACCAGTTTCTCATATCGTAAAGACACTCATCTCACCACTAGACCCCCAGCTCCACGACTCTGTCTATCCTAATTATCTCCACAGGGCCCCTTCAAACAGTATCGATGAGGCTAGGCCTCCAGCACGGATTGAAGAACACAGTCAGCCTGTCTTCATCTCAAGCAAGCACCAGCTGTGTTCTGCTCTTGGAGCTAGCAGCATTGTCACCGAATGACAGTGTTTAGTGTTTGCCTTGGAACACACTGGGCCTTAGAGGCAAGTGATCTGGGTCAATAGACCATGTGTCCACAGGGTGAAAAAAAAGGGGAGGGAAAAACAGAGGTCCTATCTACAGCATAGGCATAATACAATAGCATTGGTTATCTTTAGGTGACCATCTTGGAAGACGAAAAGAGGGGAGGTTCTAGTCTAGTGTGGCTGCCTCCTGGGGCTGCCGGGACAGGGTGCCACAAGCATGGTAACAACACCAAATACATTGTTTCATAGCTCTGGAATCTACAAGTCTGAAACCAGGCTATCAGCAGGACCACATTCCCTGTGTGATGGCTGTGGTGGGAATTTTTCATTGCCTTTCTTTAGCTTCTAATGGGACATTCACCTACAGCTGTGCATAGTATGACCTCTTGACTTTTGACCTTTTTAACTATCTCCATCTGTTACTGTCTGGCTTGTAATTGACATATCACCCTGTGAAAGGGAGATGTTAGCACCTCAGGAGATGTGGGAGGACGCAATTCAATCCATCACATACACACACACCTCAGGGAAAGAGTGTGATGATGGTTAGACTTTGATGGGTGGGTAACGGAAGGGTAGAAGGAAAAGAAATCAACCCCAGGGAAGTCTACAGTAGCTCTCAAGGACATGGAGGCCAAGATGAAATTCATCAGGGACAGCACATGGACCAAGACCACACTGCTTGGATGGCCTCTTGGAGACAGATTAAATATCTGGGAGAGAAGGAATAAGAGGAGAGAAAAGTCAAGACTAGATCTTTGCACCCAAAACCTGGTGGGCATATCTGAAGTGACAAGTTCCAATGACAACTGCAGGTACTCTTCCAGGGAACGAGCTGAGATGGCACAACTATTGAAAAGAAACGTTCGCCTCTTGTTCAACATGCAGCATGTTACATGGTTTTCTGTTCATCTTAGGAGCCAGGTTTCTGAACAGAGAGTGTGGGAGCTTTTACCCGTGTTGTAGTTAATCACAAATGTCAGAAATTCATGGGAAAGCAAGGAGTACACGAAATGGCTCATAACTGGCCCCACCTCAAGCTCTGAAGTGCTCAGAAATGAAGCATTTGAAATGAAGCCGTCCCCTTTCCTTAAGAAAGGATGTGTATTTCTCTCAGAAGAGTAATCAGCCTTTTCCACAGTTCCCAAATCAGATACTGAGTAAAAAGGGAATTTATTCAGTGAATAGGAAGTAGAACTCATAAAGCTTCATGTATGACTTATAGCTGTATTGGTAATATATGTAAATGGAGACATTATCTTCAATTTGCATAATGATTACAAATGATGCAATTTCTCCATGCATGTTTGATCTTTCAATGTCAATATCGAAATGAATTCCAGTTGTGCAAGCATTTATATGAGCAGAACAAATAAACACCTAGCTACTAGTTTAGCTAGATTCAGCTTATTCAGGTCTTAATGCCTTCTCAAGGTACTGTTAGAACTGGAAACAGTTTTTCCTTTTATGTTTCAGTAATTACGAATACAAAACATTAGCAAATCTGCTATGTGAAGTTCAGGCGTAGCCACAGAAAGCAGCCACTGGGGACAATGATCCCTGAAAACAGCAAAGAAATCATACTAAGCCGGGGACAATGTGGGACAATGTGAAGATCTGCGAATTGACCAGAAGCTGTTAGGGATAAAGGAAGTGCAACCATTGTGGGATCTGGGCCCAGCAAGCGCCAGTCCAAGACCTAGAGCGTAAGCGTGTGACATGCTGGTCGCAGCGCTTCCCACTGGCTCATGTTCACGCATCCAGGGTGGTGGCAAGCACATTACACAGCCAACTTATAATGCTCTAGGAATAAGGATGTGTGGAAATGCTTACTAACAGTAACAGCCCTAAACATTCCTTCAAAGCCCCACACTATGGCTGCAATTATGTGCCCACTTGGCTAAGCGGCAGTGCCCAGTTGTTTGGCCCCATAGCAAACTAGAGCTTGCTATGAAGTTGGTAAAACGTGATGAAGTCAGTGGACTTGGAGTAGATGACTGTTTGTACATGAATTGAAGTAAGAGGGAAGGCAGCTCCCTCGTGGAGGATGGAATTCTGCTACCTCCTGCCTTCAGATTCAGGGCTGCAACCTCAGCTGTTCTGTGGTTCAGCCTGCCCCGAGGACTAGACTTTCTAGTCTTCATAAACTAGCTTGTTAGGGCAAACCTCTCTCTCTCTCCAATCCTGCTGGCTCTGTGCACACATCCCGTTGGGATCACAAAGCCTGCTGCACGGGCTCCACAGGAAGCTCAGTGTTTCCGTGGGAGTACAGCTAGCTGAGGAAAACTCCTAACTGCACGCCTTGAGAAAGATTCAACTCCTAACCGCTATTGTAGCCTCCACCGGGTGCACTAATGAAAGCCACTCCCATACACCGCCACACTCCTTGGGGACTGGCGAGCTCTTGCTCAGTGGGGGAACCACTCATCTCGTTCAACTGACCTATCTTTTAAGTAAGAGAAAGTCAGGTTCGGAAAAGTGTGACCCCAAATATTGACTTATTAGTAGCCAAGTAAATAAATAGAAATCCTTAAATACAAACACCAATGTTATGAACTAAATTAAATGTTCATTCATACGTTGAACGTGTCAAGCCAACCACATGATAAATTGACCATTTAGCATGTATGACGTACAATTCTGCTTTACGTATCTCTATGGAATTTGAAGCTAGCACAGAAATTGCTTATTGTTTGGCTTTCTCAGTCCCCCATCTTTGTTCAGAAATGTGGCTGTCCTTCACTTAGGGTAATTTAGTCACGGTAGCTTGTTTGGCAGCCCTCCTGCAACTCTTCCTTCTTTCATTGTGCTCAGAATGGGCACCACGACTCAGGCTGTCTAGACAAAATTCCCTTGTGAATTGTCAAAGCACGTATGATCAATAGGATGCTATGTGGAAGGAGATAGGAGGAGAGGATAGGAGGAAGGAAAAGGAGGGGAAGGGAGAGGAGGAAGGCATGTTGGAGACTGAGTCTTCTACCAAGACAAAGAAGTTGCCTTGCAGTGAAAAATAGCGAAGTCAAGACCAGAGGAGAACAGAAGTAGGAAATGAAGGGTCCTTATCAGGGGGTCTGGCTCCAGCTTCCAGCCATTCCTGAGACCCACCCAAGGTTTAGCTACTCAACCCTTCCTTTGATCACATGAGATACATTAATATCTTTTCAATAAAGCCCTCTTGACTTAGGTGAAAGCTGGTAAGAATTGTGTTTCCTTTGCAATAAAATCATTCCTTTTCTTTTCAAACAAAAACATGACGCTGAACTTCTAAGCAACTATATAATTGTGCAACACAGTAATATTTACACTCTGGTGTAACTATCGATCACATAAACTGAGTGTCCTCAGCAGGGGTCATGACCCTTAGCTGTGCCACCAACAGAATCTGTGCTGGTATGATGAAGAATGCCCCCCCCCCCCAGAGGGGTGTGAGTTTGAGCATGTGGTTCCCAGTTGGTGGTGATGTTTAAGAGGGAATGTCAGGAAGACGAGCTTTGCTGGAAGATGGATATCCCCAGCGATGGGCTTGGAGACTGTACAGCCTGGTCCCTCATCCTTTCTCTCTCTGTTTCCTGGCTGCCAAGCCAACTTCACGTTCCTGCTACCATGCCTTTGCCACCAGGATGGACTCTTTCATTTCACAACTGTGTGTGAAAAACCCTTTCCTTCCCAACTTGCTTTTTGTCAGAGTATTTTTTTTTTTTTAATCATAGTAACAGAAAAGGAATCGCAGCATCTAATCTTGGTGAAATTTAGAAACTGCTTTTACTCAGGTTGGAGGTGTTGGCTGCACCATCTTACTCTCCACCACTATGGTCATCCAGCTACTTGTTTTTAAAAATAATTTCAGCATAAACACACACACACACACACACACACACACACACACACAATTTACTACCTGAAAAAAAATTAAACATTTTTTAAAGATTCTTTTCACCCTTAAACTCTCTGAAAGAACGTCCACACCCAGACTTTGGATGAGATAAAACCATGGGAAGGAGAATTTGGTAAAGCGAAAACTACGAAATTGAAAAGGATCACATCTTCCGGTTTATTCCGCATCACGGACCAGTGCGGCTGCTGTGGCACCTAAAGCGCGTGAGCTTCCGTGAGCCGTGAGCCACGGTGAAGCACAGCGAGGACCCAATCTGTTCTGCCCACGAGCGTGCGGGCACGTGGTCTCACAGCCAGGGTGTGCTTCGAGGGATGATGTCCTTTGTCTACACAAACCGTGAGCAACTCTCTCTCCCCGGGTTTCCAAACGCGAAGAAGAAGTGTTCAGCCTTGTTGCTTAGAATTCTAGCTTAGTGAGAGCCCTGCCCTTGGCGCCACACACCCAGGGGACACAAGGGTTGGGTGCCCGACACTCACCCTGACTCTGCAGTCTACCATCCACGTCATCTGAAAACTCCAAAGTCCCTGGAAGGTAAGTAGGTTCAATGCCAGGCATCGTTTTGCTTTTAAGCCTACCTGCTCTTGACAATGCTTAAATTTTCAAAGATGGCGCCTCCTGGTCCCATCTACCTACCTTTGAACTCGGTTCTGTTCTTTTCCTCCTGGATTTGAGCTCTCTGGGTTTTCACCTTGTAGCCAACGGTAGAGGTCCCTCGATCTGGCCACCCTGAGGTCACCAGCCTTCCTCTCTTAGCAGTGTATCAATCACATGCTTCATTTACCCAGTGAGCAAGGAAATGGGCCCAGTGTAAACCTGGCCATTCCCACACCCTGTCAATCAAAGAAGGGAGAAAACGCCTCACCACTCACCTCAAACTGAAGAGAGAATTTATAGTCAGAGTCCTTGGCCATGTCCTTGATGTAAGAATCAAAGTCGTCCAGCTGAACTGGGCTTTGTCAAACACAAAGAAAGGGTGCTTTAAAATCAACATAACAGGCAGTATATTGATTAACACCACACTTGTGTTCTTTCCTTGGCAAGAAAATTGCCTTACTTTTCTAGGGTGAACACTCACTGTTACTACGTTCTTCAAGGTTGTCAGTTGGCAATCTAATTTTAGAAAAAGTTTATACACACACACACTAAACTTTCTAGACTCTAAGAATTAAAAGGTGAACTGTAGATACAGAAGTCTCTAGGCCCTAGAGAATTTAATTTAGCAAAAAAACAAATTGCATTACCTACACACTTGTGTGTGTGTGTGTGTGTATAAAATCTCACATAATGTATATGTGTGTGTATTTGTGTGTTGAAGGTATGTCTGTTGAAATACACATACAAGTGGTTAACAGTCATACTCATGACTTAACAGTTCACAAGGTAAGGAGCACAGGCTAGCTAATTACCTTTCCTATTTTTCATGAAGGATTTCAGAGATGGCTTATTCAAGTATTGATTTTAGCATCAGTTAGAGCGATAACCTTTCTCTGGAATGAATGTAGAATTTTAAAACATAAAATGACCAGAACAGTTTCTTTTTATCTTTTTGTACATATTAGAAGGGCATATGTTTGGCATATCACATGGCCTCTCGCAAGCTTTCTGTAAGTCTAACAGTCCATCTTTTATAAGGTTTCATATGGTGAGGACTGATGTTTTTCCCTGACTTGGGTTCTGTGATAAGCATCTCTAGTGGTCTGTCCATCTATGTGTGTAAACAACACGTGCTGTGCTTTTCAACACACACCTGCCTCTTCTTTTTGTTCTAGGTGGCTGAACTTGGCACAGCCTTGAGTTAACAGAGAGTGGAATATCAGGTCAGGGGATATCCAGATCAGTCTGGCCTGAGGGTATGCGTGTGGGGAGTTGTCTTGAAAGCTGGTTACCTAGACCCCTGTGAGTAGCCCAGCGACTCTCTAGGTTCTGTGAGTTCTCTGGGCAGGTGATTCTGGTCCGCACAAGAAAGTTAGCTAAGCACGAGGCACAGCAAGCCAGCAAGGAGTGTCCATCCAGGTTGTCTGCTTCAAGTTCGTTTTATGTTTTGTTCTGTTTTTCAAATGGGGTCTCTTTATGTATCCCTGACTGCCTTTGACGAGGTTGACCTAGAACTCAGAGAGCCTCCTGCCTCTGCCTTTGTCTCCTGAGTGCTGGGATTAAAACTGCATCTGGCTCTTGCTTGAGTTCTTGCTCTGACTTCCCTCAGGACGTGCTGTGACCCTTAAGGTGAAATAAACCCTTCCCCTTCTTAGGTTATTTTGGTCACACTGTTATGATCACAGGTCTCAGTCTGGAGAGGCACTATGACGAAGCTCTCTAAGTGAAGCGGTCCTACAAACTTACTTAGTCAGTTTCCTCTTCTTTAAGCCATTTTTACTCCTGAAAATTGAAAAAAAATGCACTTATCATGATAAAAAGTTATTCATATGATTACACTTTAAAGAGCTTTAATTTTTCTCATTAAGCAACCCTTTATTTTTTTTTTATTAAATGTTGATGATTTGTTAAATTAGTCTTTCATCAGTAAAAAGATAACAATTTCTGATTCATCCTAAGAAAGTCTATTAGGTCACAAGAACACACCTGCATTTTCTATTTCCCAGTAGCTGAAAACTTAGTTCTGGAAATACAGTTGCTGAATCCTGGCTATTACTTTACTAGGATGTTTTATTAGTAACGGAAACGTCCACTTCCTGATTTCTATAGACAAGAAACAGGAGTCTGGGAATAAAGCACAAATGCCAGGGAGGTGGACGGCTGCATTCTTAATCATGGACGACCTGGCCTGTCCTCTTCTCAGGTGGTGTGAACTGTGTGACCGCTGTGGGTATGTGGCTTTCACAATTCTCCTATTTACTTATGATTTTAATAAACACGAAGAAACAAATCTGCCACATGTTTCCTCTTAACTAATTAATAACCCATAAACTCAAACACAGAAGTGTGAATGTGTGCTTTGGTTAATTACATTTAGAGTGATTGCTGTCATCAGCCGGCGAAAGAATCAAGTTGCGTCCCCTCGCACTATGATGGAGGTTATCTGAGGTACTTTGCTGCTGTATTTTATCATCTGTACAAGTGGCATGCGTGTGAGTGAAACGATAGTAAACATTGCTCTGACCGTATCACAGGTCTTTACACATTTTAACGAAGGCAAGCTTTAAAAACTGAATGTCAATAGAAAACAACCAGTTATAGATATAAGTACCTGCTTGTACCCAGTTACCTATTTGCACACTGCCATGTCCGGAAAGCTTTAAAAACAATGAAGCAGCACTTCCCCACCCTTCCCCCGAACCTGGCGAATGACCATTTCTCACATGGTGTGCTGGGTCCTTGTTACTACCCCCCCCCCGCTAGACACCTTGTTACCCCCCTCCCCCCACTGTGCCCTCCAGGCTGAGCACAGCCGGTGGATGCCCTAGTGGGTGGTCAGTGAATGCTTATCAAGTTGAATTGAGGGAGAATAAATTCGTGTTATCCTCACACTTTCACGTAGTGAGTCATTATGCAAATTACACGTCCTGTCTTCCTTTCTACTGCATGACGGTTTTCTGTACTGCCTGCAAGCAGAAGCAGGGCAGTCTGGGAATGGAGGGCTATACAGAAGGGAAGGAGGAAAGATGTGGGTTGCATGTGCTAGGCAAGGCAAGCGTGCTCAGAGCGCGTGGTATGCTTGAGGGGAATATTTTCACGAGGGCCGGGAGCTGGCACAGCTAGCAGAGGGGCTTTCGGACAAGCCTGCGAGGTCAAGTCCTGCCCTCCGAACTCAGGGTGGAAGGGGAGAACTGAAAGCTGTCCTCTGACCTCCACGTGTTCACTGTGGTGTGAAGCTGCAATCGTAACACACTCACGCACACACATGTACACCATACCAAACAGACACACACACACACACACCTCACTGTGTTCAATGAATGCACACCAGTAAAATGCAAGATTATACTATTCTCAAACTGACTAAAGCATAACAATCACTTGATCCTTGACATGGGCTTGTGAGGTCTGGTTGAGGAAGCTTGTGAATGGAGAGGAGGCAGTAAGGTCGGGAGATAGAGGGAAGCATCCAGAGTGGCCTGCGGAGTTTCGGGATTTGGACAGTTTTTATTTCTTTCTACTTCCACAGGAAGATGCACCATGCTCCTTTCCTGCTTGCTCCTTGCTCCCCTGGCCTCATCTTCTTTGTCTTTTATTCATAGACTTTAGAATAAATACAGCTCTACATCTATCACTGATGTCAGACATAGCTGAATCACTCAGGATTCTGGAACCTAGAGAAAGCTCCCGGGTTTTCCCTGGTTCAGTTCTCATGGAAGGACACTCATTTTAGGAAGGCTGCACAGCCAATGACGTCAGCGCCGTAAGGAAGCAGAAGGCCAGGGCAGGTGGCTGCAGCTCTGCTAGGATCTGGAGACTGAGAGTGAACAAGGACTGCTTTCCCATCCAGACTGTAAAAAGAATCCAAAACAGGGGTGTGTGTGAAAGAGAGAGGCTGGATACATCTCTGCTGAAATAGTGAGCTGCTACTACGCCATAGCTGGGGGGGGGGGGGGGCAGATTCATGGAGGACAGATGTATGTGTCCTCCTTCTAATCCCAGTTGATACCGAGTGAACTTTACCGATGTAAAATTCCACTGTGTACTTTGCATCGTGCACTGTGGCCATGAGGGCATGCCTATATGACTTTCGGCCACTCTTGATGTTCTGTTTAGATTCTGCTGAATCCAGAGTGTCCCCCTATGTGAAGGCTGTGGAATATGCCAAGACTGACTGATGACAGACGACGGCTGCGTGGACACATCCTTCCACGTTTCCGAGTGTTGTGCCAAATGCACTGCTACAATGAGTGGGGGTGAAGAATTCATTTATAAATGCTTAGGGTGAGGCTTGACCAGTGATTTACACTGTGCATGATGAAACAAGCTAGCGTGCACACAGAGCAGTAAAAGAACTGAGCAAAGTTGAAGGCCTTACTTTATAAGTGATAAAGATTACACCAACAACCAAATGAACATCAGCCATCAGATATGCAGACAGGCCGGCAGACAGACAGACAGGCAGACACACACACACACACACACACACACACACACACACACACAAACACCCATACACACACATATGAGACATACACAGAGAAAGAGAGACAGACAGAGAGACACACAGAGAGAAGCATGCACATTTTATTTTTTTCCCTTTTCATTTATGTAGGACAAAGTTAAACTCCTCAGGGACTTAGAGAAATTAAGGTGATTTTTCCCCCCTAAGTTCTTTAGGGCCACAGCAGTCTGAGAAAAGCAACCACATTGCAGTCTGATCCTCAAAAGGGTCCAAGGCAATGATGACAGAGGTCTGGATAGATGGAGTAAAATAGAATACAGACCCCTAGAGTCCCCAGCTTCATAAGTGCGGCTGTCTCACATGCCCAACAAAGGCCATCGTAAAATCTGAAAAAGGGCCTTTTGGGTGGTACCCTACTCCAAACGGCACGGAACAACCATGTGTATGCTTGAACGCTGTAGCTAAATGTCATCACCCCGTGCTGAATGCCAACTGTTTAGGAGCTAGAGCAGAAGTGCCAACGTTTGAGGATGGCACGCAGGTGGCTACAGGAGAGAAAAGAAACAGCAGTGAATCTAGGTCAGAGCAGGAGACAGACATCTTTAGAAAGAGTCAGGCTCCAAGACCACTGAAGTCAGGAATCCTCCCAGAAGCCAGCCTGACAGGCCACTAGCGCCATTGGCAGATGCTGTCACCTGGGAAGGACTAGGTGATACTGTCTGACGGGCTTTCTCCATTTCCTCTCAGACTCATAGAGGCATCTGAGGGTGGTAGCAAATCAATAGAAACGCATCTCAATAGAAATTGCTGGGCTGTCCACCCCGTTTGCCTTTCTGAAAGAAGATTGAGCATCTTACCTTAAGTCCTCCTTCTTGATTAGCTTCCTAAGGTGTACAGATTTTAGTATGATTATCCTATATTGTATGTCTGATATTATAAGTCAGTATATATATATAGCCAAACCTTGGGCAGAGTGCAGATAACCTTATGAAAGAAGGGTTGAGATAGAAAGGCCTGGAGGGGACATCAGCTCCACAAAGAGAGCAACAGAACCAAAAAATCTGGGCACAGGGGTTTTTTGTGAGACTGATACTCCAAACAAGAACCATGCATGGAGATAACCTAGAACCCCTGCACAGATGTAGCCCATGGCAGCTCAGTGTACAAGAGGGTTCCCCAATAATAGGAACAAGACATCTCTGACATGAATACATGGGCTGGCTCTTTGATCACTCCCCCATGAGCGGGGAGTAGCCTTACCAGTCTACTAAGGTAGACAATGAAGCCAGTCCTGATGAGACCTGATAGACTAGGGTCAGGTGGAAGGGGAGGAGGACCTCCCTATGAGTGAACTAGGGGAGGGGCATAGGAGAAGAAGAGGGAGGGAGGATGGGATTGGGGGAAGATGGGAAGGGGGCTACAGCTGGGATACAAAGTGAATAATCTGTAATTAATAAAAATAAAATAAAAATTAAAAAAAGAAATTGCTCACCTCTGGAGGAAGTTGCCTGTTGGAGTGTAACTCTGCTGTTTGGGGCAGTTGTTTAAAGATGAAATATGAAGACAAACGCAAGCAGAGGGAGGGATTCGTAGATCAAACAGTGGAGAAGGTGAGCTGTTTTCTTCTGGTTGGGATGTGTGAGGGTTTTAAAGTGTGACAAGAAACTGGCCTCTTATCTTGAACAGTCTCTTCTCACCTTGAGGTAGCTATTTACAGCCTCAGGATGGTCTTCCATAAACAGCGGGCACCTCGCCCCTCTTAACTAGGGTTTCACACCATTTGATCAATACTGCCCACAATGGACCTTGAAGGGGGCTGGCCAACTATCTGTCCATTAGAGGGTCATTAAGGAAGACACACCAGTCCGGAACCATAGAAAATGAGAAGATCTGAGGGACTGAGCTGGGAAAGGGATAGAGCACTGTGCACGGCTTTCTTTTGTTTGAACCGAATCCTGAGGTGGACACTGGTCACTCTCTGCATGCTAAGGGTGGGTGGGATTCCTGAGGATGATGAGCAGGTGCTCAGCTGAAAGGCAGTGCAGGCTTTGAAGGTCAGGGTGGAATTAACATGCACTATTCATGCTCAGGGACCATTTGATGCTACATACAGTTCACACTGCATTGACGATGGCGAAGTTGTAAGCTGAAAAGTCATGTCAGCCATGGTAATGACAGTGAACGCAGTGAAGGTTGCTAGAGTGAGATATGGTTGACCTTGTTTATAAGAATTCCCTTCTAATATCTTAAAAAAAAAAGAAAGTACAGATTCTGTAGTCATGATGCATACTGAAGAAGTCCTTTTCAATGTATCTTCCTTTGCATATTGATATCATAAATTATATCACCTGTATTCCTTCTGTTCTCAAAGAACTAGAAGAATATTTGGCCAATGGCTCCTATGCATAAAGAGCTGCTCAGGCTCCCCCATCTCTCCCCCTCCCTCCCTCACCTCTCTCTGTCTCTCTGTCTTTCCATCTCTCTGTCTGTGTCTGTCTGTCTCTGTCTCTCTCACATACACACACAAACACACATGCACACACACACACACACAGCCACTATTCCATTTCATGAAATATTGTTATTGCTTTCTTCCAAGCTTGCTGCACATTGTTAACATTTCAGGTAGTGGTTGATTATTATTTACTACCCAAACAACCATATGGCAATGCTTACGGACAATGACCATTTGAGTGTGTGTGTGTGTGTGTGTGTGTGTGTGTGTGTGTGTGTGTGTGATTTTTGTCAGCTTCTTGCAGGAATGACTATTTCTCTGATGGCTTTGGAGAAAAATTATTTTGGATTTTTTGGTCTAAGAATTCAATTTCATTATCACAATTATTGTCATTGCCATTACAGCCAAGAAAGCCAAAAAAGAAAAAGCCAAGAAAGATATATTTCAATATTTGATAATCCATGAGATTAAGAAAATAATAGACTAAAGGAAGGTACTTGTTTTATGCTCAGAGGGGAGAGGTGTTTTTTTTTTTCTGGGCTCAGAACCTGTATTTATTATTTGATGGCTCATGATATCAAGAGATTCACTCTCTTTGGGGCCATATTTTATTTTCTGTTGGTTAAAGGTTTTTATTTTTAAATTGTGTGTATGTATGAGCATGTGTAAGAATATGCACATAAGCATCGGTGCCTGGAGGGCACTGGATCTCCTGGAGCTGGAGTTACAGGTGGTTGTGAGCACCCCTACTGTGAGCTCTGGGGATTGAACTTGGGTCCTTGGCAAGTGCGGCTTAGCTTCTTAGCTGGGAGCAGGAAGTTCTGTGTTCCTGTCTCTGAAAGGATTATCACACACTGCAGACTGTGGGAGTTTTAGATAAAATACTTGCATAGAGAAGCTGATAAGCAGATGAATATTCAGTAGTTAGGAGTTGAGGTTGTTATAGAAACAGAGGTCTCCAGATTCAGGGTCTTTCTACCTTCCTGTATGTACCTTCTCGGAGATAAGGAGTTCTCCCATGTGTTGGGATGGAAAGAAAAACAGAATTCAAAGATGAGAGGCCAATGAGCCAACTCCAAGAAGACACAAATGACAAGCACACAGGGCAGGAAAGCTGGCAAGAGAACCACAGGAGGTTTAACTGAGAAGGCACTGTAGGCATCTGAGTACTGTCCCCTGGCACCGGCACCCTAAGTGCTGAGAATCACATGACATAACCAGCAAGGAGAAAAACAAATCCCTTAATCCCATTCTGTTTACTATCTGTAAGCTAACTTTTAAAGACTTTGTGTTGGGTAAATAGTAAAAATGAAATCACTTACCAAGGGTTAATATAAAATGCCAAAAGATAATCAGTCCAAAGACATGAAGGCAGCAGGGTTAAGAAAGCAAACACACTCCTACGCCTGTGAGCATTAATAAACAACAGATGCAAAGATGAAAACATGGTAAGGGTTAGTAATTCCGCTGTGAACAGATAGCAGAAAGTTACCTGCCATGGTCAACTCGTACCACAGTTAAATATGATTACCCTCCGAAGGCTTAGAGTGGAAGGCTCAAAGGCAACAAGAAGGGCCAACTCGGCTTCCATCCACACCCATCCTCATTGTCATCTGAGACAACTGTCAACTCATTTGGCAGCAATTCATCTGCTCTTCAGAGGTTTCCTCTTTTTCATTCATTTCACTGAGGGTCATTAGCTGGCTGGGGTGTTATTTTCGGTCATCACCCCTTCCAGCATAACTGAATTTAAGAAGCCTGGTAGCAGCACAGAGACTTGTAGGAGTTGGATATAGATGGGCAGGTCCCTCACATGGCTTCCACGAGGACCACTTTTTCCTACCACATCCTTACCAAACTGAACCACTTCATGTAACTTTAAACTGTATCTTGTTTCTTAAAGCACCAATTCAGTATGCTATTTGGGTATCATTTGTTTAAAATCAACAAATCACCCGAGGCCTTGTGTTTTTCAATGGTTCTCATCAGCGTGGAAGTAAGACACTAAGGCATTTCATTTTAATTCTATTTGATATAAAAGGTCTGATTGGAATGTGTGATTTCAGGTATGCACACAGCACTCAAGACAGTGGACGGACAACTATCCTTAGAAGCACGTTAAAATTAGAAGAAAACTGTGATTTTATTAGAACAGATCCCCACCTAGGTAGCCAAGCTCACTCCCTCAGACTGTACTGCTGAGGGTCAAACTAAGTTTGCTACAAGCTGCAGGAGAATTTTCTTTGCTTTTATAGAAATGTCCTGAAGGGAAATCTTTTCTTTGCTTTTAGTTTTCCCAAACTGGTCTAAGATTTTACAAATTGAGACTAGCCATGAAGTTCATCAATGCATTGGTTTCTAGGGTAACAGGTGCAACTAAGGCAGGTTCTGGAGGAGCCTCATGCCACTACCTTGGGGACCCAGCCTTTTAACAGGAAGAAATGGGAGTTGGTGAGTCTCTTAACCTTGAGAAGATGCCTATCATACTTGAACAAATCTTCTCATGTTTTTGAGATTGTCAGCATTGAGGGCTTATAAATTCTCTTTCTTCATATCTTGATTGATCATATTTTAATAAAAACACTCTATTCATGTTACAACTTTAAAATGGCCCAAAGTGCAGTCATATCAAACAGAATCTAATTTCAACTCTGTTTTCAACCAGAGTGGCCATCACCCACACCCAGAGAGGGAGAACACATATTTTAAATAAAGTTTTTTTGTTTTGTTTTGTTTTTTTACTTTGTTGATTCTGTGTGTGGGGAAGAGTTTGTGGTCTCTCACATCTGTTTCGTCAAACCACTTTGGGGGAAATGGGGTCATTTAAGCTCTTTGATGGTTGCCTGCAAACTCCATGCTCAGGGAACCCTGGTTCCTTGAATAGAATATGTTTACTTAATTGGTGATTCTCTTAGATACTCTGAACTGAATGCTAAGCTGAACAGGTATAACAGCAATGAAATTCATCTCTCAATATTTCCCTAATTCCTTAAACATCTCTTCCCTCTAGGACCTTCCTTCCTGATTGCAAACGACAAGGGGATCATAAAATTTTCAAGTTGTTTCTATCTTTGATGTAAGAGGTGAGAGCTTCAGGCTGTACACTTATACTTAATTTTTGAATGGAGGTGGTGGCTCCCATTGCCAGGCATGTGACCGTGTTGCTTTAGTCAAGTCCCCCTCTGGCCACTGACTGCCACTTGTTCATTGTGGCTGGTGTAGTGGGGCCCTCCATCAGCTTTGGGCCCTTTTCATGACTTTACTGGTCCTTTTTCCCTCTTAAGGATTGTATCCCATTCATAGAATCCATTCTGGCCCATGATGATCGAGACATTGATTGCCCAGTGAAATAAAGAAAGGATGGCCAGAAAGGAAAAAAAAAAAAAATTACCAATGTCTTAAAGACAATTCAATCAAATTGGAAGCATGCAATGGCCAGCTACGCCAGCTGGAGACCTGTCCCAAAATAAAACTCACCAACTGTAGGGAAGTTTCCCTTCCCTCTCCAAAGATGCAAAGTTGACAAACGTGCCAGCTCCACACTCCCTGTTTGAAAGAGACAAAAGCAAAGTGACTGATTGTCAGATCGCTTTACCTGGTAGCCAGGCCAGGTGAGCCCTTATCCAGCTTATCGTGACAGTATTTGAAAACAACGGGCTAGGAAAAAAAATGGAAATTTTCTAAGATTCTCTTTTGTCTACAAGGCCAAAAACAGAGAGAGATAAAACACAGAGGAGAGAGAGATAAAACACAGAGGAAGAGCCCATTGAAATGTAACAAATCTCCCATCTGCCCTTGCAGTGCTGACCTCCTGACCTTGCTCCCGGGGACTGCGATTTATTACGTGCTTCCTCAGCGCGAGCCACCAAACTGTAGTTTTCTTTTTCCTCCACTGACAAGCTCTCATGGGTCTCTTTCTGTTACCTTCTTTTCTGGAACTATGTAAATAGCTCTCTCTCCCTCTCCCTCTCCATTTTTGACTGCCTCTCCTCCCCCCCCCCTTCTCCTCTCTCCCTCTCTGTGAAATGCATGTATGTTAGAAGGGAATAGGTGCCTGAATACATGTATATTTAGGCCAGAAGAGAACTTAGGCTCATTCTATATCACTCTTCACTTTGTTCCCTTGAGAAAGACTCTCACTAAACCAGGAGCTAGGATGGCTACGGAAAGCCCCCAGAATCCTCTTCTCTCTGAACCTTACCCACACCTGGCTTTTCACGTAGGTCCTCTGGATTTGAACTTAGGCTTGCATATCAAGCATTCTTACCCACAAGTCACCCCTCCAGCCCCTCTTCCTGACAAGGTCCCCGTCATGCTGTCCTGCAGCTTCAGCCAAGGCCCTCTTCTCTTTCGTTACCCTCTGATTTCTCCAACTCTTTTGCTTTAATATCATCCATATGCAGTTACTCTTACATGTCTCTCTTCATGCAAGATTGTGTGCTAGACAGTGGATTGCAGAGCCAGCTGCATCTTCCAAACCCGCGTTAGAAGTGTTTCAAACTCCTCTCTCCCAGAAGTGGGACCTTGGTGTTCCCTGACTGGCATGCTGCCCTCTCTTGCTGATAGCAGCGCCGTCCTTCCTGCTGTCAGGGCCAAACCCCTGTGGTTATCCTTTATGCATTCAGTTTCTTAGCCAGTCCATGAGCTCTGTTTTCAGGGAAGCTCCCCTTTGGTTCTAATACTCAGGACTGAATACTATAGTATGTTTTTCTTAGACCAGTGGTTTTCAACCTTCGCAGCCCTTTAATACAGTTCCTCATGTTGTGGTGACCCCAACATTAAAAGTATTTTCTTTGTGTTGGAGGTTGGTCTGATGTGTGTTACTGGTCCTCAAGATGTGGGTCCACCAATCTTTGTTGCCTACACCTACCTGATTGGCTTATTAAATGGCCTATACCTGGGCAGGGCAGAATGGGGTAGGCATGGCTAAGGTTCCAGAGATTTTGGGGACAGGAGAATCACAGGAAACAAAACAGATGGACAGGAAGAGAGGAGGGAGGAAGACTCCATGATGGGTTAGGTGGAGAAGGAACCATGTGGGCTGGGAGGAAGGACTCCTATAATGGCATGAAAAGGCCCAGATGAAGAATATAAGCAAGTATCTTGGGATTATGGATGGAAGGTAGGCCAGATGAAGACGGTTAAGGTGGACTGCATTGGATGGGTTTGGGAGGTAAATGGTGATTGAGATAGCATAGGTGAAATATCTTCCTGGTTCAGAGTAAATAAGGAAATTATAACATCTAACAGTGTCTGTGTCTTATAACTTGTGATAGTTATAAGTGTGGTTAGATAATACCACAGTGATAATCTTAGGGCTGATAAAAAACATTATATAGCCCAACACTCATTCTTTATTTACTACAACATCTTTGCCACTTTATGACTGTAATTTCGCTACTGTTATGAATCGTGATGTAAATATCTGATATGTAGGATATCTAATATGCAACCTCCGTTAAAGAGCTGTTCCACCCCAAAGTGGTTGTGAGCCAAAGGTTGAGAACCACTGCCTTAGACTGGGATAATACCCCCTCCAGCTCATGTGATCCTCTTTTCATCACCCCGATATGGCCCGTTTTCTACATCAAATCAAAATGAAAGTATCCAAACTCATTAGCTATCACTAATCTGCTCCGAACTCTGCCAGGGCTCTTCGTTTCAGTCGGAGCCCTGTGTGATCTGGCATCACCTTCCACCCTTCCCATTATCTCTTTGCTTTAGCTGTACTGTCCTTTCCTGTAGTCTTTGACTGCATTAGCCATGACTTTGTCCCTAGGGCCTTTGCAATAGGTGTTTTGTTTTTTTTTTGTTTTGTTTTGTTGTTTTGTTTTGTCTTTACACCGGATGCATTGTTCCCACAGATAACATGGCTGTTCTCGCCATGGCTGTTCAAGCCTTTGCTTTAAATGGTTACCCTCCTAGTGACGTCATCCCACCTTCCAGGGCTTCTTTCCATATTCCGACACTGTTGATCTCCATTATTTTCTGCTATGACCCTCTAACACACTATGGAGTTATAGTTTGTCTTCAGTGTTTATCTGAGTCCCCACTGGCAAGGCAGACTACATCAAGTGTTGCCAGTGACAGAACCACGTGCTTAGCACTCAGGGCAGTTGTTACACAGCAAGTATCCACAAGAATTTGCTAAGCAGATGAATAAATCTTGGTGATCTGCACAAGTTCAGACAGTTTGAAAGTCCAGTCCTTCCTTAAGGAGGACAATGTTATTGTTCTTCCCTGTAGCCCTTCTATGTCCAAGGCCCCTCAACACCCTGAGTTACTGTAATGCCAGCCTTAATCAGCTAGTGGAGGTACTCACAAGTGCCCATTGTCTTATATCATCATGTTACATTCTTATTCTTTTAATAACCTGGGTCAGTTTGTCTTTAAAAAGATCTTATTCTTGTTGCTAGCTGGGTTATAAACTCTTACTGAACTTGATTCCTTCCTTCCTTCCTTCCTTCCTTTCTTTCTTTCTTTCTTTCTTTCTTTCTTTCTTTCTTTCTTTCTTTCT
>NW_026585609.1:4135033-4193286 GCF_907164565.1 Psammomys obesus
TCTCTCTCTTCTTTCTTTCTCTCTATTCTTTCTTTCTCTCTCTCTTTCTTTCTTTTCTTCCTCTCTCTTTTCTTTCTTTCTCTCTCTTTTCTTTCTTTTTCTCTCTTCTTTCTCTCTTTCTTTCCTTCCTTTCTTTCTCTCTTTCTTTCTTTTTTTCTTTCTTTCTTTCTTTTTCTCTCCTTTCTTTCGACAGGGTCTCACTATGTATTTCTGCCTGGCCTGGAACTTGCTATATAGACAAAACTGACCTCACAGAGATCAGCCTGTCTCTGCCCCCAGAGTGCTGGGATTAAAGGCATGGGCTACCACCCCAGATTTATTTTTAATATACCCTATAAGACATTGCTTAAATCATGATGAGAGAACAACTTTTAAAAGGTATTGATTTGTAATTCAGCTGGCCAGCTATACAACTATATATTTGAAGCAAATTTCTCAAATGAATGGTTATCAAATGAGCAGCAATGTCTTCAGAGAACCGACAGATTATCCTGGTAATGTGAAGAAATTACTTGAGATTGTGTCTAAAGAAAAGAACTTGAGGTTTTCCTAGTGGCAGCATGCTTGCCTAAAAGGCGCAGGCCCTGGCTTCCATCTGCACATCATCATCATGACCATACCCCCCACCCCCACACACAGACAGACAGACGGGGGCGGGGTTACACACATACACTTACACAAATGAACAACAGCACTTTTCTTACCTAGCCATCTGCAGGTGTTTCTTTCTGAGGATGACTAGGGTCACTAGTAGCAGTCCGATTAGCAGCGTGCTGAGGATGGCCAGCACCGAGATCACCACCACGTTAGGGTTCATCTCTGTAACTAAGGGGGGAAGCCAGATGTCGCTATAGATTACAGGACATGGAAACTGACAGCCATGCCTAGCCTTTCATCTATCCTTAGGGATGTTGAGTTTATAATGAAGATGATAATGGCAAGAACCATATCTGTCTAAGGGAACCATTGTCTTCTAGCAGAGCTCTGGAGGCTGACGGATGGTCCTTAGGTATATGGAGAAGCTGAGTCTTTTTCCTAAGCCTCTCACATGCAGGATACTCTACACAGAAAGGTGCAAGTGTGAGAAGGATCAATGCCATGCCTTGCAACTATCTGAAAATTTAAAATAATCTAGAAGGCATTACCATGCATTACCATTGTGTTTAACATTTTCAAAAGCCTCGAAGGTGGCAGGCTCTTATTTTATGTCCGTGCCTTTAAAGTCAGGAAGCACAGCTGTATAGTTTGCTCTCAGCTAATAATGTATAGGAACAAGGCATTAGCAAGCCACCATCTGTAGTGGCACTTTCCTCATTACCAGAAGCAGGCTTTCTGACGATCTGTAGCCATATGCTCAGAGGTTTCCCATCTGCACCGACACAGAGATTAAATCTATTAATAAGTTGGAGAGTCCTTAAGAGTGGGGCCGCTCTCATGTATTTTCCCTGATGAAAGGTCTGCTCATCGTGTATGAACAGGGAACCAGAAGCAATGTTAATAGGTGCCATGTCTTTGTAGAAGTCTTCATGGTGATCCAGGGGAGATGCGGGCCTTCTTTTGCAGGTCAGAAAACAACACAACTGATGGGCCTGGCAGTACATGCCTGCACTCCAGCACTTGGGAGGCTGAGGAAGGAGGACTAGGGGCTTGGGGGCACTTTGGACTATATGAGTTTGAGGCCAGCCTGAGCTACATAATAACCTGTCTCCTTGAGAACTTGCGACTTGCCACCTCTGCTCAGGTTAGTGCCTGAGTGCTGAGAAGAGGGCCAGGCTCAGGCAACTCTACTGGGACCCCACACTTACTTGCCAAGCTTATTTGTTTTCACCTGTAAGAAAACTGGGCCAAAAAAAAAATCACCTGTTGCTCAAGTTTCCTGGGGAAAGGACCAGAATTAACAGACATTAAAGTGCACTTGAAAGAGTGCACCAAGAGTACAGAAGCTAGGCATGGTGGCATATGACTATAATTCCAGCTTTTGAAGGAAGGGATGAGGCAGGGGCATTCCTGTGACTTCAGGAAGGAATGATACGGGAGGATTCCTATGCATTCCAGGCCAGCCAGGACCATGCAGTGAGAACATGTTTCAGCTTCACTTTGCATCAAAAACCAAGTCAAATCAAACCAAACCAAACAGGCAAACAAACACCCAGGGGGACAGTGCCGTGAGATGCACGATGAAACATCATTAAAACATTGCCCGTGTCCTTTTCTCTCTTCTAACAAATAAAAAGTCAACAGCAAAGACTAAAAACAAAACAAAATCCCATCACTGCTTTTAGCTGATGAACGCATCACTGGTGTGAGAGACCCAAAAGCAGATCTGTTAAAGGGACAGTCAGATGGCCTGTCACTCCCGCCGAGAACGGTGCACATCCTACACTGCAGGAAAAGAATGAGGAGGCCGACATTGTTCCGGACTTTGCGTTAATCGCTAATTTCCCCATGCATGGCCGAAGTAGCGGCTTTCTTGCTTGGATTTTAAGTTAAGAATTGTAACTACTGTTTGACTGTAGTTACAGTCCTTTGGCTGACCCTTCAGCCAAGGACTAGTAAAGATGAGAACAAGTTGGTCAGGACTGTGTCTACCACTCTTGGGGACTCTTAAGGATGGTGACCTTGGGGATACCCTAGTCTTTTTGCAGCAAACACTAAGGCTTTCTGTATTTTTACTTCTGATTTCCAAAACAACCTAAAATGAAGCTGGAGAGGTGCTTCAGCTATTTAAAGCACTAGATGCTCTTCAGGGAATGTGGATTTGGTTCTCAACGCCCACATGTTTGCTCACAACCATCTCTTTCTCTAGTTCCGGGGGATCTGATATTCCCTTCTGATCCTTGAGGACATGAGGCATGTACATGTACATAGACACAAATGCAGGCTAGACTATATCCTCAGTAACAAAAATATATGAAGAATTCAAGCGCACTTTGGGCTTGGAGTCAAGGGCTCCCTGAACCTGAGGCTTGGGATATTTTCAGAGGAAGATTGGTTCTATCAAAGAAGCAGGTTATGCATATCTAGAAATATATTTTTATGTATATATTACAGCCTATCTACCTATCTATCTATCTATCTATCTATCTATCTATCTATCTATCTATCTAATATAATGTAAAAACTTCCAAAGACCATATTATCATAATCCGTGTAATTAATTACCCATTGTGGAGACAGCTATGAATGTAGGGACACTGGGGCTGTTGTGGCTGAAGCTGGTGACGCTGCAGTTGTAGGCGGTGGCCGGGAGGAGGCTGGAGATGGTCACAACATGGGAGGAAACAGCTATTGGTTCCTGGAGATGAAAAGAAGAAAACACATTTTATGCCACCCTCACCCCTTTTGTTTTTAAAACTATTTTTCATATCAAGGAGGTTGTATGCAGAGTAAAAACAATTAAAAGATGGAAAAGGTTAGTAGTGAAAAAAAATCATTCCTTCTTTGTTTATTCCTTTCCACACTACTCTGTTCCACGGAGGCGGCTGTCATTACTGGGTGTTTTGCTCCTTGTACATGTTTGATGGAGGTATAAATGTAGACAGTCATGAATGATAACACAGTTTACTGCTTATTTTTTACTTGAATCATCAGTATCTTTTACCATTCTTACTATTAGTCTGTATTAAGCTAAAAACAATTAAAACTGTGTGTATTGAATGATTGTCTGCCTGCCTGTATGGGTACCACATACGTTCAGTGCCTGGAGAGACCGGAAGAGAATACCATATCCACTGCAAACTGGGGTTGCTGACAGTGGTGAGCAATCATGTCAGTTCTGGGAGCCAGACCTCAGCTCTCTGCAGGAGCTGGAGGTGTTCTTAACCCCAGGCCATCTCTCCAGCTCCTGTTTCACCCTTTTTAAGGAGTGCACACAAGCCCATTGAGAGTCCTTTTTTTTTTTTTTTACCTCACCACCGTCCTACTGATGAAGGTTTAAGTGGTCATTGATTTCTTTATGTGCTATTGCCAACAACCAATGCTAAGTAAACACCATCTTGAAAACATAGGACTAATTGTGTGTGTGTAGTCTCCTACTGTATTTATATACGGGTGATGGTTAATGTTGGTCATCTGCTCGGCAGGACCTGGAGTCACCTACAAGGTGGGAGACTGTTTGGCACAGGTTAGCCTCTAGGCAAGTCTGTGAGAGATTTTATTGTGATCAGGTTAATCCCAGTAAGAAGACCCCCCTCCCCAAAGGAGGTTGGCGCTGTTCTCTGAGCTTGGAGCCCAGACTGCAATAAAAGGAGGAAGCTTTCTGAACAAAGACATTGTCATTCTCGGCTTCTCTGGGTTACTGACAAAATCTGACCAGCTGCCTCCAGCTCCTCTGCCAGGACTTCCCCACAATGAAGGACTGTACCCCAAAAATGTGAGCTGGAAGAGACTCTCCCGGAAGTTGCTTTTGTTTGAGTATTTTATCACAGCAACAGGAAAAACTAAAACACCAATGGTGGACACACACACACACACACACACACACACACACACACACTGCATGTGAAAATGTATATACTCATACATTCCCAACAGTTGAATTACTCAGTCACAAAGTATTCCTTTTTAAAACTCAAAACTATTAAAAGCTTATCCTTCACAGGCCAGCTTACCTGCTTACCACGGCTGTGTGGTGATGACTGTTTTCCTTCATTCTTTCTGACATGTCACATTCGTCTGTAGGCTTTGCCAATAAAAATTGTGTCTAGTAGTTTTGATTTGCATTTCTTATCACGAAGGAAGCTATAAATAATTCACATTGAAGGATCTTTTCTTCTTGTTTTACTATGTGTTTGCTTTGTCGTTTTTACTTGAAGTGATTCTTTACATATTAAGAGCCCTACCTCTTTGTCTGCATTCTCTATTTTTATCACACTCATCCAAAGCTGGCAATAGTAGATGATCAGAAGGAAAATTAGTTCATTTTAAAGAAGAACAAATTGCTAATTTGTTGGCTCCATGGGCAGACAGTCACACACACACACACACACACTGCACAAATAAAACAAAATGAACCAGCATGATCTCTTTTTCAAAATAAGATCCCTCACACCCATCAGAATGGCTAAGATAAAAAACTCAAGGGATGACACATGCTGGCGAGGTTGCGGAGAAAGGGGAACCCTCCTCCATTGCTGGTGGGAATATAAACTTGTACAAACACTTTGGAAATGAATCTGGCGTTTTCTCAGAAAATTAAGAACAGTGCTACCTCAAGATCCAGCTATACCATTCCTGGGCATATATCTGAAAGATGCTAAACCATAAAACAAGGACATTTGCTCAACTATATTTATAGTGGCATTATTCATAACAGCCAGAATATGGAAACAACCTAGATGCCCCTCAACTGAGGAATGGATACAGTAATTGTGGTACATTTACACAATGGAATACTAGTCAGCAATTAAAAACAAGGAAATCATGAAATTTGCAGGCAAATGGTGGGCTCTAGAAAAGATCATCCTGAATGAGTTAACCCAGAAGCAGAAAGACACATATGGTATATACTCATTTATAAGTGGATATTAGCCATATAATATAGGATAAATATACTAAAATCTATAGTCCTAAAGAAGCTAAATAACAAGGTGGACCCTAGGGAAGAGGCTGAAACTTCACGCAAAAGGACAAACAGGATAGACATTGGAAATAGGAGAAGACAAGAAACAGGACAAGACCCTTCCACAAGGGAACTCTGAAAGACTGTACCCATCAGGGTATCAAAGGAGATACTGAGACTCACAGCCAAACTTTGGACAGAGTGCAGGGAATCTTACGAAAGAAGGGGGAGATAGAATGACCTGGAGAGGATAGAAGCTCCACAATGAGACTAACAGAGCCCAAAACCCTGGGCCCAGGGGGCCCTGCTGAGACTGATACTCTAATCAAGGACCATCCCTGGAGAGGACCTCAACCCCCTGCTCAGAGGAAACCCATAGGCTGCTCAGTTTCCAAGTGGGTTCCCTAGTAAGGAGGCTGTCACTAACATGAACTCAGTGGCTGGCTCTTTGATTGCCTCCCCCTGGTGGGTGCAGCCTTGCCAGGCCAAAGAGGAAGATGATGCAGCCAGCCTTAATGAGACCTGATAAGCAAGGGTCAGAGGGAAGGGGAGGAGGTCCTCCCCTATCAGAGGACCAGGGAAAAGGCATAGGAGGAGAAGGGGGAGGTTGGGTGGGACTGTGAGGAGACAAGGAAGGGGGCTACAGTGGGGATACAAAATGAATACATAGTAATATATATT
Source organism: Psammomys obesus (assembly GCF_907164565.1). Taxonomy (NCBI): domain Eukaryota; kingdom Metazoa; phylum Chordata; class Mammalia; order Rodentia; family Muridae; genus Psammomys; species Psammomys obesus. Next base: position 4,141,275 of record NW_026585609.1, read on the forward strand.
ATATTAAATATATATTATATGAAACAGTACATCCTAACAAGATGGCAGCCAATGGGCACTTTTGATTTCTCATCCCATTCATAACTTGGTCTAGAAAAGAATTACAGCCAGGAAAGAAGACTTGCTAGCAGGACCAAATTGTAGCAGGTAGCTGACTAACTGTTGTCTCCTAATGGAAGACATCACTATAGTTACAGAAGAGAAAATTCATTCCTGGCAAAAGAGTTATTTTCCAAAAAGATTCTTAGAACAGAGACAGGACTTAGCTACTGAACACAGATCAAAAGAGATAAATTTGTAGATGGGACTATCAAAGAGGCAGAGGAATCAAAGCAGATTATCTCAGCAATCAGTCTGAAAAGATTTGTTCTCCCAGCCATCCTGTTCTTCCTTCTCAGACACAAGGCCTTCATTTTTTGAAAGAGCATCAATTATTTGTGCGGGAGGAATTACTCTGTCCCCTGCAGCGTATGAACTCCCTGGCTAACTGCTGCTTTTATTTCCCCCTCTGGCTTTAAAGCTCTTTCTTTCTGTCACCTCGCTACTCCCAGAGGTGGGCACTTCTGCCCCTTCATCATGACCTGGAGAAAAATCAAGTACTTTATCATTTCTGTTCCTCGTGACCCCAAAACTTAGGCAATAGTCATGTCTCAGGTTTTTTTGTCTTTTAAATTATTTCCACAATGTATAAGTTCCCAATCTTTGCTGGAGAACTTATATTTTACTTACTTCTACACTTGCATAATTATTTCTAATATCTTTTCAAGTTTAAAATATTATTAGATGATATAACAATTTATAAATAATTTTTAAAAGCTGAAGGCAGGAGTTGATTTTATGTTATTTTATTTTTATGTTCCCTAGCACACCTTTCAAACACTGGGCAACTAGTTCCTAACTGTTAAAGCATACTTGAGGTAGTAAAGTCTTTACAGGTATATCCCACAAATACTGCGAATTTCTACCTTTGCAACCCAGAAGAACAAGCAGGCAGTTTTCACACCTAGTAGTCCCATGAAACAGAAGCTTCTAGTTTCCCCCACTAGCCTTAATCAGAAGTAACTCAGAAGGAAAGTTGAGGCAGCTTCCTTTCAGTACCTGTAGCTTGGCATCGTGGCCCAAGCCAAGCTGTTGGCAGAGGACTTCGAAGAAATCAGCGACGCCCTCCTCAACCCACAGCAGGGTCACCGACGTCTGTGTTTTGTTCACTGCGAAGAGTGATTTCGGAGGGGCTGGCTCTGAGGGAAGAGCAAACTTTTAAAAAATGACATTAATACGCACATGTATGTTCTTTTAATCGTAATCAGGTGGCTGTCCCGAGAACTCACAGATAGGTCGGTAAGAGCCTGCACTTTATACTGCTTGTGAATGTGCCCACCCGCAAAGCCCGTCATCTACATCTGAAGGCGAGTGCTCTGTGTATTTCCCCACTTTTATTTTCAACTTCTCCTTTTGGACACTTCTGTTTTCTGCTTCAGCTTTATAGCCAGAGTCTATTAATAGTTCTGTGTCATCGTCCTGGAGCTAGTATTGTCCTGACAACACATAACTTTCTGGATGAGACACAGATAAAGGAAGAGCAGAAGGAGAAGGAGGTGGAGGAGGGGACGAGGGGCTCTTTTTCTTTAAGATGATGAAGTTTGGGCCTTAGACTCAACCTGTCTTCCTTTTTTCTTTCTTTTTTTTTTTTTTTTTTTTTTTTGTTTAAATTCTCCTCTTGGGTCAGAAATTGGATTCTTGAAACTGTAAAGAAAATTAAGAGAGATAAAACTAAACAGATAATACTATTTTTCTTTTTGGAAAAGGATGATGGAAGGGAACCAGATGCTTAGTAACACATTAGAGATGAAAGTTTTCTCACAGATCTTTTATCTTGATCAATAAATTAATACGTTAGTCATGGGCCCCGCACCATGCTATGTGGCCCACGTTCTGTTTGTTTCCAGGAATTGAGTCACTAGCTCAGTTGGCTTGGTCCTCTCTTCTGGTGAGTTTTCTACAGTCCTAGATCCCATTTCTGATTTTTTTTCTTCTCTTCTCATGTCCTGTATTGTGGATGCTATGTAGTGATGCCGTGTGGTGATGCCGTGTGGTGATTCTGTGGTGATGCCGTGTGGTGATGCTGTGTGGTAAATGCCGTGTGGTGATGCCGTGTGGTGATGCCGTGTGGTGATGCCGTGTGGTAATGCCGTGTGGTAAATGCCGTGTGGTGTTGCTGTGGTCCTTCTTTCCAGGTCCTCGGGTATGTAAACTGCTAAGCTGGCTGTCCTGGACAGATGCTGGGCCCTCGTCTTCTGGCAGATACCCTGGACACCGCTTGCCTGGACGTACTGTATCTTCTTCCTGGTTGAACTGGCAGTGCGCTCTCCCAGCCACACCTCCCTTCCAGATAGCCAGATCTCTGCTGTAGATCCTCCGCTGTTGTTAGTTGATTTTTTTAAAAATACTTTCTGCCCCACTCTCCTGAATCTGGTCCTTAATCCTGGATTTTCACAGTGCTTGGATGTCCTGTGAAACTGTTGCCCCCTTTCAAGTCTTTTCTGGTCAGGTTTGTACTTCTTTTTAGAATATCATAATTATGGCCTGGTAAGCAAACAAGTATTTTAAAAGAAGAATCAATGCAGGTGGCCTCAACTTGCTTCCAACTAGAAAAAGTTATTTTTTTCTTGAGAACGTGACAAGTTTAGGTGAGAGTGTTAAACGGGAGAAGAGTCAGCCTGGACGGGTGAAAACCCCAAGGTGTGCTAGGATCTCCTTGCCACTGGCAAGTGTAATCTACTCCTCCAGGAAGCCTTCTGTCTCACTTCATTTCTGAGGAAAAGAGACAGACGAACCCTCAAGTGTCAAAGGTCACTGTCTCCTCCCATTCTTCACTGCTGACAAGACTGAGTTGGATGTAAATCTGCCGTGATTTGTACCAGCTTAGAATCAGGTCTTGGAGAGCAAGCGTGTATGGTCAGAGAAGAACTGGATAATTTTAGGCTTAATATTTCTCTTCTAAGAACACATACTACAAGGCCATTCAGAGCAGCATGCACCCCTGACCCTGACACCTGTAGCATAGGAGCAGAAAGGTCAGGAGTTCGAGGGCAGCCTCCGTTCCACAGCAAGTTTGAGGCTAGAATAGGTTGTATGAAAACATGTCTTAAAAACCAATCTAACAAAAAAAAAAAAAAAAAAAAAAAAAAGAGAGATTAAAAAGTGATTTAAGGGTGGCAAATTGCCTGCCAGTCAAGCATGAGGTCCCCAGTTCGGATACCCAGCACCACATACAAAGTCAGGCAAGGTGGCCTGTGATTCCAGCATTGAGCAGAGAGGTACAGGCAGATCCCAGGAGCTCTCTGGAACCAGCAAACTCTGGGTTGAATGAGATACCTTGCCTCAAAGAGGAAGGTAGAGAGTGACTGGGAATGAATCCAGATGATGTGCATGTCACACAGCACCACACAGACAAGCGTGTGAAGCACCACATGGTCAGGGGGAAGGTGCCGAGGCTAATTACCATTGTTTGATATGGACCATAAGAGGATTAAAGAGGATGAAGCCGCTGCCTCTCTCAGGAGGGGAACTGACCTCTGAAGTCAGGGCAGATGCCTAACCCTTTGTGCTTCTCCAGGAAACCCCTTCTTTCTCCTGAGATCATAAAGGCAATAGTCAAGAATAATGCTTAATTTTGGAGCAGAGCCTAATGTCTTTGTTGTGAGATTCATCTTTTTCTCCTAATCCATATCCTTACTTCCTTTCTTTCGGTGGGGGCAGGGCAGAGAGAGAGAGATACAGAGACACACATACAGAGAGACAGAGGATACAGCAAGATACAGAGAAAGACACAGAGAGAGACTGAGACTACCCCGTCTTGGATATCACTGTGTGCCTAGGCTGCCCTTCTACCCATGGCAGTCCTGCTTCAGCTTCTGAAATGTAGGGAGTGAAGGCATGTGACACCGTGTCCCTGTCACTCTTTATGCTGATGACACTCATCGCAGTAACTGTCGGCCGAACAATATTTACGAGCTCCTGTTGTATCCGAAAGGGCCGTAGTGGGCCCCTCACTATTTGTGTTTCATTCGTTTAAACTTGACGAGTTTTACAGACCTCCTGCAACGTGACATTGGCAGGAAGGATTAAGTCGTCATGCTGTAAAAATCATCTCTATTACTGATGTGGGGGCAAAAAAACTACTTGTAATCGTCAGTCTCCGTGTGGAGTTTTCCATAATTTCCTTCATGTGTAAAAATACACGTCTGCAGCCTTTTTTCATGTATATTATAATAAAGTTTTCACAGCAGAATAAAGTATTTTCATATCAATTATTTTCAGCTGCGAGAAGCAAACTATCTCCCACGGAAGCAGTGGAGGCTTCCAGGAGAGGCAGCATGATGCTCGGGTTGATGAGAGGAAAATCTGCAAGAGAAAGCAATGTTGGAAGGAAGGGGGGGGGGGGAACTACTCAGGATGAGTCATGATAGGTGTGTTACGGTAAGTGTGTTTGTTGCAATACATGTATCACAATAAGTGTGTCAGGATAAGTGTGTCACATGTGTGTCACGATAAGTGTTCCAGGATAAGTGTGGCAGGATACGTGCACCATAAAGTCTGGAGGAGAGAAGTTTAAGCAACAGGAGTCTGTCAGATCTGGGACTTTTTGGACCTCTCTCCATCGACCTAGGAAGACTCATTTCCTAAATTTAACCAGGAATTTGAATATTTAAGAAAGAATACTGAAGAATCTAAGAAGCACTCAGACAAACTTTAGCAAACATATTTAAATCATGAATTAGGGGCTGGAGAGGTGAATCAGAGCACTAGCTGCTCTTCCAGAGGACCCAAGTTCAGTTCCCAGCACCCTCATGGAAACTTAGAACTGCCTGCAATTCCAGTCCCAAGGGACCTAATGCTCTTTCTGGATTCTGCAGGCACCAGGCATGCAAGTGGAGCAGAGATGCATGCAGGCAAAACACTCATTAAAAAACCTATTGACAATGGTGTGCGGGGTATTCATTAAATTCTTGCTGTACCAAATACGTTAAAAAATTCTTCTCCGTGGTCAAATTGTGTCTTTGAGAATTTTTCGTTCTCACCAAAGTTTTCATGGCTGAGATTAAGAACGCCTAGCTGATGTCCTAAAATCTAGTTTCCAAAAAAGGGAAGAGAAAGCCACAGTGTGGTGGGTGTGGTTTGTTCCTTCCCCCAAAAATCGCGAAGCCAGTAAACCATAAGGAGCGGCAGCCGCACAGGAGGTCCAGCCTGTCTGCAGCTCCAGGCTGGGCGTGTGTGGAGCTGATCCCCCGCTCCAGCTAGCTCTCAGGGGAACTGCTTGCTGCTGTGTGATCCGGGTGAAGCGGAACTTCACAAGGGTGGTTTACAGGGGTGGAGATGGGTTTTCTCTTCCTTTGCTGGCTCATCCCACCCTCTCTGCCTGGAATCTTCTCTCTGCTAAGCCTCTGGGTGCTGGAATGGGGGCCACGCCCAAGCTCCTCAGTCTCTAATTCATCATCCCAGATCGGAAGTTCCCTGTGATCTCCGGACACAGATCGGTCATCTCTTCGCTTGACACCCTCACTGTAGTTTTCATCTCATTTTTTTTTGTTTTGTTTTGTTTTTAAGTTTGAAGAACCATGGGCTCTGAGCACACCCTTCCCCATCTCCCTTTCATGATCCTGCCTGTCTCAGTGTTTCACTGAATTGCACAACCATGAAACAGGGTTGCTCAAGAGCCAAGCTGAGGAGTTTCTATATCTCTCACTTCCTACATTTGTCCCAAAAGAAAGTCCTGGAGCCTCACTCTCCAAAATAAGTCCTGAATCCTGTCCACATCTTTCCATTTTCATTACAGCCACCTTAACTAAAGTCACCCTGATTTCTCATGGAATTTGACTAAATAGCAATGATCTTTTCCATACTAGGACAACTAACCTCTTTAAGTAAGTCCTCTGCTTTCACTGTTGACTCAACTCTTTTCAATTCTGACATGTGCATGTGTGTACGTGTGTGTGTGTACGTGTGTGTGTGTGTGTATGTGTGCGCTGGTTATGCAGTATGTGGCGTGTGTGTGTGTGTGTGTGTGTGTGTGGTGTGTATCCTGTGTGCCAAGGCACTTGTGTGGTGGTCAGATTTGGGGAACTGGTTCTTTCCTTCTAGCATGTGTGTCCCAAGGTACAACTTAGGCCATCAGGCCTGGCAGCAAGTGCTGAACCATCTGGTCAGCCCCGCCATGATGTTCTAAAATGACCCCAGAATAAACCCATCATGAATAGAAATTGTGTGTGCTTTTCTATTTCGTAATATTACGTTTTTAAGGAATTAAATTAATTAATCTTGCAGAAGTTGCCCTAAAGAATGATTTGTGCTCGCAGTTAAGGCACAACTTTGATTCTTCAACACTTTACATCAGCAGCTCAGCGAGAATTTAGCATTTGCCACGGAGTTTAGAATCAGAGACCATCTTAAGGCTCAATATACACTGAGGTGCAGAGGAACACACTTTCTGAGTAAACTGGAGAAAACAACTCGTGCTTCTGCTTCTAGTGAGATGTGTCTGTGTGACCTCTTCACTCATGGAGATACGAGCATAAGGAATAACAGAAAGGGTTTGACGCTCTCATGAACATGTTCAAGTGCACGTGAGGAGTTAGCACATGTCTGAAACAGTGATGGCGGCAAGATGCAGTAACTATTCAGAATATATATATTTGTCATACTACAGACACATTTTAATTTTGAAACACAAAGAAATGCTGAGGTCTCTGCTGCCAACCTTGGCTATTGATGCCAGTGTTTCCTTTGTGTTTCGCCTAGTTTGTTTGTGACATCGTGTCGCTCTGTCACCTGGGCTAGGCTGCAACTAAGCGCCCTCCTGCCTTCAGCGTGCATTTGCTTATGCGTGCCTACGCTTACACCAATGAGGCCCCAGAAGCCTACCACAGAGCTTCCTGCCAGCCCATCCTCCATCACCCATGGCCAATGGCAGAGTGTCAATTCCCAGACTCCCTTTAAGCCTCAAAAAGGAAAGGTGCCCGTAATACTTGGCAGATTTTTTCCATGAGTTACCATTGTGATTGCACACACACACTCAGTGTTGGGCAAACTGCAAAGTGCATTCAGCAAGTAATGGTCAGGTTGGGCTTATCGTCAGACCCCTGTCATTATTTATTTGTATTGAGAGCCTTAGGACGCCTATCCTCCTACTCATAAGCTAAACCACCTGCGCACTCTTCTTACCTAGCTTGACGAGGCGGAGCATGGAGGTGTTACTCCCCCTCTCAGTGCAGGCCGTGACAGAAAGGTTGTAGATGTCTCCCGCAGGCAGGCTGAGGATGGCCGTCATGACGCTGCGTGTTACCTGCAAGACCATCAGGATCTGTGACTTCAGTGTGGAGCGAGTGAGCCGGCACCTCACCCTACAAGTGACTCCAGCAGACAGCCACAACCCACGAGTTTACACTGCAACATCCAATTGACTTCGCCATTTTACTGCTTGATTGGGCTGTTTGAATGTAAGCCGTCTTAAAGGGCCTAACACAAAACGCCTTGAATGATTTTCCAGGGGCTTTCTTTGTTTGTAATGGCCATTACTCTGGTGCCACTGCACATATTCATGACAGCTTTTAGAAAAGACGCTTACTGTACGTGGTTCTGGAGAAACCTAGACATGTCTGTACACTCAGGACTTTTTACCTGAAGGCTCTAGTTCTGGTCTTCTCCACACCAGCAACTTGCAGTTTAGTTCCCATCCTGCATTGCCTCCCTTTGCCTCCACCTGAAGACTAGTGTTTGGACCTTAGGGATGAAGTCCAGAGAGCGTGCCACCAAGCGGCGGGTGTGGCAACAGAACAGAGACGAGGGAATCTCTCATCTTCTGTTTCCTTCAGCCTTTTTGTTTGTTTTGGATGAAACAGTTTATCTGCACCCTAACTAATCACACACAAAAGCTTAGTAAAGCAGAAGAAAAGAAATCAATATTCCAAATGCACTCAGGTATTTAGGAATTGGGGGTAAGTGGTGAAAATATTGATATCTGCTAATGGTAGTTTGTTTGAAAATGTCTAGCATCCTAAGAAAAAGCTCCAATTCTATATAACATGGTTGGTTTTTGAGGCAGGGCCTCATGTAGCCTAGGATGGCCTTGAATTTGCTGTGCAATTGAAGGTGACCTTGAACTCCTTCTCATGCCCCCACCTTGTCACTACCACTACAGCCAGCTTTCAAATCACAACTTTACATGTAGGTGAAATTGGTACCAGCCATGACTTCAGCTCCCTGTCAGAGATGTAAAAGTAACTTAAGGGTTGTCAACAGCCTTCGCAACCAACTTTTCAGATGCCTGATGTCAGGGCTCAAAGAAACATACACTCTTTTTAATTTTCTTCTTCCCTTCAGCAACAACCGTCCAGTGCAGCATTCTAGAATGAGACAGGTCAGTGGTGGTATCGCCATAGGTCCAACTGATATACAGCAGACTGTTGAAGTACTCCACAGAGGTGATTTCCGGAGCCACGGGGGCTGCAAGGAAGGAAAGAGCCACAATTCAGAACCAAAGCTAATGGCTTTGTTCTTCCCAGCCAAGCAGAAGATCCCAAATGAAACCGACTTTGAACATTCACTTCAAGCCCGAGGTAGTGGCACACACCTTTAATCCCAGCACTCAGGAGGCAGAGGCAGGTGGATTTCTGTGAGTTCAAGGCCAGCCTGGCCTACAGAGTGAGTTCCAAGATAGTCAAGACTACACAGACAAACCCTTTCTCAGGGAAGAGAGAGAGAGAGAACAAAAATTAAAAAAGAAAAGACGATAGCATAGAAACAGAAGAGGAGGTAGTGGTTCAGGTTGGGCAGTTGCTATATGGACCACCTTAGACACAAAGCAGCCAAACCCATCGTAGCCTGAGGATATCAAGGCCCTTTGTAAAAACCACAGTTTCAAGATGCCTAAAATGACTGACTTCTCAAGCGTATTTGGTACATCACTTAGTAATAAAAGGCATTGGTGAAGGCAGTCACACCAACATTGTTGGAAAATTTTCAGCTCTGTAATGTCAAATCTCTTTGTGGTGTATTGAAGGTGCTTAGGAGATCAAGGAACAGCAGGAAAGATGGGAAGAGAGAGAAGAGAACAGTGCTGGACAGAGGACCGACTATTACTTCTAATAACATGGTGAGGCAAGCTGGTGATGCTACTGACAGAACCTAGCTCTGTACTCTGCCAAGGTGGGCGCTTAATAAATGCTGTTGCAGTAAGCAGTGCAGAGAGAATAGATTTCTAAAACCATGCCCCAAAGCTTAAGCCTAGCACTGAGGTTATTTCTTTATTTCATATTCTAACGCTTTAAAATAAAAAATTCAATTTAAAATATAATTTTTTGCCTAGGAGAATATTTCATTTAAACTTCATATCGTATAAGCTCTGAGAGTCGTTTAAATTATCGTTTAAACTGTCCTAAAATTCTAGGTCTTAAAGAATAAATATACAATCAAATTTAAATTGCATGTGCAAAGTGGCTGGAAAGCAAACATTTCACCCCAAGACGTGGCATATCATCAACCAAAATCTTTGACATAAAATTCCTAGGAATCATAAGAACCATTTTCTTTAATAGGACACTAATAGATGACATAGATTCTTAGTAGCCAAAGGTCTTAAAGCATGAGTGTAACTTGCAATACCTGCATGGCATCTACATGGAACACATGTTTCCATGCACGCCTGTGCCCACGACCCATCTGCTTCCTGTGAAGTATGAGCAGCCCTGTCCTGCGAGTTCTAATAGTCCCTAAATATGAGCAATGCTCTCCCTGTCTGGGTAGGGGCGGGGCCTAGTGAAAGGAATTAGGAGGTGACGGGGGGGGGATTTGATCTGGGAGCATGTACTTTGTGCCAGGTCTCTTTCTCCTGTTCTGCCTACTTTCCTTTCCAGATGCCAGGGGCGAGTGGCTTTGCCGCTCCGGATGCTTCATGCCATGGTGTTCTGCCCCATTATATAGGAAAACCTCAAAAACCAAGAGTTGAAAGAAACCTTTCCTTACTGTAATGTGGTTGTCTTCAGATAGTCTGCCACAGCAATGTTTAAGACAAAAATGCCCACATTATATTCCTTAGTGATCTAATTCAGACACACAGCTATGATTCTTAACGGCCTCTTAATATATTCCACTATAGTTCATCCTATGTAAATGCCTGTACATTGCTTTGTTCAAAAGGAGTTTTTCCTTATATTTCTATGTTTGGGGAGGGCAAAAAGTATACTTGAAGTTACAAAATGACAAGTATGCACGTGCTCCTCCTCACAGGGCTGAGCCTTCAGATTTGGTACTTGCTGCTGCAAAATCTCACACATTGCCAAAGACCACAAGATGTCACTAGCTGTTTATTGATCATTATTTGGTGTATTAACATAATCACTATGAATTTGGCTTTCAGACAAGTTGCCTAACCTTGGTTTTTGATTGAAGTCTGAGTAAGTCCTACTTGGTTTAAATACTCGGCTTTTTTCTTTTTTCTTTTCTTTCTTTTTTTTTTTTTTTTTTGCTGAGGAATGTACTAAGAACGGAATCACTGAACCCTTACTCGTGTGATTGGTCCCACTCAGTCTCCCTAGTAGCTGGGATTACTGGCCTGAACCTCTAGGCCCAGTTTACTAGTATGTTTGTTTTTTCACACCATATAATACGATAATTTAGATTGAAATTCAAAACATAGAAAAGCAATGTAGGATAATCTCATTTTGAAAACATAAGTTTTTTTGTCTGAAATGATAAAAGTTGGGCAAAGAGCTAAAGGGCTAGAATTCCAGCTGATATATAAATATGCGCGATGTGTCTTCTCTCTGTATGTGTATATATGTGTGTGTGTGTATAAATTTTTTGTAGATATGTGGTGTTTGTGTGGAGTACATATGTGCGTATGTCGGGGAATAAGTGTGCTTGCTCACACATATGCATGCATAAACCAGAGGTAGAAAGGAACATCTTGCTCTATTGCTATCTATCTGGCAGACTGTCATGTATGTATGTATGTATGTATGTATGCGTGTATTATGTATTGATCTATGTATCTACCTTAACTGTCTATCTCTGTATCTATCTATCTACCTACTTACCTATCTATCTATCTAAGATAACATCATTTCTGAGCTTGGAGCTCACCGTCTTCAGCCAGTGAGATCTCCCAGACCTCTGAATGCTGGAATTAGACAGATGCAGCCATATCAAGCTTTTGCTTGACTCCTAGAGAACACAGATACTTGTTTGTGCTCAGCAAACATTTCACCCCCTGAGCTGTCTCCTCACCTTGCTACTATATTTTAATGGTCTATATGGCAATAGTTTAATTCTTACACTGTGCTATTACTAAACCCATTTTTCAGATAGGAGGAGTAAAAACAGCTGTGATAAAACTATAAACTACTAATGTCAGCTTCACTAATCTGTTCATCCAGAAAAAGTGAGATATTCTCCAGGATCACTTTATTCGAGGTAATAAATTAGTCACTAAGGCAGATAGATCATTTATGGACATAGGTTATTTATCTGGACTTGGTATATGCCACCTAAAACTGTTTAAGCTTTGATACATTCCCAGCAGGCCTTAACTTTATTTATCTCTTTAAAAGATTCTGTTCTTATTTTTAATTATGTGTCTGTATGTGTACATGGGGAAGGTGGTTGTGAACATGAGTGCAGTCCCCAAGGAGGCCAGAGGAGGACGGTGGATGCCTTAGAGCTGTGGTTATAGATGGTTATGAGCAACCTGACACGGATGATGGGAACTAAACCCAGGTACCCAGCAAGAGCAGCCACCGCTGTTAACTTTTCAGACCCAGGTCATCATTTTAAAAGGTACAGTACTGCACACAGAACCCTGACTCTCGTTAAGTCACTATTGCTTCTGCCGAAGACTGTGAAGGCAGGAGTCTAATTCACAAACTTTTCCTCTACCAGTCAGTTGACAGGATCGTGGAGAGTTCTGCTGCTGGGAAACGGAAGTTCAAAGTCATTGAGACGGTTGGCCCAAAAGTCTGAGCCAGTGTAGAAGCCAAGTCTTTTGGAAGGTCATTGTCCTGTGTGGGAAGGGAAGGGCACCGATTCTCTGAAAGCAGCTCTCCAAGGAGCTCCCATGTAAGAGTTAGTGCTGTAGTGAGGTTTAATTACAGTTTAACATGTGCCTTTTAGTGTAGTTGGAGAGCTGACCACAGCACTGACCTAGCGATGGCTCTGCCTTCTCTTCCAGGATTTGCTCATTTGCCCCTTGTAGTATGACTATTGACATAGGAGACAGAAAGTAGGCTGCATTCTAGAGACCAAAGAAAACAGCACACCACCATCCATTATCTGCACTCTTCTTCCAATACAGCCCTCAGTCCAAAGAAATTTCTTGAATGACGTTAGTCCAAACCACGAGGGTTAGTACTTCTTTCATTTTTAAGATTTACTTTAGTTTTAATTCATGTGCATGAAGGCATCTGTGTGAGGTTATAAGCTCATGAGTGCAGTGGCCATGGAGGTCAGAAGAGGGCATCCGTCCCTAGAGCTGGAATTTCAGCAGGCGGGGAGCCACCTGGCTTAGGTGCAGGGAACTGAGCTCAGGTCCTCTGGAAGAGCAGCAAATGCCCTTAACCACTGGGCTCCTCCTCCAGTCCAAGGTCAGTGCTCCTTTTTTTTTTTTTTTTTGAGGGAACTATTTGTTTTTATTGTTTTCTCCAAGGGTTGCCTACGTAACTGCACAATTTAAGGCTTTTGCAGAGCAAAGACTGACTTAATTTAAGAGCCTAAACTTCGCGCCAGGTGCTTTGCTCGTCCAATAGAGAAGCTGTCGTAGCTTGTGAGGACGCCACATCATTCTCTTCTGTACCTTCCACAGACCCGAGGCTCACACTGACCCAAGGCAGAGACCCTACACTGTGACCCCTGATGCTGTGAACCCCAATAGTGGGAACCTCAATGGCATGAACACCTCCTCAAAGGCCCGAAGCAGATTCTATACCATCAGCCGGTGATGGTATAGAATGATGAGAGCACATGCCAAGGGCGGTGACTCCAAATAAATGAACGCCAAAGGCAGGAACTGTGGATTTTAAGATCATACTTTCATTTCTAATGCTTATCAACGAAATCATGAAAGACCAGAATTAAAGCTGTATCTTCCATGAAGATGCCAGTGCAATGATGGCTGACTGGTACTTCCTGGGCACCTGAACCCCCTGGTACCTGCTCAAGATGGCTTCTCTCATGGGACCTTTTCCTCCAGCACTCACCTGTTATGAAGCTGATGGTGGAACTGTCACAGCAGCTCAGTTCTGGATCTCCCCATGTCACCATGGTTACCCGAAAGTTGTAGTACCACGCTGGCAATAGATTTGCTATTCTCTGAATAAGGATGGAGAAAAAATCAGGAGACAAAAGACTAAGAGGAAAACAATATTTATGAACTTGATTTACTTCCCTTGGGTCATGATAAACATTAACAAAGACCTTTTTGTTTTCTTTTTTATGTCTTTAGAATTATTTTTGAAGTGAAATGAGCCATAAATAAGATGAAATGAGATATATATTTTTTAAAAGACATTAAATATGAGTATTACTTCACCATTTCCATATACTGCAGAACGAAATAAATGAAACATCACTTACTTATAAGTGTCTGCACTATTTGTTTCCCTGAGTCTAGGAAAAGGAATAATACTCTTTATCATGATGATGAGCGGCAATCTTGGGTGGCAGTGACCAGACTACCATTTGGGAGCGACCATGCGCTTCATACACTATTCATAGGTAGCTTATACTTTGCAAAAGGAATCCAGTCTCAGAAAGAAATGGGTTAGCGATACAGGTATTTAATGAATTGTGCATGCCAACAGGAGTCATAACTAGAGACAGTATCTCAGTCAACTGTTGAAGACCAGAGGGAAACTCTTGGGTTGAGAGGAAAGTTAAGTTTGGAGTAGCTCTTCTCTTCTCTCTTAATGAAAAAACTCATTAAGAGAGAAATATCAGGAATGAAAGTTAGTTGCACAATTATCTCTTTCTGTCTCTGTCTCTCTCTTTTCATCTCTCTCTCTCCAAAGACCAAGACAGAATATAAACCCAAAAGAAATATAAAGCCATGGACTAGCAATCAAACAAAACACAAGAGTAGCCTGGACTGCCTGCCTGCCTGCCTGCAATCCCAGCACTGTCAAAGCAGAATCAGGAACCACAGAAGTTCATGGCCATCTTTGGCTACATGCATGAGATTGTCTCAAAACCATATCATACAAAACCAAACTAATTATATTAAATAAGACCCAACAACAACAACAACGTAAAAAACCCAAAGTCCTTCAAAATAGCTATCAGCCTATGCTTACTTCCACAATGACCTAATTACAGATGACTTTCATCCTCTGACATACTTGTGACACAGGCATGACCATTCACATGAGAGTGCACCAGCTAAGAGAGGATTACCACGGATGCTGTCAAGGAGACGGTTGCTGCTATTTCATAGTAGGTTGTCCACTCTGAGGTCATGGTGGTGGGGTTGAAATAAAACATTTCAACCACGTATTTTCTGAACACTCCCAAGTAAGGTCGGGTCCAGCTCAGTACTACTGCCGTGGGACCCAAAGGGTAGAGCATTAAATCCTTTATACCGGTGGGAACTAAGAGAGGGTAAAAGGCGAGGAAAGAGAGAATCAGGAAGGGGCGTTAGTGTCTTCACAGTGGCTTCAACCTGAACAATCAAGGTTGTCATTTTCTTAACTTCATCACGAAAAAACAAAGTAAATATAAGTTTACTTCTGCCTTTCTCCACGATTATAATGATGTCTTCCAAATATGCTTATTTGAGGTAGTCAGCCCGTCACAGTAGCAGGCACTAGAATCTGTTAATTTACTTCAGTGAACAATGGATGGAGACTTGTCCTCCATCCCCCACGAAACTGCACCTGTCCTGAGAAGGTACAGCATTCTAAAAATCATTTTCCCCTAAACAACATAGTAATCTCTTTGTGTAATATTTGTACTGTATTGGATATTATGAAAGATTGATCCAGCTATGGCTATGGTTTATGGGAAGGTTATATGGATACATCATCTAAGTAACTAGAACATCTATAGCTTTTGGTTTCATCTCTGAATAGGGGAGGTATCCCTTGGAAGTTATATCCCGTACATAATGAAAAACTTATAGTCGGATGCAGGAATATTGAGCACACCCTCATGACTTCCATATATAATAAATTCAGATTGAAGGCTGCATCCTTCTAAGCAGTACTTAGTTGTCGTCTGGCAACGACAGGTCATTTTTTTTTTTTTTTGTGGCTATGACTTACCAATGGCAAACGTCACAGGATCAGAAGGTGGTCCAATCAAAGGGCCTTTTCTTAGGTACATCACAACCTGGTACTGAGCACCAGGAACCAGGTTCTCAATAACAGGTTTGCTGGAGTTCACCTTAAAGTAAACAACCGATAAGGTTTATGTAGATCTAGGCTTTCAGAGTGGGCCACAAAAGCTGCAGAAGGTTGTTAGAACAACATAACAGTTGACTTTGAAACCTGGTATCATGATGAGGAAGGTTAGATCTGAAAATTAGGATGATTTATAGCTTATGTGATTTCAGACGGAGACCCAGGACATTGAAATTCCATGACTGGATTTAATATACCCCACGGGCTGGCCCCTATGCATCACTGTCGAGTGTAACCGCACACCAGAGCCCCATCCTCCTAGAACCATAATCAAGTCAGGAATAACCATGAGGGTAGCTAGACATCGTAAACCGTGGTGTCAGCCGATGACACGCCAAGATCAATGCAGAATTCTCTGCAGTCTCTCGTCACTTAGAAGCACATCATATTTAATTATAGAGATGGAAATGACCTCAGAGATTATCTATTCAGATCTCTGATTTAATAGATGGAGAAGCAAAGCCAGAGAATGGTCAAGGTCAGATGCTCATATTTATTGTTGGGAGGAGAAGTGCAGAGTAGTCAAGGCACAGCTGAAAGCACTGTGCAAGTCTATTGTAACCTTATAAGATGATGTCATAGAGACCCTGTTTATGGTCTCCATTTTTATTGGTTGTGTTAGCAGTGTGATAAAGAGAGAAACAGCAGAGCATACCTATGAACAAGGTGGACTGATTAAAGATGAACACCAGCATGTACAGGATTGATGCTTCAGTTAAAGGTCCAAGAAGTGAGTGGGTTTCAAGTGCATGTGTGTTTGTTGTGTGCATGTCTGTGTATTAGTTAGTGCTTTTCATATCAATACAGTGTCAGTGAGACAAACTAATTCTCCTCAAATTGACTGAAATAAAATCTAAACTTTGTTATGTATAAACACAAGGATGTGTTTATACTTAAATTTGTTATCATTGTTTTCTCATTATTGTAAATATAGGTGATGATGTTCCTTAAAGCTGTGAGGTGCTTAGACCAGAGGATAAGGTACGTTAACACTTAGGATCAATGGTTTGGGCCTCTGGGATACATAAAATGCAAAACTTCTACAGGAATGAACAAAATTAATGGATAATAATTTTTTTGGCACTTTGTAGTGTGCTTTTTAAAGTCTCACTAAAATTATGAAGGTAAACAGCACTGATGATGTGAATTTCAATGTGTTTCAGAAGCTGGCGATGTCTATTAGTCATGTCTTGATTTGATTAGAATGCAGCCTACTCTGTTCCCCAAGCTGGTGTGGCACGCGAGACAAGATTACACTGGAACAGTTAATTAATACTCTCACCTTCTTTGCCTATTTATACCCCTTTAAGAAAATATCTTACCCATATTCAGATTTCTTTCCCGAAGTTACTTGGCAAGGCTGTTATCTAAAGATACAAGAATGTGTACTAGGAATGGAGGCAAACTGCAGAATCCTAAGAGTTTGGGAGCTGGAGGCAAGGAAGGGTACGAGTTCAAAGCCAATCTGAACTATATAGTAGGTTAGAGACAGCCCAGCATGGGCTATCTGAGACTATGGTATTAGAAAATAAAATAAAAGTAAAAAAAAAAATGAATCAAGAGAGACAGTGCCTGCTGTGTGCACGGCAGAACAATACTGTTTTATTAAATTATATTATGTGTGACAGAACTAATGGCCACTCGCTGGATTAATTGTCCACTCAACAGGAGAGCACATGCATCAGACTCAAATCTTTCTGTTCTCTTCTCACAAGTCTCAGGGTGTCAGCAGGCAGTTTTCTAGACTGTTCTCTAAGGTACACATACATAGGGCGCTGTTGGACCACACATGTGGGGAATGTTAGCAAAATTGCTAGAGAATTTTATTTTTGCCATTACAGCGCGTTTCAGACATTCTGACACACTTGCAAATACTCACTTGGCTCCTTAATCATTCATGTCACTATTTAGACCAACATAAGACGCAATCACGTAGGCTGTTCCAGGGAGAACCCTTTTAATTTGATGACATTTTAGGCGGGACTTGTATCTAACTGTTCGCTGGACACCCAGTGTCGCAGCCACTTAGATATGTGGCAGTCACAAACCCACCCTAGGAATATGATGCCCTTTAGGAAAGGTAGAGACATGTGAAAAAAAAACATATCACTTTATAAAGAAGATGAGAGGGCAACGCCATTGCAGCTACCTGTCTCTGTAAACAAACAAACAAACAAAACATAAAACAGCCACAAAAAACTAGAAACATAAATCTAACCTCCCCCTGGATGCCTAAATATCTGTTGAAGTTTAAACCATTTTTTACACTTTGATTTTTGTGCTATTTTTTCTAATTAAGTAATCACTAGCCTACCAAAGAATCAGTATCAAAATGATGAATACAGTAAAACTACTATATTAATGAATATAATATATGATATATACTTAATATAATAAACATAATATATTATCAACAAATCTTTCCACTTAATCATATCCATTTTATAATTTTTTTTCTGTTGCTGGCTTAATCTTCCATCTCAATGACTACACTAAATTCAGTATGACCTCCCAAAAGGCCCTGGCACTGTCTGTCTCTACTAAGCTAAAGACACAAGACGGAAATTCTAAGGAGATTGGTTGGAGGGAACACAGCGGTCTTGACCCCGAAGGTTTCCCCAAGTCTAAGATGTCCTACTTCCACTCTTGGGATGCCTTCCTCATTAGCTCTACCTCTTTGATGTTCATCGATTCTGGTTAGTAGGGCTTTTCTATTCAGGACCCAGAGAGCCACTGGCCACTCTTCCTGGAGCCAAAATATATCAGCTAAGCCTAGATAACAACAAACCTTGACCCTTCTTTTCCTCTCTTTTTTTTCCCTTCAGACACTATGTTAGACATCAATGCTATTTACCTTCATTATAGTTCTGTGAGATGGGATTGATTTCAGTCAGTATCACAAATGAAGACATCAAGAACCACACGGGGGGTCTGGACAGATGGCTCAACAGTTAAAGATATAATTCTCTCCCTCTCAGAGGACTCAGTTCAATTCTCAGGACCCACAAAGGCAAGCTCACAACCATCTGTAACTCCAGCCCCAGAGATCCTGATGACCTATTCTGGCCTCTGTAGGCATCATACATACACACACAGGCAAAACACCCATACATATAAAGAGAGACAGGAGGTGGCGGAGAGTCCGAGCTGATAACCGTAGATGAAGTCTGAAACCCACGTTTATGAGATGCTGCGGCCTGTCCTCTAGACTGTCAAGCTGGCTGTCTCTCCATCCCACCCCTATAGGACAAGGCAGCACAAAGCCACCACAGAGCCACCAGCATCTGTGAGGACAGATCCTGTCAGGTGGGGTCCTGCTTTGACACCAGCCGGCGGAGTGGCTCCCGGGAGGCCCCTTACACATCCTGCCTCTTAGGCTCACCATGTCTTTATGCAGTTGAAAGGCTGATGTGTCCCTCTGTCTGCTCCTGTCCTTTTGTTATTATGCATTCCTGCAAGCAGTCAAACAGCATTCATGGACATAGGCAGATGCCTTGAAGAATGAAAACTCATGCGTATCTCATGGTATCTCATGTGGCACTCATCTCCCAGTTCTGACCTTAGTGATGGTGTGCTCAGTCTTTTGAGAGGATGCTCAGGGCACATCTATTTCAGGTAGTTAACAAGGTTTCTTATAGAGCACAGACTATGCAGTGATTTCATGTTCAACATCTTACTGAAGGAATAGCTCTAGAATGGTTGTAAGGAGGATTCATTTCCACGCAAAGTCATACAAAGAAGATGCACTTATGATCAGGGCAGGCTTAAGTCATCGTAAGCCCTCTATTGAGATGGGAGGCCTTGCTCTGTGAGTCATGGAATAAGGACTTGGGCCGAATTAGCTTCATCTTCAGCACTCTGCCCAGGAGCCACTTTACATACACAGTCACACAAGCTTCTGTGTTGTTGATGGGTAAAGCAGAAACCTTAGCAGAGTATCTCAGAGAATACCAAAGTAGTGTAAGCAGCTCAATCCTTGAGAGTGAGGATTGTGACTCTGACGGTTAGCTACAGCTTCAGCATCCCTGGCCTGAAAAGGATCCAAAATCTGAAAGACTCTGAGCAATGACATACTACCAACATGTGACTTTCACATCATAAAGGTTTACCTCATGAACAAACGTTAAAATACTTCTTCAAACTGCATTCAGATTATATGTGGCCTCTGTAGGCACCAGGCATGCACACCCATGCACAGACACACATGCAAGCAAAACACACACACACTTAAAATGAGAGAGATGGGGAGAGGGGAGGGAGGATAGCTGGGAAGGTAACAAAGGACTGTTTCATGTATACTACGGTTGAACCACCGAATAGCCTTCTTGAGCATTATTTGTTTTGTTTTCATTTTAATTTTTTTCTTCACAACTTATTCATTATATATCCCTCAACTGCCCCCAGTCCCACCCTCTTTTCCTCCCCCCCCCATCCCCTTCCGCTAGTCCATTGAAAGGGGGAGCTCTCCACTATTGCCATCTACCCATAGCTTGTTAAGTCCCTGGACTTAACAAGGACTGCCTGCATCCTCTTCCTCCGTGGCCTGGCAAGGCTGCATCATCAGGGGCGAGTGATCAGAGAGCAGTCAACTGAGTTCATGATTGAGGCAGCCCCTCAATCATGGAGATCCACATGGAGATTTGAATTTAGTTTTCCCATCTGAATATTATGTGTAAGTGGGTGCAGGGGGGGGGGGTGTTGGGGACATGGATGCTGGATGTGTAACACTATGAGAAAGTCTTGTAATAATTGAGAGGACACCAGGAATGCTGGCCCTCTCCGTACACTCTTTTAAACATCAGCCCTCTTGCCCATCCATAATCCTTAAGGGCTTAATGATGTGTTTCGAGAGAATGGTGTGAGAATCCAGTTGGAGAGGACTTTCTTGGATCATTTATAATTTATAGCAGCCATACACACCTTTTGCTTTGGGCCCCCGGGGCAAAAGATACATAATCTGTTACATTAGAGATACAAAAAGGAAATGTAGCTTAGACAGTTGAGCTCCAGGTCACTGCCCATGAAGGAAATATGTTTTCCCACAGGGTAAAGCCAGCTAATGTTGGGTATGCTCACGGAAGGGAACCAATGAACTGAGTAAGGAGCCGTGATTGCTAGTTGATAGGTTTAGCATATTTACTCTTTAATTTGTCTGAGTCAAGGGTTGGATTCAGCCTCCAAGAAGGGCTTATCTCAGCATTCTAAAGAGCTTAGTTCGCCAAAGCTCCTGGTTCCCCAATCAACCTTTATTTTAAAGTTTATTATTATTTATTACAATTTATTCACTTTGTATCCTGGCTGTAGCAGTTCCCCTCATTTTCTCCCAGTCCCACTCTCCCTTCCTCTTCTCCCCTATGCCCCTCCCCTAGCCCACTAATAGGGGAGGTCCTTCTCCCCTTCCGTTCTACCCTAGCCTATCAGGTCTCATCAGGACTGGTTGCATTATCTTCCTCTGTGGTTCTTTCCACGCACCTAATCAATCTTACCAACTTAAAATTTCTCACTTGAATCACACAGATGCCTAATTTTTCCAAGAGGGAAGTCTCAGATGTTCATGAATACTTTCCCTTGCTCATGCCCTACTTCTGAGGAAGAAAAAAAAAGCTACAGTTCAGGAAAATAGCACAGGGCCCCTGCCCTAATGATTGTTTGTGGGGGTCCTTGTCTAGCCAATCACAGGACCCATAATTTGTACATCCTCTCCTCCTGCCCTACTCTTCCCCGAGGCTGTCTAGTCTCATTTATCCTTAATAACTCTTTGTATTTGGGTCGGTGGGGAGAAAATTGTTAATTGTTTATATATTTTAGCTTTTAAACTTGTCTTATTGAGTCTGCATTACTTTTAAAGTTAAAACAGAAGTGGGAAAATGCAATGGACACCAAACCCCTCTAAGAGAGTGAACCTTCTTTCTGCTTAGCTGTCCTCTCTCTCTCTCAGGAACTGTTTCTTTGACCATTTCTGATACTCCTTTCTCACGATCCGTATCAGGATACAATCGGACTCTCGTTCTGTGAACTCAGAAGCATCATCAGTTGCTGGCTTGGGCTTCTGAGATACAGTGTAGACATCCTATACTCGTTTTTGGTCCTTCTCACTGGATAGTAGCACTGCTCTGCAAGATTGGGATGCTGAAAACTTTCCCTTGGACTCCAATGTCCCTCCAAGCCTTGACACAGAGTAGGCATTCAGCAACTTCTCTTGAGTAAGAGTGGAAGTGGTGAGAGTGTGATCACTAACAAAGGGAAAGAAGAGAAGTGAAACTGAACAGCCATGCTAATCATTTTCCGGCTCCTGCGAAGGGAGGGGGTCTCACACGCCCTGGGGGAACTCAGTGTGGCTTGGTGAAGCTTCTTTTTGTATCGCCACAGGCTGAGCTTCATGTGCCTTCAGGGCTTGGTGGGTTTGTCCTCGTGTTTCCTACCTGGGTACAATACTGCTTCTCCAGCCGCTGGCTCTCCTTCTGTTTTGGGCAGGTCAGGGACACTACAGACACGATGGTGCTGTTGTAGTTCTCCTGGGGAGATGTCCAGGACATCAAGGCTGTCGTTGAGCTTAAGATGTGGACACTCACATGCTGAGGCTTCTCAGTCAGTTCTTCAATCCACTCGCCTGTGGGGCCTGGACATTGCAAATCACAACAAAAGGGAGCAATGCTATGAGCTGGTTGAGATAGAAAATTCTAGGTTTAATTGTTATGTTGGGGTGTGTGTGTGTGTGTGTGTGTGTGTGTGTGTGTGTGTGTCCTTACAAAGAGACTCACAGGAAGACTAGGGTGAGCCTGCTTGCTCTGTCTGCCCTCTCCCAACTGTAGCCCTTAAATCTACCCCTCCCCTCTGGCCCAAGCAATAGCAGTGTCAACAGCAGCAATAATAAAAACAGGCTCAATTTCAGTTGTCAGATACATCGGAGAATATCCCATTGAAATCTTCATCAAACAGAGGGTGGGACGCTGTGGCATTTCGTCAGTGTGTATAATTCCTTTTCTAGGAGGATCTTTCTAGACATAATTGCTTTGAGATTCAAATCAGCCGCTACCATAATCTTGTGGAAACAAATTAAATTTTGCCACAGTAGAAACTGACGGGCAGGCTGCGGCTTCGTTAAAGAAATGGGCAGCAGGCTGGCTGGGCCTAAGTCCTGGATGATGCTTGTGGCACTTGGAGGTTTGTATTTTGAGGTTCTCTGTGGAAGCGCCCACTGTAACCTTCTGGATGCTTCTGGCTACCTTCTCCCTCGTGTCTACAATAAATCTCCTCCGCTGCTTTACCTAGGAGTAATTATGTCTGCCCTTTTGTTTCATATCCTTTCCTTCCTTCCTTCCTTCCTTCCTTCCTTCCTTCCTTCCTTCCTTCCTTCCTTCCTTCCTTCCTTTTCTTCTTTCTTTCTTCCAACTTGCAAAGTAGTTTGAAAGGAGCAGGTGGCTCCACGAAAGAGGATGGGTGCAGACTCTGTAAATGACGTGAGTGCGGTAGCACTGTAAAGGACATGTGAAGATGAGATACGCCATTTACCATCAAGCACTTACGTATCTTAGTGTGTTGTTTCTTATCACAAGTCTGTGAGAGAAGTCTTAAACCTCAAGTTTAGATTAAGAAACTAAGGCAGATAGGATGAGGAAATAAATTCACGATTTATAAATGTGAAGTCTGATTTTTTTTAAAATCTGTGCTTTTAGGGAGTAGGAGGAGTTGGACTTGATCAAAACATTTTTTCCACAGGCATGAAATTCTCAAATAATCAATTTTAAAGTGCTATGTTCCTAGCCGTGCACATGGCTCTCTGGCTCGAGCATTGTGGACCCGTGGAGAGTGTTGGCTTGAAATTTGCCCCGAGGTTCTTGTTTTCAAATTATCAGTGGAGCAGCTTCCTGCAAGTGACTCAATGCCTCTGAAGCTCTGCTGCGTGTGTGGATGGACTGTGTGAGCTTTAGAAGAGAAAAGAGCCTTGGCGGGCTAGGGGTGTGATTCAGTTGGTTGAACGTTTATCTAGAATGCACAACACCCTGAGTTTGATGCTCAGTGTCCCATAAACTGGGGGGAGGGGTACACCTGTAATCCCAGCACTTGGAAAGTCAAGGCAACACAGTCAGAAATTCAAGATCTTCTTCAGCTACATAGTGGCTTTGAGGTTAGCCTGAACTGGCTACATGAGGCCCTGTTTCAATACTAAATGCATGCACTGATAAAATAAATACAAAGTAAGAGATTCAATGCCTTAACTTACTAGTAAGGAAACTGAAGCCCAGAGACTCAGATGCCCTGTCCAACATCATGGAGACAGCGAGTGTTTGGATTTAGCAGCACAGCTGCTCCTAAGGTAAGTGACCGTGAAAATGGCACGAGACATGTCTTAAAATAAAAATATTAGAAGGAACTGAGGCTGCGGCACAGTGGTGGGGTGTGTGTCTGTCACACACAGGCTTTAAATGTTCTCTTGATAAGACCCTTGGGGGCTGATGCAAAGATGTATCAACATTCTCATCTTTGGAAAGGGCCTCAAACTGCACAAATGTAAATCGTAGCGCAGTGACATGTATATAAATCTTGATGTTATTAATCTAAATAAAATGTCCTAAGTAGCTTGGTCAGTAATGTGGACTGCAAACACTAGCTGGTGTTTGGCTCATCCACCCAATACATATAAGTATTTGTATCCACAGCCTAGTATATTTTTTAAAGCAAAAGATCATACACATTGTGCTTAGCAATCTATACAGCTGAATAGAATATTCTAAGCACTTAAAATATCCTTTCATTAACAAAAGGAAAATTTTCATACATATTAAAGTAAATCTCTTTAAAAATAATCATGTGTATGAACACCTCTGATGTGTTCTGAGTGGCACTTTGGGTCTTTTAAGAGAAACAAGAGACAGAGAGATGGCTTGGAGGGACAGTCTTTGGATGTCTAATGTCCTGAGTTTGAATCTTGGACCCTACATGGTGGAGGGAGAAAACTGACACCCATGAGTTCCCTAGTGATCTCACAAGTGCCTTATGGTATGTATGTATGCCCTACCCCATACAGACAGAATGCATAAAGATTCTGATATAAGAATATGTGACAAAATAAATCTAGATAAATGTCACTTCCTAATTCTGTATTTTGTGACCTAATTTATGATACTCACTGGAAGGTAAAAGAAAAACAAATGCCAACATGGCTGCCACCACTGATTGGATTTTCATGGCAGCCATCAGTACTTGCTGCTTATTTGGGCCAGGTGACCTCTTGGCTAGCAAAACAATTTTAGACTCATGAGAAGGCAGAAGACTCATCTTGAATTTTTTTAATAATCTCGTATAAAAACATTCCCATATATGATACATCTAATACACACACCAGGTAATTCCCAATGTTCTTTGGTCCCTTTGAAAGCTCCAGAGGCTTCTCGGTGGCCACATGCTTCATTCCTTAAGTGTAAATGCTATGTGGGAAGATTTGTAATGTGTTTAAGTTGCTAGGTGAGCTGATATCCTATCTCTGCTAACCTACCCTCTGAGGGTTATTTGAGACCAGGTAGAATTTGGCCCTTAGGGAAGAGAACAGATATTATAGAGACTTGTTTTTGGACAGCTATCTTTAACCTATATTTTCTAACTTTTCTTTTTTATGTAAAGATACACTTAATATCTGATAAGCTAATTAACTGATTTTTAACATGTTTACTGCCAGTAACCATAGTTTATCTAAAGAGAAAACAGATACACTTTTTTTTTCTTTAATGCAGCTGAAAACTACACTTTTGCTGTACTGTTAAATCTCACAGAATAGCGAGAGGCCTCTCCAAAACTCAGTTTTGGGCCTCAAGTATACTGTCTTCTCCTGCCAACTATGTGGACACCCCAAAGGTTTGAATCGACTTGCAATTTTGAGCTCTCCACAAGTTCAATACTCTAATGAGATTTTCCCCACATAATCCTATAATGCTAAATTTCATTACAGCCTCAAACAAAAGTCGTATTTCCCAAACTGTATGTGCATGTCCTTGGAGATATGGTTATGGCTGCTGTGGAAGGTTAGTTTAATAAACACTCAATTATCACAGCAGTGAGAAAGAAAAATCTTCCGGTCAACTTTCAGGGCAGATTTGCTGCCATTAACATACATGTACGTCCTTCCACACATGATGGCCTCTCCTGACCTTGAGGAATACCCAGGATCCTTGGGGCTCATGACTAATTGACACCCAAGCATTATTAATCTCATGGCTTCATTGTTCTAGCTGCCCGGAAGTGCAGGATCAATCATCTTTTGGCTACTTACTGATATAGAAACTGAGAGATTTTGCTGACTGGCTTTTCCGAGTCTCACAGGCTCCCGAGGAACTAAAGGTTGTCACAGAAAGTTTATATTTCCCAGGTTCCTTCAGTTCTGCAACAAATTCATGGGCTTCTTCATCCACTGTCAAATAGTCAGTAAAGTTCTCTGGATCAAATGCAAAAGGTAAAAAAAAAAAAATTAGAATATATGTGGATTAACACCTAAGAGGCTCCAGGGTATTTACAAACTGATCAGGCTTGTAAAATATGCATTTATTATTGTACTTCTTTCTTTTTTTCCCAAGTTCAATTCAAATGGCACATTGGTTATTCTCCCTTCATCTATTTGCTCCAGCATCTTTAAAGGTATATGTATTCTAAGCCACCTCTGTGTCTGTTTTCGACTCCTTATTTGAAGTTATTATTTGACTACAACAGTCTTCAAAAGAGCACAGTATAGTCAGATAAATACATGACTTGATTGAACTTTCTTGAAAATAGGCAATAAAAAAGTGTTTTGAGTTATAAGATGCTCTGTTCCAGAAAGTAAACAGAGAACTAGATAAAGATTAAAAGTGACTTTAAAGACAAAAAGGCAACTCAGTCAAATGACGACTTTTGACTAAAATGACAATTTCAATTTTATGCAATATTATAGTATTGCTGATTACTATTATCTAGAATAAAGAATGAAGAGATATTTTGTCTCATTTCATTAAATGCAAGTCATCTATTTTCCACAATATGGTGACATGATTCTAATGGCCCATCATGAAATAAAGGCTGACATTTTAATTCCAAGTTTTGATAACCTGACAACCTGTGCCATCCAAATACTAGACAGAAAAATAAGAATGATGTAGGACTTGTCAAGTCCTAACAAGCAACAAACAACAAGAAAAGTCTGGTGTTCAACAGCAGAATTATGCTATAGCTCTGTTTTCATACATTTATGGACCATAATATAATTAATATGATATAATGTATAATAATACAGAGCTTGACAGGCATATTGGCACACACCTGTAATCACAGCACTTAGAAGTGAAAGCATGAAGGCCAGAAGTTTAAGGACATCCTCAGCTACATGTCAAACTTGGGACAAGCCTGGGTTACATGAGACATATCTCCCCAAAGTCTCAAAAAACATCACAGACACACATACACAGACACACACATACAAACAAACTCAAACAGACATAGACTAACAGACACACATACTCTCTCTCTCTCTCTCTCTCTCTCTGTGTGTGTGTGTGTGTGTGTGTGCAGACACACATACTCTCTCTCTCTCTCTCTCTCTCTGTGTGTGTGTGTGTGTGTGTGTATACTTGGTCAGCACACTGACAAAGTCTTCCTCAAATAGAGGCTTCTCTGTCCTGCTGAGTGTGGTGTCACTGTCATAGGCCACTGTCAGGGCACTGAGAAAGTCCTCCTCGTTTTCAGGGGCTGCAGAGGCACTGTTCCACCAGTAGGGCCGAGATGTGCTTTCATATATACGTAATTTCAAATGTGAGTCAGTGAACCAAAGCATAGTGTATTGACTGTGACGGGGATTCTATCCCCTGCATCTTTTCCATTCACCATCAGCTTCTCAGGTGATCAGGTTTGCCACATCCTTCTTACTCAAGCTGTCTAAGCAGCGTGCACGTCCAGAGGTATTCACTTTGTGGAAAGACTCACCGTTGCATGCCTCTCAGATTTGCATAGAGGCAAACAACATTTCTTAAGGATATTCTGTAATATGTTTGGATGGTCCTCTATTTAGTTCAAACTATTTCTAAATGCAAGGACTTCTTCAGTGGCCTGGGGTATGTAAAATGCTGGAAAGAGAAATGTGTGAAACTTGCAATGGCTGCAGCTTGAAAGTCACCCAAACGTCAAGAATCTGATCTCATCTGTGTAGGTTGGTTTTATGCTATCAGAACAATCAAGCCAAGTCTCCCTTTACTTGTGTCTGTCAGTCTTCCTCCCTGAGCTCAGGTTCAAAACCCTTGAGTTCCCTTCCCTTGGTACTGCTGACTCCCTCCGGCTCCCCACGGCCTCACCTTCCCTCTCTATGAGGATGTTGAACCCGTCGAAGGCTGTAGGCGGTTTTGGTGGTAACCAGCTCAGAGTCATCTGCACAGGGAAGGCGGGGAAAGGGTCTGGTGTGGGCTTCTCGGTCCTGCTGAGTGTGCCATCACTGTCATAGTCCAGGGGCAGCACGCTGACCAGGTCGTCCTCATTCTCAGGGGCCGCAGACGCACTGTCCCACCAGGAGGGCTGAGAGGTGCTTTCGTAGTCAGTGCTATTCAGGTCAGGCCAACTAGAAGACGCATTGCTGCGGGGAGTCCCCGGAGTTTCTTCAGGGAAACGGAAGAGTCTGTCTCTTCCTATCGGATCTTGCGGTTTGATGAACGAGTCCTCGGGGAAGCTCCCGCTCGGCTCTTCCCAGTTGTTCTTGTTCAAGTTGACAAAGCGAACAGAGATATTTCGAGGAGGATACGGTGCTGTGGAAGAGAGAGCTTTTATTTTCAAGTAACTTAACTCTGGACTGAATATTCATTTACTCATGAGTTCAACACATAGAGTTAGCAAATGCAGCTTAACTTTATTTCTAATACACAGGAAAAAAACCCTCTTATTTTGCGTGTGTGCGTGCGCGTGCGTGTGCGCCCACACGCGACAGCATGCTACATATGGAGATCAGAGGATAACTTGGAAATTTTGGATTTGCCCTTCTATCGTGTGGTTCTGGGAAACTGAACTCAGGTGACTGGGCTTGGGGGCAAGTACCTCTACCTGGTGAGCCATCTGGCTAGCCGCAGAGAAAGTATCATGAAGAACACTTGTGCTCCCTAAGTACAGCACATAGAAGCTTCTAACATTGTCTGCACAGAGAACAGCGTGTGCGCAGGCGTATATTTGTTTGCATATCCTAGCCTGTGGCCAGCCCCACTTCAAGGCTGCGAACTCGTTACACTGTAGCGTGTTGATGTGGTCTTCTCGAGCAACATGATGCACATATTCCTTGGCTTACCAAAATAACTAAGAAATCATTAAAAATAAATAAACGTTTTTTTTTTTTTTTTTGTATTTACTCGTAGCTACCAGAATATACATCCTCTACGTGACAAGGCTTACTCCCAGGTTGCTGTTACAGATGCTAATTCACATGCTCCTCTCTTAAATGAACCATATGAGCACACAGAAACTGTGGATTATGGAAACGTGTTTTCT
This sequence comes from Psammomys obesus, assembly GCF_907164565.1. Lineage (NCBI taxonomy): Eukaryota > Metazoa > Chordata > Mammalia > Rodentia > Muridae > Psammomys > Psammomys obesus. The sequence continues at coordinate 4,170,203 of NW_026585609.1, forward strand.
CTAGAGACAGCGAATCGTGAGAACCGTGAAGGCAGCCTGTATGTTGTCTGCCTGCCACAGTTTCTGACCGCCCATCAAATGGCTCCTCAAGCGCCCTCTCCCCAAACTTTTAGGGTGGAATTCACTCTGCCTCCTCTGTGCTGTTAAATATCTTCATAGCTCTCTTGTGACACGGATCTCTTTCTGTCTTGCGTCATTGCCCTCCATGTAAGATGACACCATTTCCGAGGGCAGATTACCTGTCTCATTGGTCTTTACTTTCTCATCTTTCTTAGAATCAGGACAACATCAAGACTGAAAAGGGTAAACATCAATGTGTCTTTACCAGAACAGAATATGGAAAGTACAGAGTAGTCAGTGTTGGCGGGAGGTGAATTAGTTCTTTAGTTAATACCGTCCTTGTCTTACTGAAATTAAATGGGAATTCTGACACAGAATTCCAGACAGAAAGGCTGTCAGGGTGGTCTGTTCTGCCTCATTCCGTACTAAGAGAAGGGACTCTGCAGCGTTACTGAACACATTAGGCACATTCGATGCTGGTTAAGCGATGGGTCCTTGGTACTATGGGTCCAATTTATCCATTCTTTGCTCAAGCCATCAAACCATACCAGCATAGTTTTTCTGTGTTTCTTTTTCAGTGGCTTGAGAATTTCTGCACACAGACTCCTTCCCTTCCAACTCTTTCCATGCTCCATAATAGCTTTTCATATTACTTGTGCTACTAAAACTAGTACTGAAGGTTTTATACATGCCTGAGTCCTGATATTTTCTTTCAATAGTCGATTAACTATATTAGAAAGTCTTCCATCTGATTTTCTTCTACATGGACATCGGTCAAGGTATAGAATAAGCGAAATCTACAGATCCAGGTAATTTAGTAAATTTTTTTAAATGACGTTTGATTCCTCTGAAGACTCACCTGTTCTGTGTTGTTTGGGTTCATGGTTCACACCACTGTACTCCACAAGGGTACTTTTGTTAAAAGTTGCCTCCGATACCAGCTGGAAGGTGATGTTACTGTAACATATACCTGGTAGCCAATGATTAAACACTGTTTTCCCCTTAAAGAAATCTGGGAAGGAAAAGATCACTTACATTAAAATTAGGAGCTTCTTAATGTCACATACTTGGAGAGAGTCCCAGTTAAATTTAAACATCTATAGAATAGCATTTCCTTCAATGTCTGGCATACTCAATAAAAAAGAGAAGGCTGGAGATGAAAATTTGAACCTGTGCCCTTAATCATGAAAAGTCTTTTTTTTCTGTCAGCATTTCTAATAAGATTTGACACAATTAAAATTAATTTTTATTTTATGAATGTTCTGTGTATGCAGCAATTATGGAGATTAGGCTTATTTAGCTCTTTATTAAGAGGAGAAGCTGAAGCATTTTTCCACTTTATGATAAAGAAACAGCAATTTTACTAGGAAGGTTTTTCTCTTGTAGAAAGTGACTTATGTAATTTTTTTTTTTTTTTTGATGAGTGGTCACATAGGAATGCAAAACACCGCCTTTTGTTTTTGAGGGTACTCTTGGAGCCTCTCCAAGGGAAATGCGGTGAGAGCAGCCCATTTGCTATGGAAGCCTGGAGCTTTCGGGCCCAGAGGGATATGCTGCAATGAAGTTGCTGCTAAATTGTCTTAACTTTATTTCCAGAAGCAGACACACTGCTTTTGGCAAGAATAACTTATAATTCAAACTAATTTGAGAATTTCTCATGTTGTATGCATGACTGGAAGTTCTCAGCTCATGAGCCGATGGTTTTAAGACTCCTCAAAAGAAGATTTTCTTGAATCAATAACTTTTTCTTAATGGTTCATTTGTAGGTTAAATAGTGAATTATAAAATGAATTCTTGCTTAGAGTAAGAAAGATTATCCAGAAAAGAATCTGGAAAAAAAAAGCTACCATTTCTTCATCCCCCTTTTATTTCTTACCTTTGTACAACATTGTCCTGAAGTCCCTCCCTTCCCAGTAGCTGATGTTTACTCTGCTGAACACATTGTATTTTTCTGGATAATGAATTTCAAACAGTACTCCTGTCTCAGGAGAAGGCTTATAGTCATATATGGAGACACTGGTTACAGGCAAGGGTTCTACAGAAGCAAAGAGACAGGGAGCCATCATTAATCCATGAGCACATAGTTGAACTGGTGCTACCTTACTCCAACACTTACATTTTTTTTTTTAATTCTACGAACACTGAGTTTCTTGGGTTTCATCCTGAAGGAGTTCCTCTTAGCCTTGGCAGTAATTAACAAAGCACACCCTAGGGGATAGGATCTGCTTTTCAAAAGGTGTTGACACTCACCTATTTCTCACGTGCAACAGCTTTCAAAGTTAGGAAGCACAAATATTAATGTCTCAATTCAACAGGTGAGCATAACGCAAGTCTAGATTGCTTGTCATGCACAATTTAATGAGTGGCAGCATCTGTCTGTATTAGCAAATTCTTCAGTTTCCTTTTCCTTGTTCCAACAAAATTAGACATCAATAACAGACAGGTTCCAAAAAGTATATTTGGCTGTAGGCAATGATAAATATTTATGTGATCATTTATTTCTTTGTGTCAGTTTTGCAGTTTTTCTGTTATGGATAAGAGTGCAAACCACTCAGTGTCATGTATATGATCATTTACATCCTGTTTATCAAGCCCCTCTTTCTACCACAGCTTAAGAATATTCTTATTTTGTTTGGTGCTAATTTATCATAAAATATTAGAAGTATACATTTTGAAAAGTCCCTGGCTTTTGTGTGTGCCCCTTATTCTTATGTAAATAGACGGTTTCCTCATACTTCCAAAGGAGCTAGGAGATATATTTTATTGGAATGATTTTATTAAAAAATATTATAAGGGCTGGAGAGATGTCTCATAGATTAAGAGTGAGTATTGCTCTTTCGGTGACGTGACTTCAATCCTTATTACCCACTTTGGGTGACTCATAACTGTCTGTAACTCTAACTTTGGAGATCCAATGGCCTGCTTGGGCACCTGAAATCACACACACACACACACACACACACACAGACAGAGAGACAGAGAGAGACAGAAAGAGAGAGGTGAAAAAAAATAAATCTTACAAAGGGAAAATAAAAATGATTTGATTTGGAGTCAACTAATGCTGTACAGTTGAAAAATAACTTTAATTCAGTTTTCAAACTAAAGGGTTCTTGCGTATAACATCAATAGCTTAAACTAAAGCAACTGCATTTGTTTAAACTTTATCCTTGTCAAAATTTCGCTTTCGATGATAAAGGATGTAAAAGCTGACTTAGCTCCCTCGACATAGGATTGCTGCAAAGTTAGTTTGTTTCAGCCTGTGGCTGAGTGACCGCTCCTGTTTCCTGAGCTCTTAATCTACTTTTGCTTTGGGATGAATAAATAGAAAAGAATGATTCTACATGCTAAGTTTCCCTCGGACTTTTCTGGAAAATGCAGTCAACAGCTATGGAAGTGTTCCCAAGGACTCCGACAGCAGCCTGTTTTGTGATGATGGGATTTCTGTAGACTGTATGCTACACCCTCTTCCTAAAATGTTTCTATTTTATTCTCATCCCCAAACTTGCCTTCCTACATAAAGGTCACATTTCAACATACCCTCTAAGCCAACAAACCAGCCCAAAGATTCTTGAGATTTGAGTTCAGAGCTCCCCAGGAAGGTTTGAACAATTTGTAGGTTTTTCAACTCCACCCAGTCATGGGCCTGGTGAGTCTGCCAAACCCATCGACTAATTTGGGGTTTAAGAATGTACCATGGTGGGTTGGTACCCATGGGAGAGCCCCCATGGGTACCATGGCTGGAGGATAGGGGAGGGGGTTTGAGGGTAGGACTGAGAGGGAAGATGGGAAGGGACTGCCATCTGGATATAAAGTGGCTAAAATTAACTAATTAGTTAATTAACTATTGGCAGTTAACGGCTCCTGGTAGAAGAGGCGTTGTTCTCTTTGGTGAGGTAGAAACTGGTTAAATTCCTTGTGCTCCATTAGATAACCTGCCACCTATGCTTTACAAGTAATGATAATTAAGCTCACTGGGTCTCTCTCCAGCCCCCGCCCCCCCCCCCACACGCACACACACACACTCGTAAACAAATATACAGAGAAACACACAGAGAGACGGATACACACAAACAGACACACATGCGCACAGACACACACACACAGACACACACACACACGTAAACAAATATACAGAGAAACACACACAGAGACGGATACACACAAACAGACACACATGCACACAGACACACACACACACACACACACACACACACACATACATATATATATACAAGTTGGAAGAAGAGTTGTTAGGCAGAAGTGTCCACAGCAGAAGAAGAAGAGGGGATAAGAGGGTAATAGGGTGAAGACAACTAAAACTCATTATATATGCACTTAAAACTGTCAGAGAATCAAAACAAAAATATCAAAAATAAAAGGAAAAAAGGAAACAGAATTAGAACAGAAGCTAAAAGCACACAGCACACACTGTGAGCTCCAACATTGCTGGAGTTCTGATTCCACCCTTCGCTAGGGTTCCCGCTAGTCCCCGAAAGAGGAGATTCAAGAGCCAGCCAGTCTTTGCTGCCCTGACTGTGTCGTCCATGCACTAAAGCCATTGCCAAACTTTGAAACGCAGGGTGCACAAGAACGTCTATCTGTTCGTTTGCCATTTATTTATTTATATATTTATTTACTTATTTATTTATTTATTTATTTATTTATTTATTTATTTATTTATGCTTCCTCCTCTTCCTCTACTGTTAAAAACCATTTAAACTTTAAACTAAAAGCATTCTAAAACACTGTTTACATGTGTGTGGGGTTAAATTCTTCCTAGCTTTATGACATATGACTGACCTAAGCCGTAAATCCTCTAAGAATAATTGATAGAATGCAAGTGCCTCGTCTAAAAATATTTCACTCCCCATCCTTACCATTTTTAGTTTTGGAAATTATGTCATGTGGCATACACTGAATCTTAATGGCCCGATGTAGAGGAATTTTAATCCAGCAACATGGCTACTCTGGCTGAAATACACACCTTTAATCCCTCTGGCTGGAATATAGACCTACCCTGAGCACACACCTTGAATTCCAAATAATGAATGTCTAAATGAAGAGCAAAGTGTCAAATCAGAGAAAGAGTCAACAGAATGAGTCTGAGATAGGATAAGTCCAATTCTCATGAGGACAAGAAAGAGACATGACTTAAGAACAGCACAGAAACAGCAAGAGAGTTCACGGAGACAGTACAGTAGAGTTTGAGACTACAGTACAGTCTGGTGCAATGCAGTTCAGCTTGTGCAGTGCAGTTCATGGAGTTTAGAGGCAGTTTTTCCAAGGAGAGCAATTTAGTGAGGAGCACTAAATTTGAATCAGTCAGCTAGAAGAGACATTTTGAGTCAGAACAGCTGAGTTGAACCAGCCAGCCAGCGTTCAGAAAGAACTAGAAAGAATAAGCTTATTCAGCAGTAAGTCTTTGAGGCTGAAAACATTCTAGGCCTAGGTTAGCAGGCGGGAGCTGGAAGCTGAAGCCTTTAAGTTCTGGGCTTACAGAAGATCAGACTGCAAGCTAGAAGGTTCCAGTTCTGGGCGTAGGTATAGTTAGAAACACTCTGGTCTCAGCCCAAGCCTTGTATTTGTAGTGCAGCTCTCATCTCATCCCCCCATCTGAGGGAATAAAAACATTTACAACACACCTATGCTTCAGGGATGACCCAGTAAAATCCTAATAATTCATCCTTCTTTTTCTCTGCTAGGTCTTCTATTGATGTTTCTTTTTCTTTTTCTTTTTCTTTTTTTTCTTTTTTTTTTTTAAGGTGTCAGACTAGACTAAGCAGAGAGTGGAGGCTGCTGGGCAATGTAAACTGCTTACCATCCTTTCTCATCAAGTACGTCCTTATTCTTGGAAATTTAAATTTTCTTCAAAGTAGTAAGGCACATAGATCCAGGTATGGTGTCACATACCTGTGATTTCAGGAGGTGGTGTGTGGAGGCAGGAGGATCAGGAGTTTAAGGTGGTCACAGATCAAGTTTGAGGAAAGCCTGGGCTTCGTGGGATCTTGTTTCAAAAAACAAAAACAAACAAAAATTCTGATACGTAATTGAAAGTGCCCCAAAACATTTAACAAATCAAGGGCCATTCTCTCTCCACTGCCACAAGAGATAAAGTATTTCTTTAAATTTGATGTCTTTCTTTTTAGCCATGCTTTAAAGTTCTTCTCCATTTGCATGTATTATATCTTGTTTATGTTAATAGTCTTATAGTGTAATATAATTCTATAGCTTGGTTTTATCATTTAATATCATTCTGAGTTTTGACTACCTTGATACAAGTACTTTTTAGAAATTTTGAATGTCTGCTTATAACTATACAAATTATCCACTTTATTCTCTTAGTAAAGGGACTGCTTTCAGTTCCTAGAAGCCTTCTCCTTTAGCTAAATGAGGGGTGTACGCATCTTCAGCTATATGAGTGTTGCTACAGAGTTCCTAACTGGACTCTGCTAGTTTATGTAGCTAACAAAATAATTATAAGCTCTTGTTTGGCTGTATTAAGTACACTGTCATATCAGCCTTTCTAATGAATGTAAAATTTTGTCTAATTGCCCTAAATTTTTGCTCATGAAGAAGCCTAATTTTTTGTTTTGTTTCTTTGAGACTATGTCTCACTAGTATCTTTTGCTGTCCTGTAACTCACTGTGTAGACCAGGCAGTCCTCAAACTCACTGAGATCCACCTACCTCTGCCTCCTCAGTGCTAGGATTAAAGATACGTGTGATCATGCCTAGTAGGCATGAAGTTATTGTGTAATTCAAATGCTGATTCCTGTAACCCCATATCTGGTCACAATCATTGTTCTGAGAATCTCCTGTCTCAATGTTGTGTAAACACTGCTCCCCAATTGCTCCCTTATTTGACAATAAAACAGCTTACAGCCAATCACTGAGCAGGGGAGAGAATAGGGCCAGACTTTCTGCCAGCCAGGGGAGGAGTCCTTAAAAAAGAAACGTAGGGAATTGAGCCATGGGCAGAGGTCCAGGAGATGTTAGAAGAGTGGAGCTGGATCAGAAAAGTCATAAAGCACAAGTATCTCTGGGCTGTACACTGGGAGGAAGCCAGATTATTTTAGAGGGTTAAGAACAGTGTAATAACTGCTCATGTTATGTGTTCTGAAGCTTTTAAAAATAATATAGTATAGTCTCAATTATTTGGGTGATAGCTGGGTTTAAGAGAGGAACTGAGAAACAAAACCACATTTTAATAAAACTAACTTATCAATGCCATGCTGAAGAAGGCTGATTTTTTTCAAAATGATAATATAAACTATCCAGTTAATATCCTCTATTGTCAACATATTACTATTAGTTAGTAGTTTATTTTAAGGTATATTGCTAACGTTGTTGTCATTGTGTGTATAGTGTGCATGGAGAGGCAGACACTCCTGCCATGGCCCCTGTGAAGGTTAGAGGACCACTTTGTTGAAAATGTTCTCTCCTTCTACCTTTATGTGGCCTCCTGGGATGTAACCCAGTCCATCACGCATGTACCACAAGTGCTGCTCTATCTCATGGGGACTCATATTCGGTTCTTGAAATATACCTGTAAAGAATTCTTTAGGTTAGAGTTGTGACTGCTAAGATCTCATAAACTTTGCATATTAGAAATATTTGCATATTTCTTGCCCCCTTTTTCTTGTGGATGAAGCTGGCTGTAGAATTTTTGGAAGGCACATTTCCCCTTAGTGCGTTGAAGCAATGGTTTCCCTCTGTTCTTACACCAATGACTAAGGGACAGTGGACTTCTCTTTGGCTAAGGGTGAGTCCTCTGCAGATACTATGGTTTTCCCCCTCTGGTACCTTCCAAGGCATCTACTTAACCTTGCTAATCTGCAATTTTATCGTCGTGTATTATTTAGACATGGACTTATTTTTAATTAGCCTACTAGGTACTTAGAATGAATGCTCTGCCTCCGTGGACTCATCTTTCGTCATCATCTCTTAAATGTGGGCCCACCTTCCCTCAGATCTGCCCAGATTATGGAGTGTGTGTGCAGTGTTATCTTCCAGCTGCTCTTTCAGCTCTTATCAGGGTGCAATTTAGTCTACCTACTCAGAGTTAAATTTTAACTTAGTCAACTAAGTTAGCTTTACTTGGCTTCACCAGACAAGGGTTCCCAAAGACTGATCCACACACCACAGTATTCTGGCAAGGCTATTGACTATTCTTCACAACCCGGTAGTAAGGCTCTATGGCTGAAGACGACGTTTCCTTATGCCACTGAACACAAGCTGGTGCCCATCTAGAAGCTTGACGCCAACCGAGAAATGTTTTCGGTGCTGGGAGGTATGCTGGGTGCTGCCGGAGGATAGAGATTATCACCATTATCTCCCTTCTGCAAACCCCGTGACTCATAGCAGGGACCAGCCTGCAAAACTGACCAAACGCTATCAGGGAAACCAACCACTTTTTAACTTAAGGCCGAATCCATGAAATAGAAGCCATACCTCACACTTCTAAAGTGACCAAAAATCTTAGACTAGATAGGCAGGGGCCTTAAAGGAAAACCTATCATTATTACTCTTCTAAGGGAGCAGAGCAACGAAATTACTCTGAATAACACGTTGCTTATGCATAGATCAATGCATCACTCTGCCCTCCTCGGAGAAGCTTCTTCTTGCAGCAAATGGGACATAACACAAAAATCCACAACTGGACAATGCCTGGAGAGTGAGAGACTTCAGAAAATTCAGTCCTAAACGGTAAGTCTTTATCAACCTTCTTTCTCCTCAAGTCCCAAGGACCTTGCAGAATTAAAGAGAGAAAGACTGTAAGAGCCAGAAGTGCCATGGGCAGCTCAGTCTCCATGGGGGTTCCCTAGTAAGGGGAACAGGGGCTGTGTCTGACATGAACTCAGTGGCTGGCTCTTTGATCACCTCCCCCTAGTGAGGTGGCCTAAGGAGGCCACAGAGAAAGAGGATCCAGACAGTCCTGATGAGACCTGATAGGCAAGGGTCAGATAGTAGGGGAGGAGGTCCTCCCCTATCAGTGGACTAGGGAAGGGACATTGCTTGGGGTGGGAGAGGGAAGAAGGGTGGGACCAGGAGGAGATGAGGGAGGAGGCTACAGCCAGAATACAAAGTTAATAAATTGTAATAAATAATAATAATAATAATAAAGAAAAAATTTTTAAATAAATAAATTTTAAAAAAGAAAAGAAATTAAAACAAAACATAATAAAGAAAAATAAATAATTTTTTTTTCAAAAGAAAAAAAAAGAGCCAGAAGTAGAGGATGGCTCCACAAAACAGCATCTATCTTCCATATACAACAGAGCTGATCATATATAAAATACGACACACCATAAGGTGGTCTTGATTTCTTTTTCTAATTAGATTTTGACATGGTCTTAACTCATGTGTGGATTCAGAATATGTCACGTTCCTTTGCTGTCTTTGAGCCATTCGCAGAGATCAGGGAAGACATCAGCGCGTTGAGGTGAGGGCCAGTGAGCTTACTTTCCCACAGACAGCGCCAGCATAACACAGGTGGCGTGCGGCTCTGCAGGTTTCACGCTCATAGCTGTCGTTACTCTCTGTGAGAAAGTTACGGGCCCAGTGTGCGTTTTCTGTAACGACACACGCTTCCCAGAGCAACAGGTGCCACCACTGTGTTCACTGGATGGAAATCTGAACATCCTGAATGTGATTATCAGAGCGAGGGCATGAACACAGGGTGAGGATCCCAGGCGCCCTGCGCATGGTAGGAGCTGCTGACACTAGAGACACAGCTGCCTGAGCTAGCTCTGCTTTGCCTGACTGAAATCTACTGAAGCAGCTGCATCAGGGTCGGAGCCTCAAAGAGACAAACCTAAGTGGGTCTGGTGCAGTTCTCTTGAGCAAGAAAGGAGAGGTGATTATACCATCCCTTCTGATGGCAGACGTGGGGGAAAGACTGATCCTGAATCCCAGGCTCAAACTACTGTTTTGTGTTTGGAAGATGGTTAGGGATCTGATCTGTGAATCTAAATGGAACCCTGAGATGTGTCAGCCACAGTCACCCAGGGTGCAACCATTACAGCCACTGCCTTGGTTCATGTCCAGATCATTTTTTCTTAGAACATTTTAACAGCTTTCTGAGTAAATTCTTCCCTCCTATCTCACCTTCGTTTTTATTTCTCCTCAACACATGTCCTTCCAGAAGGCACAGATCTTCTCACTTTAGTATCTCTGTCACAAGCCAGCCACCCCTAACTGATGTTTCCCTCCCTAATCAATTTCAAGTTTCTTTTGTTTGTTCCTGACGCCTCAAGTAATTTTCTATCTAATGTCCTTGGTAACTCTGTCATTTATTGCTCATATGTTGTGTTCCATGTGCTCTGTTGATTTTGTATTATTAGTCAGAGTGAAAGACACAAAATTCTATATATTATAAAGCATTTCAATTATTTTTTAACGGCATCTAGTAGGTGCTATTATTACATAGAGTAACAAAGAATAGGGCAATTTAGTCTGGCCAACCACAGTTTATAAGCTAAATCTGAACAGCAAGTTGTTTTTGTAAGTCTCAGGAGATAATGTTAAAATTTTCATTTTTAGTGGGGTTGATGAGAATCAGAGAAATAGTAACTCGTAACACATGGAAACAATTTGAAGTTCAAATTCTGGGGTCTCTAAAGTAGTAATCAGAGCGGAGCGCCAGAGTTTCATGTCTGTGTTATCCCGGGGTGAACAGCAAAAGGGTTGCTAGTTCCTGGAATGGGCGACAGATCCGAAAGCTGAGACTTGGTGGGAATTCATGTCTGCTCAAGGCTACAGTATGACTTCCGCATGTTTTTGACATTATGCTCAGCCTTTGAACCGTCCCGCTGCATTGCTGCTTGGTAATTTGTCCATTGTCTAGGCAAGACTCAACATCTTTCAGCCTGGGGCTCTGCTACAGGAGGGCTCCCCAGTGTCAGATCACTGCTGTCGTTCCTTTGATCCGTCTTCATTCTTTCTATCATATAAAGTCTCAACACACTCAAAATCTCTCCCTGTATTCCTGGCCACCTTTCCTGAATTATTTTGGAGCACTTGATAGCAAGTGTTGCTGACCAGTGTGGCCTTGCCTGGTTAAACGTGTTTTTATGTGTCATTGTTTTTCTGGTTCCTCGGCCACGGCAGAGAATATGACCAATAAATAGAATTAAATAAACCAACTATTTATATTCATAATAGTGGTAGATGACTAATATAGCCAAGGGCTGTTTCCATATGTCTTCTGCAACCTTGACAGCCACCATTTCTGGGTGCTGCCTGACACAGGAATTATGGCTTTTTTCTTGCAAGAAACTGCCTTTTCCTCCTGAAGTGCTCACATGATACTGAAGCATTTTCATCAATTAAATATCAGCCAGGTGTCAAAGCATAAGGCTTTTGAACTAGCCACCTGAATCAGTTAAGCTGTTGTGCTCAATTCATTCTTTGCCTCCCCCCCCAACTTCCTCTCGGGGTACCAGACTCAGAGCAACTCTATCAAAAATTCAAAGCTCTGCCTCTGGGCCTCCTGCTCTGTCATTGCTTATTCCATGGAGACAGGCTCTAGCACAGGTCTGATGGCTGCAACAAATGTCCTTTTTATCCACAAGAGCAGAGCGTCAGTCCTGCCAGCAGGTACTACAAGTGCTTTAGAAAGTTAAAACTGGAAGAGGAAGATGGTGAGTATGAATCAGAAGGTCATTAATTACGGGAGTTTTAGGGCTCAAAATTAGCCTTACTTATCATGTTATTAAATTCCCTCTCTCATGATATGTACTCAAATACCACCTGATGCCGCTTCAAGTCTAATGTCAAAACATTCATGCTTTATGTACAATTCTCACATTCCCAACTTATCACCTCTTCTAAAATCTGTACTTTTAGGGATCATTTCTACAGTTCGTTACTAAAATCTGAGTGTACTTTAGATTTTAAAACAGGGCACAGCCCTGCTGGGAAGATGGTTTAGTCGTCTGTGTTTGAGCCCTAGAACCTGTATTCAAAGCCCCGAGTGGGGACTGAGGCCATGGCTCAGAGGGTAAAGGCGCTTGCTGACCAGTCTGAAGACTTGGCTTTAATCCCCATAACTCACAGAAAGGAGGAAGGAGAGACTATGTTCCTGCTAGTTGTCCTCTGACCTCCATATGTGTGTCCTCACGTGTGCACATGCATACAGACCCAGACAAGCAGAGGGGGACCACATACACACACACACACACACACACACACACACACACACACACACATACATAGATATATATACACACAGAGACATACACACAGAAGGGCCCCTCCCCACAGAGATACACAGATACACACACACACAAATATACACACGGAGACATACACACACACACACACACACACACACACACACACACAGTAAATTGTATTAATAGGAAACAGAGTCAGGAGACAGCCCATGCTTGCAATCCCAAAGCTAGTGAGGTGGAGAAAGGTTGATCCTTGGGGCGACTCTCTAACCCTTCTAGCTGAATAGACAAGCTCCAAGGCAAGCACGAGACCAAATATGGATGAAAGCGTTTCTGAGGACGACACCCAAGAAAGGCCTCTGTCTTCACAGGTACACAGGCACACGTAACCATATGCGGTGGTTGATTGTACCTCATTCTGACCTCATTTGCATGTACCTTTCTTCTTCTCTTCTTGCTTCCCTTTTCTTTCTTTTTAAGAGATATGATTAGGTTAGCTTTGAATTTGATGGACAGTAGAGAATAATGCTGAAGCCTCCTGGCTTCCTGCTCCTAGTTCTGGGATGCTGAGATAACAGGTGTGAGGCCTTCAACTTTTTAAATAACCATCAGCTAAGGGGCTATAGTCTCCAACTTTGCTTCTTGGAAACGGGTCCATACTTGATAGGGGCTGGAAGATGGCTCAGCATTCAAGAGCCCTGACTGCCCTTCTGGAGGATCTGAGTTCAACTCCCAGTACCCACGTGGCAGCTCACAACTGTTGTAACTCCTGTTTCAGAGGATCTGACACCTTAAAACAGACATACATGCAGGCAAACCACCAATACACCTAAAATAAAATTAAGTTTAAAAATGCTATGACAGAACATGTTTTATGTTTCCATATTCTCTTTTGCATCATGCTTTAGCCTCTGCTCCTCCGACTTTCTCCTATTCTTTCTCAATTACTTTGAGCTAAATTATATGGTTCAGCTACAAAAAGCCCAGGCCAGGTGTTTATGAAATGACGAAGCTGTGCAAAGCAGAGTGTTGACTTGGGAGAGGTGTAGTTACTGTGCACCTGTAGCTACTGTGCCAGTCTCAGCCCAGATTCGCCTTTTTCTGGAATGGAGGACAGAATTTTACAAGGCGAGATTTTCCTTTAACTGAATTAATTTCCAGATCTTTCCTTTAGATCCATTAACCTTGCAGGTCTTGGGTCCGTGCCATTGCTAATTCTCAGAATTTAATAATGACCCTGGGATTCTGCCAATGAGACTTTAATTAATTTTTCTCAGTCAGGTTAAAACTATGTCTCCTAGCTTTCTTTTCAGTTCTTTCTTCTGATTGTTTCTTTCTTTCTTTCTTTCTTTCTTTTTCTTTTTCTTTTTTTTTCTATCCTACCAGACACTGACATGCTGTCCTTTTCCCTAATCACATCCATACTGGTCACATGTAACTGACAGTTTAAAAATGGCAGCCACTGAAAAGCTCACATTGAAGAACATGAGCAAAGGGAACTTCGATGAAGCATTCAGTTGTTCTGATGACAAACTTCTGTGTCATGGAGCTCACTCTTCCCACTCTCCCTCATACTCTGCAGCGTGTTACCTTACAGTGTGATGTGCAAGCCAGAGAGCACAGAGAAAATCACCCGCAGCTAAGACCATTGCTAAAAACTTCCCAATATTGCATCAACTCTCCATTTCATTTCACCTCTCTGCATGTTTCAGACAATGGAAGCCAACGCTGTATTTAAGGTCAGATGAGAAATAGTGGCTGGTATCTGTGTGTGCCTGTCATTCCAGAACTTGGGAGGCCGAGTCAGAAGGGATGGGAGGTTAAAGCCAACCCAGGCTGCATAACAAGACACTGCTTAACAACAAAGAACAAACAAGCAGCCATATTTTGATGTCCTTAGCTAAGAATGTACAATTAAAATCAAGCGGGCTGACTATGAATACAAACTCACTCTCCCAAGTGAGAGTTGCTGAATTGCTTCATTCAGGAATATATGTTGGAACAAGACACAAAAATCCAGGCTCATGCATTTAAGTTGTTTGGGAAGAATTTACATGGTCCAGTCATTAACCTGAATTTATCATTCAGCCCCAAAATATATTGTCAATAAAGTTTACTTCTTTGGTTTAGAAAATGTTTTTAATGAGGTTATAGTGAATGCCATTAAGCCTGGGTAAAGAGCTGTTTTCTTAATATAATGGAGAATGTAGAGATGAGTCATCAGAGCCCAAGCCAAACAGTGTTGCCATTCTGGTGAACTCTGCCTCAGCCAGAGCCTCATGAAGACACACTCAGGGAAAGACACAGAGACTCACGTCACAAAATGCTTACTTGTCAACACGGTGATCGATCTGGATGGTTTGGTGACCACGTTCCCGTTGACCACCACCAGAGTGATTATGTAATAAAGACCATGGTAAGTGGCCTGAAAGACCACGGGAGGAGGCAATGTGCTGTTGAATTCCTCAAATTCGAAGAAATAGTTTTTGGATTCACCAGCTACCCTCACAACGTATACAGATGCTGGGCTGACGATGTCAGAAGCTTCTAAAGACACAACAATGCTGTTGTCATCTTGGACGGTCACGTGGAACGCTGTACCAATCTGTTCGAGAGAAAGACAGGAGATGGGGTCAAGTGATATGTGATGAAATTATGCCAAGATAATTTTTCTAAAACCAAACTCATGATGAGCATGATTTCCCATGGCAGCCATGGGTGTTTTATTCACACAACAAAAGTCAGCTTGCCCATCTCACAAAAAAATGATCTCAGAGTTTTAAAAGGAACATTTGATACTCCAGTGAAAATCTGCTTCCAGCACATGGATTATTTAATGTGAAAAGCACACAATACACATCAAATGGATGAACAAATGACAAATGAAATCCCTGTCAAAGTTAATTTCCAGGGAAGCCCTGTGTTCTCGAAAGTAGGAGAAGTGTTTGAGCAAACACTCTTTTAGAGGAAGTTATTTCAAGGTAATTATTTCCTTTTTCTTGCTCACCTGTCAGTTCTGAAAGTGGGGAAGATGTCAGGACAGAATCCTGTAATGATAATTCACTCCATTATACATTAGCCAGCTCTTAAGCAGAGAAACCATAGTAAAATGAAACATCGCCCATACTGAAGAGCCATGGGTGGTGAAAATCCTTCCTTCAAATCTTCAGGTGAGTTTACGACTGGGGATATAGCTCAGTTGCTAGAGTGCTTAGCTTGGATGTATGAAACTAGAATCAGTCCCAAATACACACACACACACACACACACACACACACACACACACACACATATGAATGCTCTAAACATAAAAGAAAGCTTTAAAAAATGTATAAATTATATTTGAAAAATCATTTGTGTAGTCCTTACTGTCTATTCTTGATCCTCCGCAGATTCCAAGTGCAGAAATAATCCATTTTGGGTTGCAACCGAGATTAATGTGCTTTGTACCACCTATTGCTTTGATTCTTCACACATTTAGTGACCTGTACAAGTTATCTCACAACCATGAGCCCCAGATTTCTCTTCTATAGCAGGTGCACAGAAGAACTGCAGCCAGCGGTTAACCATCTACCTAGCATAGGCGCCACAGTCAGCACTGCAGAGACCATCTGCAAATGACCCCACAGCATGCAAGATATTTGTCATGATAGAAATATGGTTACGTTCACTCTCAGTTTGCATTTGAGGGTCAGAAAGGTTACAGTACTCTCCCAAGGTCCTCTCATAAGTTCAAAAACCCAAGCTCACTTTTTGTATATTGTCTCCTTCACTTGTTTCTTAACGCTGACTTTGTAAATACATGAAAGGATCAAAGTCCTGACGTTTGCCTGAATCACATGTGGGCATTGATCTCTTAAAATTAATCTATTTATTTATTTTTGTGTGTCACGTGTTTTGAGCAACTAAGTTAAGCCAGGAGTATACACCAAGTCCTAAATGAGGGTTCAGAGACCTAAAAATATACCAGTTTTCCTTCTTTTTTTGAACTCATGTTAACGGGAGTTAGGACTTATATGAGATAGCCGGCATTAGTGAGTATTTAGTTCTCTCTTCACAGTAAACAGATTGCACTCATGGTATTTTAACCATACTGGTTGGGAGGGGGTCGACCTTATCTTAGGTAAGGAGATGTACCCATAGCTCCAGGATTAGAGCCAGGGAGGTGCTGGTACCCCCTGATGGGTGTAGTCATGTTTGTAAAAGAAGATGGTCTCTGTGCATGGATTCTAAATTTCTTGCTATCCAATTGTCTCTCGCCCTCAGACATGAGACAAAAACCACTTGCTTGGTGGTGTCTACCTTTCCTCTGCACACACAGGACATTGAACCTCTTGCTTTATCAACCCTTGGTCCTTCTGCACAGAGAGAGGAACTGTTGGGTGGTCATCTGAAGGACAGGGCTGTGCGTAGCTGACCCCCCACCCTTGGCGTGAGGCTAGCTCAGAAGCACTCAATTTTTCTGTCTCCCACATCTACTTCCTGATGCTAAATACTGCTGTTCCTAAGCAGAGAACTGTACAAACAGCTGCCCTTGGTGCCTAATCTCAGCCTGTGTTTTCCTTGCTGAGAAGAAGAACCTGGTATTTGTCTCCTGGCAACCTGGAGCAGCAGGAAGGAATGCTTGTGACAGGGAAGCTGAGCTGTGGGGAAAGGAGACACAGATTCAAGCACAGACCCGACTCAAAACAAGATGGTATTTGGTGATTTCCATGACAGTTCATGAAATTTTTGGTGAACAGGATACTCTGGTTACAGATACATCTTCAGATTAGCTGATGACTGATGAGAAAACATTTGATTTTCGCTTACTGAAAAGTTTGACAAACTGTGCTACTTTTTTCCATAATAGTTTTTTATTTTAAGTGTAATTCAAACTTTGTTTGTAATCTCAGAGTTTTTGTATCTTGGTGACCTAAAATAATAATTGGTCTTATTAATAAGCATTATTTTTCACAAATCATATATATATATATATATACACATGCATATATATATGAATATATATATATATATATATATATATATATATATATATATATATGAATTTACAGTGAGTATTTTGCTCAACAGCTTAAAGTTTCATTCAGGGCAAAGAAGCATGAAATGTGTTGATGTTGTAATTATTTAATATTCATCTCTTTCATACAAATATTAGTTTTTAGCACATAACAACAATGAAAAAGTTGTTACCCAAAATGTAGACAAACGATGCACTAAACATAATGACACTCAAATCTGGCTTTTGCACCTCATTGGTTATAGAAGTTGGTTCACTAACTGAGAAAACATTACATTTCCAAACATTAAAGTCATAATTATAAAGAATTTTTTTGCATGAAGTCTTAGCCAGCCAGTAACCATGGCTGCAGCGGTGAAGAAGGGAAGCCACAGAACATTCTGTGTTTGAGTACATGTCTAAAGTATCATGATGCCACACAGACAGTGGAATCTTCCAGAAAAGGGAGTAACCTTCCAAATGCCAGTGGCAGCTTTGGCTCTGGTTGTATCAGCTATGAAGATAAGTCTTGGCCCATGCACTCCCAGGTTGCCAAAAATAAGTCAGAGTGGCTAATCAAATTCATTTGCTGGGAGTATTGAGGAGAGGCAGTGGGCCAAGAGAGATTGAGGCAGTGAACCTAAAAGGAATCTTGTTTCAGCTGGTGCCTCCTTCCGGGTCCTTTCTGCCTTAGCTTGTCCTGGGATCTGTCTATGCTCAAGAGGAGGGTCTGACTGTGTTCTCTAGCCATGAACTCTCTGCTAAGAGCAAGAAGGAACAGAAGTAACTATTACTCATTTATGTCGGGACTACAACAATGTTTTAAGAAAGATTTTTTTTGAGGATGGGTACCACTAGAATTGCTTAATTCTGCGGATTTTTCACCTAAATTGCATTTACATGACACATTTTAAAAGACTTTAAAAAAATGTTTGGCAGCTTCATACGTTTATAAGACGATATCAGTAGTTCTTGGCCCCTTTTCCCTCCTTCAGTACCTTCCTCTTTCTCAGCAGCTCTCCCTTCTGCTTCCATATCTCAGTTCTGTGTGGTGAATTGAGGTTGAGAACAGCTTCTAGCCAGAGCAGATGTAGGAGGCTACCTACTGGATCAAGGAGAACTCGGTAGAAGTTACAGCACTGAGGAAAGTGACATTCCTCCCCCTAATAACTGTTAAGTGCCATGAGTCACTCTCAAGAGGTGGGATGAAATGACAGAGCCAAGTCTAGATTCCTGTCTCTGCATGCTCGCAGAAGCAGCAGCTGGGGCCTGAGGTTTGGCTGTAGCTAGAGGTGGGAATTCAGGAGCTTGTGATTGGTCCATAACTAATCATGGGAGAAAAAGAGCTACCAGGGATAGGGAAGAAAACAGTACTAAAAAGGCCCTGAGGTATTGGATGAGGAATGAGACTGGCCAGAGACTGGTCCAAGCATGGGTAAATAGTTCACTGTCCTAAAGAAAGGTAATAATGATGACTACTATTTGATAAGCCTTTGAAATGAGCAGTTTACATATGATTTTTCTTTTACCTCTTTAGGCACTTATCAGATATTAAGTATTATGATCTATAGTTAATACAGTGAGCTACAACAATTTGTTTACATCCATAGCAGTAGGCTTGAACTCAAGAGTGTCTGTGTTTATATTCCTGCTCTGTAATTTACTACCTGTGAATGCTCATGGGAGTTTAGCCATCTCTAAACTTCATTTTTGTGTTGTCTAGAATAAGAAAATTGTATGACTCATGGATTGTGTGTGTGTGTGTGTGTGTTCACAGAGTTTTACAGCATGGAAGCACAATACAGAATGATAACTAAATCCCATTACTCACTATGCACTTGTATGAAATACAAATGCTATTTTCTTATCGAGTGGCTATGTGTATTGGAATGAAATGGCAGCTTATTATAACACAATGAATATTTCCTGTCATTGTGGAGAGATAACGCATGTGAGGAAGGAATTCAACCTAGAATTTAAAAAAAACAACAGCAACAAAACTGACACGCTGAAAGATGGGCCAGGATTTTACATGACATGGAGGAGAATTATGATATCCATGCATCCATTTTGTATTTTGTAGGTAACTTTGGATTCATTTTCTCAGTGAGTCCTCAAAACACCCAATTAAGTTCAATTATCTCAATTCACAGGTGAAGGGTGTCGAGGATCTAAGATACTACATGGATTTCTCAAGGTAACTTGTATTGTGAGAAAGAATGGGCACCATCCCAGGAAACTTTAACAGTCAACTTGGCTCAGCTTAGGGTCACCTGAGAAGGGAGTCTCAGTTGAGTGATTGTCCAGATTAGATTAGATCGTCTTGATGGATGTCAGAGGGCACGGTCAACTGTGTGCAGCACTCGTCTCCAGACAGAGGGTCTAGGCTGCAGAAGAAGCTGTTTTTTTTTTTCTATGGTTTCTGCTTGGGTTCTTGCCTTGACTTCACCCCCATGATGGACTGAGACATGGAAGTGTAAGCAGAAATAAACTCTTCCCTCCTCGAAGCTTCCTCTGGTTGGAGTGTTATTTTGCCACAACAGAATGAAACTAGAATATATATTTAAGGGAATGCTTTCAGTTACAATTTTTATGACTTTTTACTATGCCTTTGTCCTCAGGCTGTAAGGACTTAAAGAAGAATGATTTCCCAAATGCCAACTTCCATATCCATACGTAGTTGATGAGGACTCCCTCAGCATAGACCATGGTTGACTTCTCTAGATTGTGCTTGACAGGTGACTGGAATGTACGGTATGAAAAAGGAAAAAAAAAAAAACTCTGAAAATTAACAGAGTTGAATTAAAATTCCTCGGCATAGCTATTTTCTCATTTTACATCTTCCCAGGCGTGTTCAACCGAGAGAGATGGCTGTGAATGAATTCAGCTCAACACATTTGCAGGTGACCGTGTCATATTACAGTGTAAAGGGTTAGACATCCTCATGGTCTTTGTTGTCTCGGGTTAGTATCAGTGATACCAGGCCCTAAGGTGAGAGTGTGAGTGTGTGTGAGTGTGTGTGAGTGTGTGTGTGTGTGTGTGTGTGTGTGTGTGTGCAGGTACGCCACAGCTCTTGAGTGGAGGTCATAAGATGACATTCAGGAGTGAGTACTCTTTCCACCTTGTGGGGCAGAGGGATTGAACTCAGGTTGTCAGCCTTGGTGGCAGGTACATTTACCCTAATGCTACTCATACATTTTTGATCAATTTCCTGCCCGGTTTTCTTTAGAGGGTGTGAATTTTAGAAGCTGTATCTTCTTTATAGGACATGAATCCTAAGGATAGCGTATGAACCAGCAAGCCTAACTTTCAGTCCATTCACCCGCTCTTTAGTACTTTGGTTCCATGACATCGTGAACAAAAGCTCTTCTTTTTCTCTTAGCACAGTGACAGCCTGAGCTCACCTAGTTGAGTGAGGTAACCATGGAAACAGCATTACTACTAGCAGTGCTGAGACATTTAGAAGCCTGGAAACTGTGCTAAGCTGATGATTGACAGGGGTTGGGGGGGTGGAGTAGGAGTGGATCTTCTTCCCAGGGGGCCACAAATCCCTATGATCTCAGCAGGTGAACAGCTAGGCAAAGTCTAGACACCTGTGACTTTCTTCCAGCTTAAGGTGCGATGGGAAGTAGATGAGGCTGAGAGGCTAAGTTTGTCTCTGTTGAGGAAAGTTTGAAAATGGCTTCCCTTTATGAAAATGCTCGGGGGAACCCTGTTGTTTCACCCACCAGAAGACACTGGGGAAGACAGTGCTGCAGAGCTCTTGTTTTAGCATGCCTGAGTCTAGTTAAATTGCCCTAGTCATGAAGCATCTCTCCA
This sequence comes from Psammomys obesus, assembly GCF_907164565.1. Classification (NCBI taxonomy): domain Eukaryota; kingdom Metazoa; phylum Chordata; class Mammalia; order Rodentia; family Muridae; genus Psammomys; species Psammomys obesus. The sequence continues at coordinate 4,191,256 of NW_026585609.1, forward strand.
ATGGTGACTCCAACGGTAGTACCGTTAATTAAATCCTGAAGACAGTTAATAAATAGGGTAGCCTCCTTCCGAAGATCACCACATGCTTGCTTAGGTAAGACCCTTGTGACATTTTGTAGTTCTGTCTCCCAATAGCCCTTCATTTAAAGCTGCTGAGATCCACAGCGTCGTGTGAGACCTTTAAAGAAAATAGGCTCCTATGTCCATTATCACTAGGACTCTTTAAAAAGTTCCCTATATTCAGAGGGAAAAACCCCTTAAAGTTAAAGAAAATGGAGAGCAGTAATTCACAGTCTTTTCTCCATTTTGTAGTGTTCTTCATCTGCTGCAGAAAGAAGCCTCTTCAATGGTAATAAGAGCCACATTTATCTTTGAGTATAAGGACCAGCATTTAAAATCCAGTTAGCAATTATGCTGGTTTAGTAAAGTGTTAGTAGTAGGTTATTATCTATTCCTGACCTAACTACCCATGAGTAACTCGCACTGTTTCCAGTATGAAGCATGGTTTCCTTCCTACTATGTGGGCCTTTAGTCCCGTTAGACCGTTGCTGGTCACTGCCAATGTATGAGTGCCGCTACTGTGCCTTAAGGGACACCTTGTGATGCAGGTCATAGTTGTGCTTCATAGGAGTCACATCATAGTAGGCTCAGCAAACATAGAGGGACCGGAAAGATCAGAAGCCAGAGGCCCGAGAAGTCTGCTGTGACAGAGGTGAAATGAAATGAAATGTCAACAGTATGACTGCTGAACAAGGACTGAACAATGGTAATACCCGTTGACACCCCAAAGTGGGTGGTGAAATCCACTAGCGCCCCATCCCTGGATGAAGAGCTATAGGCAACTCATGAGTGCTGGGCAAAGGAGAATTATTTCCAGGGATGCCGCCCCTACTTAGTTATTTAACACCAAGTAGTCAGCCCTGAAATCATATGCTTATAAGCAATGCTAACTGAATTCAGCGTGTTATATTTATATATCTATTTGTATATATAATTAATATTTTATATAAATATATTTAATTTTTTAAAGTGACCATGAAATTGAGAAGGGTTAGAAGGAGGAGGTAATGTTGTAATTATATTTTAGTCAAAAATAAAAATTTTAAGAAGTTAAGAACTAAATGCTAAGGAAAAAAAAATCTACCTTTAGGTTATAAAATAGGAACTAGCCACATTCCCATTTTAAACAAAAGCAAATGTTCGCTTATGTTGTCTGATAGCTCTGGAGCTCCTATTGGGGAAAATGACCACTCGGTAAAGAAGGAAACATTTGAGGGTCTGAAGAGAAGGATCTGGGCAAATGACCAAAACCATAAACAGACTGATATCCTGTAAAAACAAATGGCTTAATTCCAGAAAGTGAAGGAAGAAATGAAAGACAAAGAGATAAGGAAATGGTGGAGAAAAGAGCCAGCAAAACAGTGCGATGCTGGAAGTGAAGGGGCAGGCAGCCAGTGGAAACACACAGATGGAGAGGGAGCGAAGGGGCACTGGAAAGCTGGAAATGCCTAATGCTGTATTTGAAGATAGCCTTTTAATCAGCAAATGTTTCCCTCTCCTGGATTCCCAGACTTTTGGAACGTCTGCGGCCCTCCCAGGTCCTTGGTGTGGATGGAAAGCTTCTGGAACTCACTAAAAAGGTTAAGTTTCACACTAGCATGGTAGGGCATAGGGGTGGTCTCTGAGGAAGCGAGCACCTGAAGGGAAAGGCATTGGGGAGAATAAGCATGTCTATTAAGGTGGTGAAAAAAATCTCATGGGGGATTTGAAATTTTATCAGAGCAGAGTGGGTTTGCAGCCTGATTCATTTAAGTGTCCGTGAGAAGGCATTTCTGATGACAGTGAAGTGCCGGGAGACCATAGGCAGAGGTGAGAGGGCTCGAACTGATGAGGTGATTTAGGAAAGAAATAACAGCAATTCAGGTCTAAGTAGCCTTAGGAGAGAATCAGAATGCATAGTCCTCTAAACCCAGTGACTTCAGCACACACACACACACACACACACACACACACACACACACACACACACAC
>NW_026585609.1:4193296-4304404 GCF_907164565.1 Psammomys obesus
CACACACACACACACACACACACACACACACACACACACACACACACGGCTGTGCAGGCAGATACAGTGAGGGGGAAGAGAATGATGTCATTACTTCAGTAAGGCTTGAAACATAAGGCGAGTGAATTGTTCTTGGACATTTAAATGCAGGTGCCAAGTGAGGAACTGGCTGTGTGCACCTCAGTTCAGAAGAGAGATCTGTCCCTAATATTGTGAAGTAGCAGATTCCCCTTCATGGCCTGTGACCTCCGCATCTCTCCGCTTTTGATTAAGTTGACAGGGCACAAGCCTTCGACTAGTCTTACTCTGTGTTTCCTCCCTTCTCTAAAACACTTGACTGGCAGCTGGAGAGACCCCCAGCTGTGCAGAAACCACATTGTTCTGGCCCAGGTGTTTACCCCCAGCACTCACATCAGGTAGCTCACCTCTGCCTGTGGCCCCAGCTCCTTCAACTCCGGAGCTTTTTTCTGGCCCCTACAGACATCTGTATTCATGTTCATATACCCCCTCACCCCAAAAGAAGTCCCCCACACAAATGAACATAATTTAAAAACCAAGTGAGTAGTAAACACAACCCTGTTTACTGATTATGAAGAGCAACGGATGTAAAATAACGGTCTCTTGGTAAGTAGTATAAAACAGCAGGATTATGAAGAAAAACACCACCATTTTAAGTAAGACAGTATTTGCCCTCCAGAACACAAATAAATGAACTGCACTTCAGATCCGACTTCCTAGTTTGGAAAAATGAGGCCAGTGCTTCTTTTCACAATGACTCATGCCATGGTTTGAGTGGGGGAGGGGGGCTGTCCTGAAACTCATGTTTTATTGACACTGTGCCTGCCTTGGTTGGTGGCCAAAGCTGTCTTACACCTAGGACCCACGGAAATCCAAACAAATCCAGGCAGCGCAGCATGGGAGGGGGAAGACAGAGACCTACAGACTGTCATGACACCCACAGGCCTGCGCTCCGGTATACGGCACATGTGGGCCATGGACACCCACGTGCTGCCACGCCACTCAGCATGACTGTCACCCAGGGCCCTGCCAGCTGTATGGCTAACCTGCCTCAGGGGCTACCACAGTGGGCGAGCATGTGGTGTCAGATGGGAGGGAAAGGGAAGTGGAATAGCTTGAGCATAGGGAGGAGAGATGGAGCAGGAGTCTTGAGGAAAACATGGACGTCCAGGGGTTGTGCATGACTGGTCCCGCCCCTCACTGGATGTGGCTCTGAGGAGAGCTGGCCCCATCCCTCACCAGCTGCGCCATTTAGGGGAGCTGGCCCTGCACCTGGCCCAGGCAGCAAGATGGCGCTGGTCCTGATGGCTGGGATGTGGGAGAGCCAGCCCCAGGGAAATGGCTGTGTGTGAGGTAGCTGATCCAGCCACTCATTTGTAAGGTGGCAGGGCAGCGGTGATACCCCCCTCCCCACGCACACACCCTGTCCCCTCCAGCAATGGAGAAAGCTGCCCACAAGGTCAAGAGCTTTAGCTGGATCTGTTCTACTTGTCCAGGAAATAACAGCTCCAGCCATGAGAATCAGATAAAAAGAAAAAACTTATGGAGAAAAGGAGGATTGTACTTTTTACCAGGTACTACACTAAAACTAGCCACTTCAGGGTGTCACTCAGAACCCTTCACAGTCTGCAGTCCTGGTTTCTCTACCACAACTGCTCCATCACAATTTTCAAGACCTCATCTAACGGTTAAAACTCAGCCCCATCCCCCTGCCTCAAGCTCTCCCTGCTTCTGCGGTTCTACGTATGTTCTCCTTCGGGATAAAGTTTTCCTTCCCTCACTTAGGCTTTCTCTCACCACTTCTCTGATTAAACAGTCACCTTTTATGAGAGGCCTTTGAGAATTGGTTTATTTTTGTAATCTTACAGTCTGCAACCAGACTTCTTGGGACATACCCCTCTATATGCCAAACCCCAGAACTTTGTAACAAACTAATTGCTCTTACTGACGAAGCAGAACTCGTTTTCCACGTCTCTTCTTTACCCCACATCCTCCCACCTTCAATTGCATGCACAATGAGGAAACATGTTCAGGTTCTCCGTAGGAGGGTGAGTAAAACTGGGACATTTTTCTCGTTCGTCTTTATTTCCTGATAACTTTAGTCACCAGTGTGTGAGCGGGGCGCTCAGTCATCACTGATGCTATTTAGAACCAGAAGAAGATGGGAACAACAATATGATATTTATGTTTTATAAATGAAGCTCAAAAATACCCTTGTCTTTGAGAACAGCTGTAGAGAGACAGTCCACAGTCCACTGCGCTCGGTGAAAGGCTCCATTCTTCAGAAAGTTGCACTTGTGCATAAAGGAGCCTCTCACACTGGGGGTTGGGACATGTCAAGGCCTTTATGTGACATATTGAACTTGTTAGCTACCGTTTCAGGGTTAAATATTTTTCTATTTCCATGATTGTATATTTTTAAAAGTATTAAAAATAGGAATTTTGCATCACCACAGTGATAATTTTTAAAGGTAGTCTAACAATTTTATGGTATGGAACCTCATGGCAATGAGGAACTAGTTTATAGGATTATTCAGAAATGTTCTAGTCTCTTCCACACATATCCTTGTTTCTAAAGACAGCTGTTCTCAGTGACCTGACACAAGTACTCTAAGCCAGTGTTTATGGCAAGACATTTCCATTTATGATGTTTTATTAATTCATAATAAAGTCACATCATGAACAACTTTTACAGACAGCTGAGGGCGAAAGTGTCATGATTTGAAACCAGTGCCAACACACTGGAACTTCTAAGACATGCCTTTCCTTTCTTGAATGCCCTAAAAACATAGCCTATAAACCAATGCTGAGTTTTCTCTTCTTAACCCCTTGATCTGCATGCCCTCCTCCTGTCTCTCCCATTTCTCCTTCATTTTATACCTTTTCTCCCATCAGCTTTGTGTCTGTTTGGTTAGTTCTCTAAGTTTCTTGGTAGATTTTAGCCTCATCAGAATAAAAACTAGCTTGTTGTCTAATGTGTTACTTTGCTACATGGAGCTTAAATGTTTGCCAAATTAAATCAATCTCCATATGCTCATTGAACCCTTAACCACAGACTGTAGTGTGGACACAGCTTGACCTCATGTGTCAGGGTATTAATTAGTACAACTCAGTTTCTATTTTGATAAGGTGAAACCTAGTCATTAGAGATAGAAATGAAAAAAATACTTGTCCAAGCAAGGGAGACAGTAAAATAAGGAGAAATGGAAGTGAATGGAGAAGAGGAGGGGATCCCACAGAGAAGGAAAATGAAGTAAAAAAGAAAGATAAGTGGGACATGAGAAAAAACTTCCAAGTTAAAAATAAGAGTAAGTGATCAGTGGAGACTAAAGCCTGATATTTTGTGCCTTGGATGCTATTATTTACTTGTGTCATTAATTACTGAATTACTCCTACTCATTATTGGGCAGATAAAACTCAAGCTGAGCACTGGTTACATATCACTTGTCTCCTTTTCTGCTGTCAACTCTCCTCCTTTTCTCCTATGACTAGGCTACAACTTGTTATGACTTTAAGAGAACTGTGTGTTCTTAACAAAGCACAAATAAATCATCAAAAAATTACTTGCTGCTATGGAAAGTAAGAAGCATATAGTCATCCACCTGCCCATGAAGTGGCCGTTCATTCACTTGGCTAAACTTGGGTATGGAGAGCGAGAAGGAAGACTGGAAGAGTGAAATGGAAGACTGGGCTCAAGGCCTGCCTTCAGTTAGGAAGATTGCTGTGTTATGAGTTAATAAAGTTGGGTACCTAAGTGATTTCTAAGCTTTAAGGGATACACACCAGATTTCCTTTTAGACACTAACTATTGGGGTCTGTTTTCTTTAGTCATTTCTCCCAAGCTTTTTCTATTAACTTAAGCTTTTAGGAAACAAATCATAGACTATGTGCTCACATAATTTACTAATGTTTTATAATAATACCATATAATATTTTCCAAACATAGTAGTGAATAATTTGTAATAAGTAATAGGAATAATTACATATACTTAGTGTATAGCAGGGCGATTCTCTCTTTCATCTGGAATATGAAATACCATTAACATGATGTATTAGCTTAGTTGATTAATGGGCATACTTTGGTGCAATCCATTTAGCACTCAAAGTGTGAGAGATGTTTTATTTATCAGACAACTATTATTTAAGCCCAGACTGACTGCTGTAATGAAAAAGAGAAATGAATAATAACAACAATAGTTAGCATATGTTCTGTGCATATATTCCAGGGATTGTTTTAAGCGTTTCAGGTGAGTTGTGCCTCTTTCTTGAAATAATGCTTAGAAATTACTACTACTATTATTCTTATTATTATCCTTATCATCTAATCAATGGCTAGGAAGTAGACAACAGGAATTCAAATAGAAATTCAAGCAGCAATTTTACATTCTTACTTTCTGATCAATACAAGAACAAAGAGCATGTTCGTGAGAAAAGGAGACAAAAACATCTCACCCTCAGAGAAATTCATTCTAAATAAATAGTAACTGTCATAATTAGAGATCCAAGATGGAGGCACCTATCCCACACTGTGTCTGATCAGCAGGACAACAGTCACTGCACAGAGACCAACAGACTAAACTGTGAACCCCAAAACATTAAGGACTGTGTTTCCCAGGTGAGAGGAACCCCTCCCCCCCAGTGAGGGAAACAATCAGGCCCAACCTCAGGTCATCCAGCTAATCCCCAGAAAAGTTCCTGGGTTCACTCCAGGGCTCTGTCTCCAGCATCTAGCAACAAGCCTGAATACTGTACTCACCAGCCAGTGAACACCTTCTGGGTACCTGGCATGCAGCTCCAAACTCAGGCCTCCTGAATCCTGGGAGCCACAGGAACAGCCCCAGAGGCCCCTCCAAAGTGCAGCCCATCTCCCTAGTGAGACCGACCAAACCTCTAGGCTTACTGGGTCTCTAAGATAGCTGCACCTAGCAAACACAGCGTGCAAACACGCTGTGTGAGCACAGTGTCTGGGCAGCTGCAGCTCAATAACCACAGAGCAAGGAACCCAGTGGCAGAGCTGCTGTCTCTGGGATTTTCTCTGGTGAGAAGAGAGCCCCTGGGCTCCTGAGGAGTCCAGTTAGTCCACAGGATCATACACCTGAGGAGAACTGTGACAATTACCTGAGACTCACCCACCACTCAGAGACCATACCCACCAATTTGAGGAGGGCTTCTTCAGGAACATCCAGCTCCCTGCCAGGGATCTCCCCCCTCCCCCCGCAGCCACCCCAGGTACTCCAGTTAGCACCAGAAACTACCATATAATGCCAAGGACAACCAGATGGCTAAATCCAGTGTAGAAACACATCAACAAAAGTCAAAGCAATATGGCATCTCCAGAACCCAGTTACCCAAAGGCAAGCAGCCCTGGTTACCCTAACATAACTGAAACACAAGAAAATGACTTTAAATCTATGCTTATGAAGATGATAACTGAATAAACAAATAAAATCCATAAACAAATAAAGGAAAATGCAGTCAAACAGATTAAGACCATTAGAGAAGCCTGTAATGAGGAAATGAATAAATCATTCAAAGAAATACAGGAAAATGAAAACAACCAGGCGAAGGAAACCAATAAAACATTTCAAGATCTTTAGATGGAAATGGAAACAATAAAGAAAACACAAACTGAGGCAATCCTGGAAAGAGAAAACTTGGAGAGAAAACAGGAACTACAGAGGTAAACACCTCCAGCAAAATACAAGAGATGGAGGAAAGAATCTCACATATAGAAGATGCAGTAGAAGAAACTGATGCATCCATCAAAAAAATCTTAAATATAAAAAAAATTTGATGCAAAACATCTAAAAAACATCAAGGATACCATGAAAAGATGAAACCTAAGAATAATAGGAATAGAGGAAAAAGAAGATTCCTGTCTCCAAGACCCAGAGAATATTTTCAACAAAATCATAGAAGAAACTTTCCCAGCCTACAGACTGGGAAAAGAGCTTCACCAACCCTACATCTGACAAAGGGCTAATACCAAAATATATAAAGAACTCAAGAAAATAAACTCCAACAAACCAAATAATCCTGTTAAAGAATGGGGTACAGAACTAAATAGAGAATTTTCAACAGAGAATATCTAATCGCAGACAAACATTTACAGAAATGCTCAACATCCTTAGTCATCAAGGAAATGTAAATCAAAATGACTCTGAGTTAAAGGTCATGTTGTAAGAAAAAAGAAGACTTTTTCTTTAAGGCTGAACTATATCCTAGTCCCCATTCTCTGTGTACGTATGTAGCTCACAACTTAGGTGTTCATCAGCAGACACCCAGGTTGCAGCTCATGCCTGTGAGTGATGTTACAGTTGAGTTCGGCTGCCTCTCTGACTCTCCGATTTCATTTTCTCTGGGTATAAATTCAGCAGAGAACATTCGAAATCACATAGTGCTTTCATTTTAAATTTTTGTCCAATGTGCATAACATTTCTTTTCAAAATTTACTTATTTTTTATTAATTACAGATTATTCACTTTGTATCCCAGCTGTAGCCCCTCCCTCATCCCCTCCCAATCCCACCTGCTCTCCCTCATCTCCTCCCATTTCCCTCCCCCAGTCCACTGATAGAGGAAGTCCTCCTCCCCTTCCATCTGACCCTAGTCTATCAGGTCTCATTAGGAGTGGCTTCATTGTCTTCCTCTGTGGCCTGGTAAGGCTGCTCCCCCATTAGGGGGAGGTGATCAAAGAGCCAGCCACTGAGTTCATGTTCCCATTACTAGGAAATCCACTTGGAGACTAAGCTGCTATGGGCTACATGTGTGCAGGGGTTCTAGGTTATCTCCATGCATGGTCCTTGGTTAGAGTATCTCAGAAAAGACCCCTGTGGCCAGATTTTTTAGTTCTGTTGGTCTCCTTGTGGAGCTCCTGTCTCCTCCAGGTATTTCTATCTCCCTGTTCTTTCATAAGATTCCCTGCACTCTGTTTGGCTATGAGTCTCAACCTCTGCTTTGATGCCCTATGGGTGGAGTCTTTCAGAGGCCCTCTGTGGTAGGCTCCTGTCCTGTTCCCTGTTTTCTCCCTCTTCCAATGTCCATCCCATTTGCCTTTCTGAATGAGGATTGATCATCTTACCCAGGGTCCCCCTTCTTGCTTAGCTTCTTTAGGTGCACAGATTTTAGTATATTTATCCTATATTTTATGTCTACTATCCAGTTGTAAGTGAGTGAATATTATGTGTGTCTTTCTGTTCTGGGATGCCTCACTCAGGATGATCTTTTCTAGTTCCCACCATTTGACTGAAAAGTTCATGATTTCCTGGTTTTTAATTGCTGAGTAGTATTCCTTTGTGTAAACGTACCACAGTTTCTGTATCCATTCCTCAGTTGAGGGGCATCTGGGTTGTTTCCAGATTCTGGCTATTACAAGTAAAGCTGCTATGAACATGGTTCAGCAAATATCCTTGTTGTATACTTGAGCATAACTGGGATATATGTCTAGGAGTGGTATAGCTTGATCTTGAGCTAGCACTATTCCTAATTGTCTGGGAAAGCACCAGACTGTTTTCCAAAGTGGTTGTACAAGTTTACATTCCCACCAGCAATGGAGGAGGGTTCCCCTTTCTCCACAACCTCTCCAGCATGTGTTGTCACTTGAGTTTTTTATCTTAGCAATTCTGATGGGGGTAAGGTGAAATCTCAGGGACATTTTGGTTTGCATTTTCATGATGACTAAAGACGTTGAGCATTTCTTTAGTCGACCCTATTCTGTCTTCCATGTCTGTACTCATTTACATCCCTTCCCCAGGAGTGTACATGGGTTCTGCTTTCCCATACCATTAAACAAGTATTTGATGAGTACCTGTTGTGTACACCCTTTTTATAAGGGAGTCAACACAATTTTCTATTCCTATTACCCTTTCCTCATAATCAGTTTATTTTACTTCCTATAAGACAGGAAGATGTGCTGGAAAAGAAGGCAAAACTAAAGTAGTGGGTTCATCTGAATGACATTTCATAGGGCTTAGTAATATAAAAAATTACTTTAAAAAGTAATTGGATCTGTTGGAATGGCTCACTGGCAGAGTACTTGCCTGTGTGAGACCCTGAATTTTATCACTAGTACCACAAAAAAATAAAATTAAAATTTGAAATCAGAAAATTGACTGTAATCAAATTGCATTGGGGTCTGCTAACCAGGGAATATGCATATGTACATAATCTTTGATGTTTCAGCATTTATGGTGTGTGTGTGTGTGTGTGTGTGTGTGTGTGTGTGTGTGAGAGAGAGAGAGAGAGAGAGAGAGAGAGAGATAGGGAAAGAGTATGAATATGGAGGCCAGAGGTTGAAGTTGGATGTCTTCCCGGTCATCCACCTCATCTTTTACAGTTGTTATTATGACTTTTGTAACTATGCGTTCATGTGTATGTGCACATGAGTACAGTGCCAGGGGTGGGGGCCAGGAAAGGATGCTACATCTCCTGGAGATGGCTCAACATGGGGTTGGTACTGCTCTGTGTGGATTCTGGGAAACACACTCAGGTCTTAGCCTCCGGGGCATCTCTCCAGCACCCAGTCTTATTTTCTGAGGCGAGATCGCTGACTAAATTCGGGGTTTACCAGGTAGCTAGATGATGTTGCCGCTGGGCTGCCAGGGCCCTCGTGTCTCCGCTCCCACAGTTTCTTTGGCGGGTGCTGAAATCTGATTCTCCTACTTGTGTGGCAGACACTCGGCTGAACTCTCTCCCAGCCCACATTTCAATATTTTACAAGCTAAAGAAACAAAGCTCACAGCACATGTTTCTAAGCAGTTTTCTTTTGTTTGTCATAACATGGCTGCCAACTTGTTCCTCTGTTGTCAAAGTCACATCAAGTGAAAACAATTTGAAAAATTTGAAAACGGAAATCACCATGTCTCCGTGACAAGGGGGCAATTTTCACTTGTTTCCAATAGGCAGCTCAATCAGAATTATATTTCAAATAAAAGTACACATTTTCCTGTAAGACAGACCTGAAATTCATGATTATTCTCAGAAAGGGCAATCCTTTTGCAATGAACCAAAGATTAGGAACCGTTCGTTCTATGGAGAATAATAAATGAACCAGCAATTCTAAAATCCTACCATTGACCCTCAGATGTGAAGTCATGTCTGTGAGGGCTGTTGTGATTGTTGATTGACAGCTTACTGTGGGTGGCGCTGTTCTGGGGGGGGGGATCCGTAAACTGTGTAAGAGTGTAGGAGTCAGACTGATAGCACGTAGGCAGCGTGGTGACACATTCCTTTCTCTCCTCTCTTGAGATGATGTGACTAGCTACTTGGGTTCCTACTATGACTTCCCCAAATTGCTGTGCTGTAACCTAGAATTATAAAAAACCTTCTTTTTTTTAAACCGCTTTTGGTCAGGGTAATGTATGTGAGTATAGAAATGAAAGTAGAGCACAGGCAGAGATCCAGGGTGCAGCTGGAAGTCTACCTTTCAGACTCACACCAGAGTTCTTAGCTGTGTTTTAGTTCAGTCATTCTGTGTTTTCTTCTTCCCAGTCTGAGCTTCTGTCACAGTTAGGCATCTCACCTTGACTCAGTGAGATCAGCAAAGGGTTAAGCTATTCCTTGTACAGAGCAGCACTGAAACCCAAGGTAGCAGATTCCTCTGAGCTGGTGTCTCCCTTTCTTACCCAGTTTTTTTTATTTTTTTATTTTTTTTTATTCTCTGCAGATGGGCTGGAATTGAGCAATAAGAACCTGCTGTGATCTTTTCTCCCAGATTTACTTAAGTGCAATTTGGGAGCAGGTCTCTTATGCCATTTATACTTCCATGCCTTTCTCCTTTGAAACTCTTCCACAAAGACAAAAATCAAGCCTTTTGTCTGTTTCTCAGTTTCACATGTCATAACAGGTTCACGGTAAAGACTTAGGATCAACCCACAGGCTGATGCTCTAACTAGATTCCTGTTTGCTCTGGCAGCCTCCGGCGGAGGCTTGACGATTCGTGCGCTGGCAGGAGACACCAGTGGGCAAAATACACCCACAGCAAGGTGGGTGTACTGACAGTGTGCCACCAGGCAGGACAGAGGGGTCAGATGATGTCTGCTAATTATCTCAAGCAGGAGCGACATGGGCTTTTAGCAGTTGCCACTTGCTTGATTTTTTTTTTTCGCTTGCTGTATCATTCGGTTGTCTCCAACCTGAGAATAGCATGTTCCTCACATACTCCCCGTGAACAATGAGATGGAGCTCAGTGTCCACTGGTGTACCTTCTCATGCTTTCCTCCCAGGGCCTGAGTTAATCAGGAAAGACTGCAATGACCCTCCTATTTCTGCCTCTGACCTGGGACATGCTGCCCCAGGTATACTGTGAGGACCTGTTTGTCCTCTGTCACGTTGATGGGCAGGAGGAACCTCAAAAGTTTTGAGAGACATCTCCTGTTGCTGCTTCTTCCCATAACACCCCACACTGTGGCCATGAGACTTGTTGCAGAGCTGTTAGGATAGTGGCTAAGTTTAACCCTCAAGTGGTATTTAGAATACAGAAGGGCTGTATGTGCAAGGACCTGAGATCAAATCTCCAGCACCCACACCAGGAATTGCAGCATGCAGATGTAATTCCAGCACTCGGAGGTAGAGATAGCAGGACCCCAGAGGTTTGCTGGGCAGAGAGCCTGGTCTAGCTAAATGTGGGATAACATGATTCAGTGGAAGACCCTGTCTCAAAACTGAGATAGAGAGTGATAGAGGAAGATAAAGGTTTTAGCCTGTAGGCTTCACAAATGCACACACAAGGGTATACATCCATACATGTGTGCACATGTACAACGCACACACACACACACACACACACACACACACACACCCACCCCACATTAATAAAAACCAAACAAAACACAAGCCCCAATAAATGAGGAAAATATTTAGGGCTATTCATTTCTTTTCATACTGAAGCACCCTTTTCTAAGCCCCTTCTAAATGAGGCATTAGAATGAGGTGTTAGAACATCCAGTAAGTCACTGCTTATAAAGCCCATATTTTCAGGCTCTTTCTATATCTATGTCTATGTCTATGTCTATGTCTATGTCTATGTCTATGTCTATGTCTATGTCTATGTCTATGTCTATCTATCTATCTATCTATCTATCTATCTATCTATCTACCTATCTATCTATCATCTATCTATCTATCCATCTATCTACCTATCTACCTAGAGATGAATCCCATCTGTGAGGAGTCAAGCATCCTCACCTAATTCCCTCTTTAGGTCCCACTTCCAAAACTGTAGTGCCGGGCATTAGGATTCAACACAGGAATGCACAGGAGACACACTGTCTGCGGCTACCTAAGTGGCAAGAGAGCCAGTCCAAGGTTAATATTTTGGGACAGATTTTCTGAGTAAGTAGCATCTGCTTTCATGTGATAAAAATTAATTTAGGCCTTGTGGGGTTTCATTTTTGGCAGTGTCTCTCCGTGTAGCCCAGGCTGGTGTCAAACCCTGTGTCTCAGTCGTATAAGTGCTAAGCAGTGAGCACCCACCACTGTGCCCAGTGAGGCTTCTGTTCTGTAGGTCTTCCTTAGTGTGACTTTACTTTTATTTATTTTTGATGAAAGAATTGGTCCACAATAGATACAGGATTAGGGGCAGGGTTTGGTACATCTTCAGGTGTAGTCCAAAGATCACAGCCAGTCTGGGATGTGTCTAAAACTTCTGGTCAAGATCCCACAGCCAGAGCCAATAGCCGGTGGTCTAATGATTTTAAGGCCACAGCAACTAAAAAGTGGAGCTCTACAGAAAAGGATTTGGAGAAACAGCTGATCTGCTATCCATGGTACTGAGCTGTCTCTCTCATTGTTCTTTTGTTTGTATTTTTGTTTCTTGTTCATCTCTGAACACCCTCTAAACCAATTTCAGAAATTCCGAGCCTAGAAGTGAAACAAATGAGAAAAGAGAAGGAAATTTATATAAAAGCCCTTCTATGGAGAGACAGAGAAGAAGAGAGATGGGCTGCTAATTCGTTTCCTAAGCAACTGTAGACAGCCTTGCTGAAAACGCCAAAAGAACAACAGATTTACATTCGCCGCCATGCACAAAGCACACGTGTTGACATTAATAAATACAGGCTTTTCGGAAGGGTGGCAAAACGTTAACCATGCAGATTTCAGGAGTGATGTGTCATGTCAGCCCAGCTACACCAATGTTTTACAGTGCTCCTTTGCCTTCATTTTTAAAATAAATGAAAATTGAATTTAAACTCTCCCCAAAATATTAAATCATACCTCTTTTATTAATTAAAATTTTCTTTGATAATTTCACACAGACATTTAATATATTCTGATAACACTCAGATCCACGCTATCTTGTCTGCCTCCCAGCCACCCCATCAGCCTTCATCCCTACAGGTCTCTTTACTGAATTTCCACTCTTTTCTTTTGTTTTGTCTCCCACGCAGTTCAACCAGAGATATCTGAGTGACCACAGGTCTCAAACTATCCATCGGAGCCTGGCGGGGTTCTTAGTGAGCTCACAATTGAAGAAAATTACTCCCCCATTCACCAGGAGCCATCAGTAGCTAATGGATTACCAGGTAAGGGTAAGGCGCCATGAACCCCTCCCCTGTCCATGGTTCTTAACATGCCCAGTCTTGTGAAAACTCAGTATATGCAGCCATGATCACAATAGTTGTTTCATACCCAGAAGTTGGTATTTTGCAGCCATTTTAACCTTGAACTCACAGAGAGCCTCCTCTGCCTTACTGATTGCTAGGATTAAAAGCATTCATTGCCACACCTCCCCCTACCCCTAAACATGGGTTTTTGACTGGCTTTACAGGACCCGCCATGAATTCCCTCACGTGGAGCAATTGTTTCCACCCATAAAACAGCAGCGCCACTACTGCAGGAGTAGGCCCATCTTGAGCGGCAGCTTACTCTATAGACGTTAGGGCTCACAACTGGGTAAAGCTGTCGAAGTTTTCTCCCCAGCGTTCTGCACAGCATCTGCTGGCACTACGAAATCTCTCCAGCGGGGAGAAAACTTCAGCACTTCAGCTTAGATCTCAATTGGTATTTCTGTAATTTATGACCAACATGTACGGCATCTTCAGCAATAGATGCTATATCTTGTTTTAGTGTGCAACGAGAAGGGTTGGCAAGAACGTGTGTGTGTGTGTGTGTGTGTGTGTGTGTGTGTTTGTGTGTGTGTGCGTGCGATGTGTGTTTCTTGGAAGGTACCTAGGATCTTCCTGAGAAACAACCTGTAAGATAAACACCAGATATTCAACACCAGATACTGAGGTTTCTGTTTAAAAAAAAAAAAAAACATGAATAATTTTTTAAAGTTTTGAAAGTGATTTGGAAGAAAATTAAAATACTCTTCTCCTACAGACAAACAAGTTCATAACTTTGTCTCTCTCCTACCAAGTTTTTGTGAAGAATTCCACATTGGATGGTGAGAAAATAAGCTGAGTGGCTTCCCTTCAACCACAAAAAGTGAGTCATAGGAAAATGAGCATGTCCGGTTCAGAGGCACCCTGAGAGGACTCGGGTAAGATCCGGAGCTCCTGGACACATCAACTTGAACTTACCTAACTCTGTGTGTGATTCTTGGGACCTAAGGTGACCAATTTTTATGGCTGCATTATAATCAAACTCTTTTGGTAATTTACTTATTCTTTTATTCACTTTACGTCCTGGTTGTAGCCCCCTCCCTCTTAATCAAACTCCCGTGTTTATTCTTCTGATTTTGTGTTTTCATTGCTACAACCAGGATCGGATAAACCACTCTACAGTCAAATCTCTGTTCACCACTGCACATTTCACCTAAATGTAAA
Organism: Psammomys obesus; assembly: GCF_907164565.1. Lineage (NCBI taxonomy): Eukaryota > Metazoa > Chordata > Mammalia > Rodentia > Muridae > Psammomys > Psammomys obesus. The sequence continues at coordinate 4,207,080 of NW_026585609.1, forward strand.
CATTCCTTGGACACTTCCTCGACTATAGTTTTAGGTATTGTTTGGAAACATTTGGTCAGTTTGGAAAAGCTCTAAAAATTAATGGATGTTTAAGTTGATCTGTTTTTTAAAAGCTTAACAGCAAGAAAAAAATCCCTATGTATATGTGAAACACTTTTTATGTCATCTGTGAATGGGGCTTAATGCTCAGGAGGATTTCCAGATGGTCATGAAGATAGCATAGCCTGCCCTTTTCCAAGAAGCACCACCATTACTGCCTTCCTGCTCGCTCTAGGGTTGTGTAAAGCGTGAGCTTGGCCTCAGTCTACTGATATGTTCTGATGAGGGAGAAGCGCATCAAGATGAATCTAGTTTGTAGCTGCTGGAGAGTGAAGAGAAAGTACAAGTGTTTGAAAATGGCTGGGAAAGTGAACAGCACACTCGAAATAAAGATATTTCACGTCGGTCTATGGTCTCTTTTGAATAATAAATAGTTAAATAAAACTGCTAGAAGGGTCATAAAGATGTGGGGCTATTTGGTAGAACTTGTGTTAGAAACAGAGGAGATAGTTCCTGAGAAGGACAGTTTAATCCTTTTCATATGAGTGGTTTCAAAGCATACTAAAGCAAAGCGGCCTGAGGTACAGGTGTTCACACTGACAAGGGGCCTGAGGTTCAGGTGTTATTACAGAAACAGATTTTCGCTACAGTTATCACCACAGAATTCAGAAGCTGAACTGTTACCTCAAAAGTAAATATGTGTCTACCAACAGGATAGCTTGTTGAAGAATTCTGAAAGCCACCTCAATGTAAAGACAGATTTTATGTATAAGGGTAGTAGATAGCTCTGGGCAACAATCCATATCTTTTCGGTTAAAACCGCAAAACGTTTCATAACATTGTTCATGTCTCTGTGTTTCAGATTCACCTATGTAACCAATATGCCCTGAGAATCTACCAGGCCCTACGCCACAGTACTGGGATTAGAAAAACATACTGTGATGCTTGGGATTTTTTATGTGAATTCTGGGGATTGAAGTCAGGTTCCTAAAAAATTAAGGGTCTAATGAGCTTCAAACTGAGATCAGTTTTTTAAAATTTACAAATGAAAACCATGAGAACTAAATTTTAAAGTGTTGTGAAAATAGTTAATAATAAAATGAATATGGCAGAGGATAACCCCAACATGGAAGTCCTAAAAGAAAAGGATGTATGTTTTGAGTAGAAACATTGTGAGAACAGAGAATGACTTCGTTATAAACAATACTCCCTTTTCCCACAAAACAAGAATAAAAAGAGATAGGAGGAAAAACACCCTTTCCCCCTCATTCTATCTTATGAACATCTAAGATGAAGACATAGCAACAACATGAGAACGGTTTGATTGCAAGATAATGGAACTACGTTTGAGAAGTAGCTAGAGAACACTTCCCTGAGCAGAGAGGAGCTTGGTTAAGAAGAGCCCACTAGTTACACAGCAACCACAACAGTAACTACACTACGCGGTATATCAGATGGAGGAAAGAAGAACGTAAGTATCATGGATGACTTTTTTATCTGTCATATGTCTGAAATTACATTGAACGAGGTATCTGATATTTTCATCTGGCAATCTTAAATCAAATCTAGCCACGGTTTTATGAAATGAATAGGAAGCCTTTGAGCTCGAAGGATGAAATCAACATTAAACCCAATGAGAAAGGGAGTGAAGGATGCTAATGAGGTGCCAGGACTGGGATGGGAGCCTCGCTTCCCTCTGAAACACGGAGCATTGTGTTTCCACGGAGGCTGGGAGGTTCTGGGACCATGAAGATCTGTATAGAGCAGCTCAAGGGTCACTAAACATGAGGATGAAATATTTACTTCAGGCACAAAATCCAAACTCCTAAAAATAGTCTCTGTGATGAAATATAGGAAAGATTTCAGTTAAAACCTGACCAGAAAATTAAGAATATTTTCATTCTAGAAACAGATATGTGGAAACAAGACAATACAATTAAACAGCGTACACATTGCAATGGAAGAGATAGAGCTAGTAATTTTCATGGCTATTAAAAAATAAGAAAAAAATCCAGGGTAATTAATGAAAACCCACTACTTAATGCAGCAGTTACATATGAGAACGTGAAAACATTAATAGTTTTAACATATATCAACAGGATCCAATTATAAATTTTAATGGGATTTGAGATCTCATTAAATGTGCAAAAACAATGATAAAATACCTGGGAAAATGCTTAGCAAATGCACAGTAAGTTGCTTACATATTTAGAAAGAAATGGAGCAGAGAACAAGAAATGCCTTAACAAATGGAACACACAACAGTGTGAAAAAAGACAATCGTTAAACAGTTGCAGCTTTACTCAAATTAGTTCATAACCAGACTGCAGTCTGAGTTAAAATTCACACCCCCAGAAAGCCATCTCAGACCTGAAGTGCTGACTCCACTTTTCTTGGGAGAAGTAGGTGCAGACGTAGAACAAAGGCATATTTTGTCAAGTGAACACACTGTAACTCTTTATCCTAGTCACCCATGAGAAGCCCTAGGAACCTAAGAATGGAGCAGGAGTGAAAGGATGAGCAATCTGGACAGAGGCTAGAATCGAGACCCCCAGAAACCCATGTGCATATTAAAATCTGTCTTAGAATATGTGTAGAATTTCACATCAGCGAGGTGAACAGTGGCCAGTACAATCAGAGGTGGTATAACACAAGGGGGGGGTGGTCGTTGAGTCACAGGTAAATGGTCCATTAGGATATCAACAGATGAAAGGTTAAAGCACACAAATCAAGACCACCAAACCCCAGGATCCAGTCTTTCTCTCAGCGTTTGGAGTAATATTTTCAGAAGAGTGTCAGTGCGGCAGGGCTAGGAAGATAGCATGCAGTGGAGGGCCAGAAAGATCCACCCACGTCCATCTTCATGTCACACTGAATGACCTGCACAGGTAACCCCAACCTGTCTTTCACATTGACCCTTAAGCTATCATGGCTGGCAACTAGTCCCTGACCTTTCCACACAGCTTTTTAAAGTCTGTTGGTCTCTCTCTGGCTGCTTCTCCTTCTCCTGAAATACCTGCTCCCTTCAAGTCTCTGCTCAGGAGTTGTCTTCTGAAATACAGTTATCCCCTTCCCAGAAAAGATAAGGTCCCACATTCAGCTTATATATTACCAACTATGGAAGACACCATCTCCTGGTTTGTTTAACCATTCAATCTGTGTTTTCCCAAAAGATCAGAAACTCCCGAGGACCAAGGTCATCGCTAGTTTATTTCTTTCCTAGAATGGGAACGTGATAGAGACTTAGCCTTTGTACATTTGCTGTCAGCTTGACTGGATCTCATATCCCCTAGAACACAAACGTGTAAGTGCCAGTGAGAGAGATTCTCTGTTGGCTTTAGTGCCCTGGGAAGACCTGCTTACCCTACAACAAACGTGGGCTGGGATCGGGCGTGACTACGAGGAGAAAGGAAGCTGAACCGAGTGTTCACCTCTCTCTCTGCTTCTCGTCTGTGAACACACTGGGGAGAGCCACCTCGAGTTCCTGCCAGCACAGCTTCCCCACCATGAGGTGAGCTTCGAGACAAAGTACAGCCTTCCATTCTTAAGTTGCTTCTGTGAAATATCTGCGCGTTAACCAGAAGAGTTTAATACATAAAACAACGAGTAATATGTTTTTTTAAATGCTTCCTCTTGGATTTCAGAGTTAATTACAAGTTGGTTTTGTTACCTTTAATGACTTATTCTACTAAAAAAGTATTAATAGCTTTCTTGTCATATGTGGTGTGTGTGTGTGTGTGTGTGTGTGTGTGTGTGTGTGTGTGTGTGGTCCACCACACCCACCCAGCATTTACACGGGTTCTGGGAATCCAAACTCCCTTTCATGCTTGCATGGTAAGTGTTCCACTTGCTGAGCCAGTGCCCTAGGCCCCAGTCATGTAACTTTTAACTATTTAAAAAAATGAAAGCATTGTCAGAATTGTCATCTAAACAAACAAACAATGAAAATCCCTTCACAATGCAAAGCAGAAAAAATAATGATGTTGTCAAGTGTATAAGATTCGGTGTTCTAAAAATATGGGACTTAAATTAGCCTGGGCACCTTCTGCATAAACAATGATGACGATTACCGGAAAGGTTTTCCATATGACGGGGGTATCTCTTTGCAATATTTATGCTCAGTTATAACGTCCAGTGCCGGAAAGAGGTTGATCATTAGAAATGTCACCAGGCACTGCAAAGACGCTTGTCCAGCAGACAGCCTGCCTTCATCGCCTGTCAAGTTTTAAGAGGCTAATGAATTCTCTTTTGATGATCAAGCTCTTTGTGTGCCCTTCGATGTTTGAGACAGCAAAAGACAGGATGGAGTCACAGGAAATTACCTCCGTTACTTCATCTATCGTCACCGGTGGCATTGAATCTGAGTCATAGAGCTTGGTCAGGGAAGCAATTAGGGTATTGGCAGGGGACACAGTGGATGGAAGTGTGCATGTGATAATCCCATTACCGCAATGATAAATGTGGGAAGCAGAGCAACGGCTCTGACCCCAAGTGATCCTACTCCCCCACTCCCTGAATACGACAAGACCCCAAACACCAACACCGCATACGTTTCCCAAACTGTGTTGCGGATCTTGTGGAATAAAGGTGTAAGAAACGGGTAAAATCAGAGTTAAATACACAATAGTAAGTGATATATCGGACAACCCAAAAGATGCTCTTCTGCTGACTGTCATAGCACATTTCACTAAAATGCAATCATGAAATTTAAAATATTGGAGGAAAATGGGATTGTATTCAAAAGTGAAGTAATTTTAAAACTGCTATTTTTATAGTGGCAGGTTGCAGTTAGTTATTCTTTATTCCCATTCTGGCACAAGAGTGGTTTGACTTCGCTGAGATTATCCTTCTGTGAGGATAAACTATAATTCAATACGGAGAATATTTCCTATGACAAACTGTTTCAAGCTTTTACCACTGTATTTCTTCCATCTTAACACTTGGCAACACACCTTTAAAAGACAGGAAATACATCTGGGTTCCGTGGCACGTGCCTGTAACCTCAGCACTCAAGGAGGCAGAGGCAGGAGGACCTCTGTGAGTTTGAGGCCAACCTGGTCTGCAAAGCGAGTCAAGGACAGCCAGGGATACACAGAGAAACCCTGTCTCAAAAACACCAAAGTAAAGAAATAAAAAAACTTTTAAAGAAAACTCTTTGGAAAACACAGAGAAATACTTGTCCAGGCGTCTTGTGCTATAGGAGGGATAGGAAGCTGATGAGGAGCTACCTCACCGCTCAGGGTTCACAGCAATTTGCGAGAAACAGGTCACGTGTTCAGCGCTCTTCTCTCATCCACCATGCGACCCTTTCTTCTTCCCGGTCTTTCCTGCAACCTCTGGGAGAACGTCTCCTTCAATATATAAAACGTTCTATTTTCCACCTTCCTCTTAACAAGTTAAACAAACGGTTTCCATTTATATATCAATATGGTCAGTTTTTTGTTTTTTTGTTTTTTTACACTTTTGAAAAACATATGTAGAATGAGATGCAAAGGGATTGACTCATGAGGACTTTTTTAATACAATACTTTACCTTTGAAAACGATCCCATTTTCCATTAACAACAACACCATCTAGTACAGGAACAGGAGCAGGGCTCTCTGCTTTCTTTCTGCGTGGGGCTCATGTTTTTAATCCCTGTCTTTCCTTACAACATTCAGTGCTTGGAGCAACTGTGACTAACTACTCAATGTTTACCCTCCTTCAAATACTTAATATCACCCTCCCCAGGCTCTTATTTATTAAGGTGAGCCACTTCTTCACTGTCTTGTTATTTATGTGATCAGGAAATACTAAAAACAATGCTGGAATTCACAACTAATGAAACGAGCTTTTAAACTTGCGCCCTCATTTCAAACTGTCCCTCTGTAACCCTGGGCTTACCCAACTCACTTATCATTCTAAGCCTCAATTTCCTGTCTGAAAGATTATTATCAGGATAGGTGGAAAACGGTCTTCTGCCTGGACTGACTCACCACACAGCCATGCTCCCTTCAAAACTACTAAATAAGTGTTATTTGGTTATATCAAACATTAGTCACATAGTAGCCATTAATTATACATAGTTATTTAACTTTTTTGCTATCTTACTCAATTTAAAGTCACCTTTATTCTGGTTATTGTTTTACTGATGTACTATGGAGCATTTTATCTGTTTTTGTTGGTTCGTTTATTCTAAAGCCATCTTAATACTGAGTCACAGCATTCATTATATTTAGGTAGCAGGTGTCATGTGACTTTCAAGATTGCCTCAAATAGCCTAAAAGCACCTTAAAAAGTAAATCCTTTCATACTATTGCGGCATCTCTTTTCCTTTTAAAATATCATCTAATAAGGATGAAAGGAAGTTATTATTTTTAAGACTGTTGCTCCTGAAAAGTTTGATCATGCTCCAGTGGAAGGACACTCGTGCAATATGTGGGCATCGTAAATTGGAGTTGATGGGTGAAAAAAAAGATGACATGAAGTTGGATGGGTAGGGAAGGAGGTCAAAATATATTGAAAGAAATTTTCAAGGAATTAATCTTAAAATCAATTAAAAAGAGAAAGTGAAATACAGCCAAAAAAATATCTTGAATCGCCATTTTGGAAACATCTAAATCCTCTTCCCTGGGAAAAGGGAAGTGTTTTGACATCACTGTAAAGCTTAGATTTATGGTTCTGTGACAGAGGCAGTACCTTAAACCACACACTCACACACTGTCAGAATGCTTCCAATTTGTTTTATCTCACTGTTTCTGTTGAGATCAATAATAATAACAAGCAGATTTTAAGTTTTTCTTACTCACTGGGTATTATTCTAACATTTCACATTGTTGGGGTGTGGATAGGCAACTTCCCCCTACAGGACCTTAAGCTGATGGAGGCCTGGTGTCATCGGGTGTCCCTGTTGAGCTGCAATGTCATCATGAAGGCTATGAGCTAATGAACCGATTAATCCCCCGTTGGATGTAAGAGCTGATGAATCCAGGGCTGTGAGAAGTGCATCTTGGGAGGGAACATCCTGTCCTACCCCTTCCTGCTTCCTCCAGCTCTCCACTTCCTCTTTCAATGGCTGCGGCTGTCATGATGGTGTCTCACCACAGGCCCCAAACCTCAGACCAGCCCAACCTCACACTGAACCTCTGAAACTATGAGCCACCATCCAGCCAAGGTTTAGTTGTTCTGATAGTCCTGTCACAGACACGGAAAACAATACCCACGGACCTTCACGAAATCTGTGAAGCTCCGGTGAAGGATGAAGCAGGGACAGAAAGTTAATGGCTGGAACTTGACTGCAGTAACAACAATGGACAAAAGCGTGTCTAGATAGATGGGGAAAGAAGGGCACAATATTGGTAATGGGAAGCTGGAAGTGTGTGGTATGTGGGCCTTCGTTATATCACTGTCTCTATGTGGTACGTGGGCATTCGTGATGTTGCTGTCTCTACTTTTATGCATCCTTTGAGTTTTCCATGAAATGTTTGGAAAGTAAAGTGCCCCTAGCAGGCCTGACTGGAGAGCGCTGAGGAGCATGAGTCAGAGGGAGCTTTGCCCTCTGTGTAGCTGAATCGCTTGGCTTTGGTGAGTCTGTCTAAAGTGCACACCCATTCGCCTTGGTCAATCTCATCCCCTGGTGGTTCACTTCTCTCTGAAAATACCACTCTATTTTTTTCTGTTCTTTCTCATGGGTACAGTGTCTACATAAAGGTCATGGCTTTAGAAGGGCACTAAATAAATGTGAGGCAAGTGATTTTCTTACTGTTCTCAACTTATTAATCTGAAGGGAAAAATCCTCACATGTTAGACCTTTAGGTCCCTGGGACTTCTGTGACTTGAGTAGCTTGAAGTTCACGTGAACTGTTACAAAACTGATGTGTTCCATAAAGGCACATGCATGTACAGGCGTGTTCACACCTGTGTGTGCAGGGGGAGCCTCGAGACGGATATTGAGACAGTGCTTATCTCTCCAACTAATTTTTGAGACATGGATTCACTGAGCCTGGAGATTTCCATTTCTGCAAGGCTGGCCGGTCAGTGAGTCCCTGAGAGCCACCTGTCTGCCCTTCCCTGTGCTGTGGTTGCCGGTGTTTGTCACCACGCCTGGCTTCTCATGTGAGGGATGGGTTCTAAACTCGGGTCCTCCGGTGAGCACTGGAATCACTTTGCCCTCTGAGCCATAGCCCCCAGCCACTCAAATGAGTTTAACTACGGTCCTTATACGTAAGAACAATATTTGTTTCTAGGAATGCTGAAAAGGCACTAAAGCAATCCGAGCCTTCCTGGCAGTTTTCCTGGTGTTTTTAATGGACCATTTCCCCTGTGTACTGACCTTTCTCTGAAACTCCTGAGTCTAGAAAATCAGATCCATCAATTAGGGCCTTTCCTGATCATTACAAGAGTCTTTGACAAGGATAAATGAGCGTGCTGGCATCGTAAGAATCTTCTCAATAGCACGTGAGTACCGGGGAAACCCAGGGGCTGCTGAGCTATTCCTCCAGTACTTCAAACTCACCTTTGTTCTTTCCAAATTACGCCTATAGTGTTTTGATCTTTTGTATACTTGAACTTCAAAGACTGATTTAGTATCGGGTGCCTTGGCCACGCTCTGAATTTTATAATGCAGGGATTGTGTTAACTGCCATGCAGCAGCTCACTCTTGAAAGGCTTTTTAGGATCACGGCAGTTTTTCTTTTATTAAAATATCAATTTCCTGCTACATATAGGAAACTGACAGCTTTAGAATTACTTTCATCGTGAGGACAGTTTAGCGGAAAAGAAAAGTTCACAAGAGTGCTAGGTTGTGAATGAGGAAATGTTAAAGTGGGAGTTGCATACAGCCATGATCCTGTCCACTCTCCCCCAGGACCCCACTGCCTGAATGGTTGGAAAGTGATGTGCGGATCATCCTTTGAACCACTCTGTGAGTCCTGATCTCCTTGTCTGTAACCACTTTTCACAAAAATTACAAATTATTCTCACCCCCTTCAAGAAAGCTTCCTCCTCTTTCCCAGTTCTTCTCTGATTGCTTGAACCCTGCAGAAGACCCTTTAGTTAAACCCAGGCCCCTGGGAAATCTACCCAGGAAGTTCAGTAATCTTAGCAAATTTCCATTTCAAGGTCAGGTGCTGGAAATGTATCAGGGAGCTCAGCTAACAGACTAATCTATAGCAGACATTGATACTTGAACATGAAGATACACCATGTCGATGGTGGCTGAGCAAGCAAGAGGCCGTGTACATCCTGTCTCTTTGCTTGTGTGGCTCCGCTTTCTAGTGCATAATCTAACAGGCAACAGATCTGTGCCTGGATACTATAAATGCATTGCTCCCTTCGCTGAAAGGAATTTACCTGGGATTAGAGAAGTGGATCAGTGGTTAAGAGCGCTGGATGCTCTTCCAGAGGACCCAGGTTCAGCACCCACATGGCAGCTTGCAACCATCCGTGACTCCAGCTCCATGGAATCTGACACACTCTTTCTAGGTAGGCACAAGTATGATGCACAAACATACATGCGGGCAAAATAGTTATATTTTTAAAATAAAAATATAAAATATATTTTTAAAATAAAAATATAACTAAAAGGCAGAGGTTTACCTAGCAGCAGACTGTAATGTGCCCAGTGATGCAGATAGCATTCAGCAAAACCTCTGATTCCCATACTGTGTGTCTGAGCAGTTTCTTAGCTCTCTGCAGATTAGCAGCAAGCAGTACATGAACAGGCACCCAGTCCTCTAATGTCACCATGGGCTGCAAAGGTTTAGAGAGCTTGCATCTACTCCCCTTAAGCGTAGACTCAGTTCACAAAGTCCGAGAATGCTCACAGTTGAAGGCTCTGAAGACTCTGGCTTCAGAGAGGATGTTGGGAGCGGCACAGACACCAGGGAGAACATGGGACAGATCCACACTAAGATCTTTCAGTTAGTCACACTAGACAAATACCATCATCTGTTCCTTTGGCAGAAAATGGCTAGAATGGGATTGAGTTCTATCATCTAAATGCATTCGAACAGTCTCCCAGATGCTGTGCAGGTAGATTTCTCAGGGGCCTTGTTTAAAAGATAAACTCTGCTTTAGGAAATCTGGGGCAAGCCCCGGTTCTGTCCTGTTTTGTTTTTGAGCACCAGGCGTGGCACCTAGCTAGTACCTCTTGCCTGCCAGGCAAAGACTCAAGTTTATGTGTACCCTCCCAGCCCAAGTTTCTCCTTTCCTAACAAGCTTCCAGGGGGCTGAAGGGCTGAGGGTCTGTGGGCCACACTGAGGAGAAAAGTGGTCACAGTATGTGACAAACATCACCTGGCCCAGTGTACTTCAGTCACTTTCAGAACATTCTTCTTCTATTTTTATAAGCACATAGACGAGTGGTGCTCAGGTGATGAAGAATAGAGTATTCAGTAGCATTAATGGAGCCAAGGGAGTGTTTATAGCACTCTTGTTCTATCTTGATATTTTCAATTGGCACAGCTGTTAATTATGACTTCTAACTATGTGCGGGCAACTTTTCATACAGTTACAGTGTATGGTAATAAAAGACCAGACATCTCTAGAAAATGGGTTGATAGTTCCACAAAATACAGAGGTCTAGAATCCTGCAGTTCTAAACATAAGAAAATCTTTTGGGGTCAATGAGATGGCTTGATGGGTGAAAAAGGAGCTTGCTACCAAGGCTGATGGCCTGAATTTGGTCCCTGGGACTCACAAAGTACAAGGAATGAAGTAATTCCCTCAAGCTGTCCTCTGGCCTCCACCAAACATATTCCTACATACAAAGACATGCACAGAATAAGTAAAGACATCAGAAAGAGGGAACTCTTTCAATTAGTTCCAAGCTGTGCATGATTGTAGAGATTAGAACCCTAATGCAAAATGCCTATCCCAGTCATTCTCCGCTCATTACAGTGTATATTGCTGTACATTTACTAGTTTTCTTTGCCCAACTGCCAACAAAGTTCATAAGCAATTTTGCAGAAGTGATGGAGGAAGGACTGGGGATATGGCCTAGTGTGTAAAGAACTTGCTACACAAGCTTGAGGACCCGAGTTCAGATCCGCAGAAATCTATCTGTAATGCTGGGGATCCCGAGGCAGGGACAGGAAAACTTCTGAAAGAATTCTAGCTAGCCTGGCATAGGTAGCAGCAAACAGCAATAAACCCTGTCTCAGACAGAAGGAAGGCAAGGACTGCACACAGTAGGCTTCCCTCTGACCTTGTGGGCACACACTGGGGGTAGGAGTGTTAAGGAAACTTCACAACTTTCTACGAACTTGGCACTTCCCTGAGTTCTTTACAACTTGGAGAGAAATCTGCCTAGTGAGCAGTCACAGCAAAGGGGGGCGGGAAAGCAGGAAGCAGTGAACTACTGCCAGAGTACAAAGGAACCATCCAGTTCTAGAAGAGATGTCAATAAACATCCCAGGAAATTGGATTAACGGAGAGGAGCCAAGATTAGCTTCACCATTAATCATGGCATGTGGGGACATTAAGTAAGGTGGAAACTCATGATTCATTCATTCATTCAGGGTAACAAGGACACGGCAGTGGGACCAATTCCAAAGAGAGAGTCCGTGTCTCTTGGAACCACTCAATAATTTGTGCTTTGAGGGCCTTGAGCCAGCCCCGTTACTGGGTGAGGAAGGGGCAGAAAGGTCAGTAGAGAACAGAACCAGGCCTCACACAGCTCAGCTGGATCTAGGCTGGGGAACAAAAATATAACTTGGATTTGTTGTGTGACTGAGCTGTATACTCCCTAAGCTCACGAGGATTCTACTTGTAAGTCCTTCACCATGTTGGGCAGAGATGTCTGTCTTTGTGATTGGTACCTGATAACATAATATTGAATCTTTTAGCAAAAAGGAAGTGTTTGCTCTTTTGGTCACAGCATTTCTTTAGTGTGTGAGGTTGGTTGTCATGTAATTAAACATGCAAGGTGAGTGTGTGTGTGTGTGTGTGTGTGTGTGTGTGTGTGTGTGTTAGCACATAATTGTAATTTTGTACTCAAGATACTATACAATAAATGCATTCACCACATGAAATCCCCGATTTCTTCAAGAGAAGGCAGAGTGAGGAAAGACGTAGGAGCTAGGAGCAATTTGGAAGTATGAATTTTATCTGCCTTTTCTTGAGCAATCTGCTGATTAACCCAAATATAGAAAAGGGGTTATTTATGGCATTTTGTGTTTCATCAGCTAGGCATGTGAGGAAAGAACAGAATTCCATTATTTGTAAATTTTCAAGATCCTTTGAGTTTTCTCACATGAACTGTGCATGGAGAGCTAATTTAGCTTCTCTGTGTGTGTCTCTCTCTTTCCCTCAGCCTTATGCAGGCAAGCAAGCACTCTGTCACTGAGGTACATCTCAGAAACATCCCTGTCGTCCCTTCTCTCTCTCTCTGTATCATTTTCCTGAGCTCCCCACCTGTACAATACTTTCTGTCTCCCAGACCATCTGGAGCGAAGTGATGGATGTGGCCTCACCTTTTCCATGGGAACCTTCAAACAGCAATTGGGTGGATATAGGCCAATTTAAAATCAAAAGCTATTAAAGTTTTGAGAATGTTATTTTTCAAAGAGGTGTCAGGTAATTACATTCTTTTTTTCCCCAAGAAACAAAAGTAATTTCTTCTCTCTTTGTGTTTAGTAAAATAATACGTTAGGCAACATTTTCCTGCTGCCTGAGAAGTGTCCACATAATTAGTTTCTGGCCAAGATAAGTATGAGGAAGAGATATTTTCCTTAAAAGATAACTTAGTTGTAGTTGAGAAAGCAAAGTGAATTGGAAGTTGAACTAAGTGCTTTTGGATGATGAGTTGGGTCACAGTGACTTTCAGGAGCATCGTCAGCAGAAAGGGCCATTCTCCACAGAAAAAAACAAGCACTATGGCAAAACCAGGCAGTTTCTAGACTCAAGTCAGAAGTGGGTTGAGGGCAGAAGGAGGGAAGGAGGGAAGGAGGGAAGGAGGGGGGAAGGAGGGAAGAGAATACTTTCTGCTAGTGCCACATGTATCTAGACTGAGAATGTGCCAGACGTGCTCTGTGTCGGGAGCCTGCATTCTTCTGGAATATTCTGTCACTGAAGAGTAGCAGTGACGTCATCATCCCAGGGCCATGGGGAGAGGCTGTAAACCTGCACTTTAACATCTAAAAATGTTATCAACGCTATCCATAGTAATCTGCGCTTGGAAGGGTCTCCTCTAACATAACAGTGTTTCCTACACATTAGGTCCCCATTCTGATAGGATACCCAGGAGAGTAACGGATAATCAAGTGTGGGAGTGTAAAACCAATATCAGGACGAAGCTAGGTGTGCCAAACAGCAGTATCTTCTGTTCTAACAACTCCGCAACTTACATTTTGCATTTATTTGGTAAATGGAAACGTTTATTTTCAGTATTTTATCTTGTCCCAAGTCCCAAGTGCTAAAATGGTTTTTATAGACTTGTTTAAGCCAAAGAGCCCATTTATGCTCAGCTGAAATTTTATTTGACTGCTTTAGAAAACATTTTGATTGTTTAAAATGTTTCAGTATCAGAATATTAATAACATGCTTCTAAATATGTAAATCAATTCTCAGTTCTCATTGAATCCCTCACCATAAAAATCACACACAAGCACCAGTTTTGTCATGAACTCCAGTCCATTAGCATGTGTTTCTTCAAGTACCAAAGGTGTTCATTATAAAGTTCTGTGTTTGTTACTAATTGCTATGAGCGGCTTGAAAATGAAAGTCTTGCAAGAGACTATAAAGATGTGAAACACTCATTTACAAAGAATATGAAGTAAAATGTTGCCCCAAACAACTGCTACACTTATTTTTTAAGTTATTTTTTCTTGTAATGACTCAACTAGTTATAAGCAAAATGAAAGTTTTAAACAGATCAGGATTTGAAAATAGTAATTACTTTCTTTATTCTAATAGCAGCCACAGCTAATGTCAAGATGTTCCAACAGACTGAAAGGCAATGGTTTTCATTTCCCTGACTCCACAGGATAGACTTTTCATAGCAGAATATTTTGTTTTACAATGTTTTAAGAATCAGACATACAATAGTTAATGAAAAAAAAATGTATTTGTCTCCAAACATATAGAAAATATCATGGCTGACATTGTACTTTGGTTTAAGGACCTAGAAAATATTTGAAAAGTCTAATTTCTAAAAAATTGGTTTTCAAAAACCAAATGTCCATTAAGGTACAAAATAATAATCACGTTTTACATCCTAAGTATTATAAGGCATTTTCAAACGCTTTTCTCCCAAGAAAATTGGGCATTGAAGATTCATAGTTTCAGTCATGTGTGGATGACCCCAGCTTACCTTGTTGGCACGTTGGTCTGTGGTAGGGAGCATTTTTAGCAAAATGGTGAACGTGGCAGATTTGCCCAGCACATCTTTCTTAATGAGGTATAATGACTTTCTTTCTTAGTGGTAACTATTTAGATTGTTAATTTTAGACTGATCTGAAACATACTGCTTAGACAATATGAATATTTTCTAACAAACTGTGATGGAGTTAGAGTAAATTAAATACTCTTTAATGTTTATGGTAGACCACAAATAATACAGCTATTATATTCTATCAAAACAAGAGAATATCAAGAGTCCACTTCCTAAGTGGATTATATTAATATGTTGACTTAGTTTTCATATCATGGCAATATTTAATTATTGTCTTTTAAATGTTCTTTCTTTTTTTTTTGTTGTTTTGTTTTTTGTTTTTGGGTTTTTTTGTTTTTGTTTTTGAGACAGGGTTTCCCTATGTAACAGCCCTAGCTATCCTGGACTCACTTTGTAGACCAGGCTGGCCTCAAACTCAGGAAGATCTACCTGCGTCTGTGTCCTCAGTGCTGGAATTAAAGGCATGCACCACCATGCCTGGCTCCGACTTTCTTGTATGTCAAATGGATCCATAAAGTTCTCAGATGACATCTGCTGTGTGAGAAAGCATCGTGGCCATAGTTTAGAACACCATTTCTCATCCTGTGGCTTGTGAATCCTTCGGGCTTGACCAACACTCTCACAAGGGTCCTTTATAAGATATCCCGCACTGCAGATACTTGCATCACTGTTCACAAGAGGAGCAAAATTAGAGGTATGAAGTAGCATTAGGGTGGTTGTGAACCAGGGGACTAGAATGTAATGAATGTACCACACTTCCTGCATCTATATAGAGTGACCGGTAGCTGTGTTGGGGGCTTAGAAGCACGTCTCTTACTTTTGGCCTCTCTGTAGATACACCCACTTGTTCTGTGCTCTTTCTCGGGACAGGACATACGGCCAGAACAAAAAAGGAAGATAGACCATTTAAACTAAATCAAAAGTAAGACTACTCTCTAAAACAAGCTTGCTTGGGCCAACAGAAAAAAATAACAGGAGTGGGCCTGTTTGTCACATAGAGTAAGAGTCTTAGTTCTATATGCAGAAAACAGAAGCAAGTAATTAACTTGAACCACATGCAATTATTTGAATTAGTAACTTAGGGAATGGTGGGATAATAATCTGAATAAGCAATGAATTGGCTAACTACAGCTGCATCTTAAATTACCACGCATGCCTCTTAAAACGGCCTGAAAGCCACGCACTGCCTGTAAGGCACAACTCACACACCTTCTTAAAATAATAATTGATTTCATGTTTCTCTTTACTTTCTCGGACTTTAATTTAGTGAGCTCACATTTTGTCATTGCCAAGGATGTTGCATAATTGCCTGTGTGATGCCTTTCAGGGTTAATTCCATAACGTCCTGATCTCAGCTGGGAGAATTAGCTGCCAAGGGCATATAATTTCTTTCTTTCTTTTTTTTTTTTTTTTTTGGCATATAATTTCTATGCCAAAAATTAAACTACTATTTTCTCAATTTTACTGCCAAACATAAAGAGCTGTGATAGATATAGAAGTCCAACAGTGTCAGTGCTCCAGTCAGGAACTGGTGTCCTTCTCATGAGCAATCCAAACTTGCAACCTCCTGACTCCAGTGTTCTCTGTCAGTGTGCTCACAGTTCTGAGCTGGGAACGGGTGTATTTACATACACACAGAAAAACTGCTGTGATTACCTTTATGTGCTCACAAAGACACCTAATATAAGATATCAGTTTACATGGTTACATGGCTATGCAAAGAAATTAACCCCATTTACTGTTTTCAAGCAGGAGGCACGGGAGGCCATTAGTGGAATATGAAGAGCTGAGAGCCACAGAGCTCAGAGAGTATATCTGTCCTGGGACGGCCCTGAGAACAGAAAACACCAAAGGCAGAATGACATGGATGTCGTAGGCACAGAGCCAGGGGCACAGCAGGAAACTCCAACTCTGCTGTGCCTTTATAAAGAAATTCTCCTTCTTAAAAATGTTATTTATTAAAAGTGTGCTTGAGCATGTCACATCACATTGCATGTGGGGAGATCAAAGGCCACCCTTATAAAGTCAATTCTCTTCTTCTACCTTTCATTCAGAACTTGAAAGTTTGGATGATGTCATTATCCTGGGGAGGACCATCTGCTTTCTTCATGATTCTGCATCCTTAGAGGAACACCCAGAAATGATTTAGCATCAGACAGCCGGACACCTCATAAGTCAGGCAAACAGGTGTTTAGAATTAGCTGTGATGTACCTGTCAGTAAGTTATGTTTATTCAGTTGGTATTTCTTGTGTTGACCACATGAAATCCCATTTCTCTCATACTTTCCTCCTGCCTCTGCTTGTCTCTCTTTTCTTTGTCCTCTAACAATAATACTTTGGTGTGCTTATATCAGGCAGCATTACCATGAGGCTTTACTAATTCTCTTCGTAAAGACTTTTAATCTAGGCTCCCTCCCCAGAGGGACACACTTGCTCTCATGTGTGGGGGGAAGCTTAATACTTCAGCCTTCCAGAGAATGGCAAAGGAAAACCTGTCACATGCTTTCCATTTCATTTTTACATAAGATTTATTTCATTTGTAATCAGTTGTACATGCGTATGTCTGTGTGCAAGTCTGTAGTCTGTGCACATGAGTGCAGATGAGCCCAGCTGTGAGAAGCGGGCCTTAGATCCCATGGGGCTGGAGTTAGTGGTGATTGTGAACTCATTCATGTGGGTGATGGGAGCAGAACTGGGAACCTTTGCAGAAGCAGCGTTTGCTGCTCTTCATCACTGAGCCATCTCTCCTGCCCATTGTTCTTCACTTCTGCATAGTGATTGCAAAAACAGGTAAATATAACGAACAACACTGAGAATCAGTCCCCACAGCCACAGAGAGGACTCCAGGACTGAAGGGAAGAAGTGGAGAGAGGCTGAACACCAACTATGTGTTCTTTCCTGGAACAGTAACATGGCAGCTCTAGAGATTACAGTGAATGACAGTCACCGAGAGCGCCTAAGACAATAATCTTGACCTAGAGTGTAGAATCTAAGGGAGATCGAATCAACTTACCTCAAGTGCTCTATCCATCCTCTCATTGCCTTCTCTCTCTACTGCTCTCCCATTTCATTTCCTTATGTTATAGAAGCACTCAATTTTAAAATTGCAATGAGGACACTGAATGAGCCTGGTAAACAGACTAGTTTTGGTCTTTTGAACAAAGATCATCTAAAAATTTGAAGAAATTTTTCATCTGCCTGCTTTTCCAACTTTCACTTTTTTTTCCTTCCCAACATCCTGAGTTGTTCAATTTTTCAAATGTTAAAGATAAAAAATCAGCAAAAATGACTTGTGTTATTTCAAAAGAAAAGTTAGAAATCTAAGCTGTAGTTTCAGGATTGGGTGTTGATCATGACTATAGACATATATTATGTGTATTCATATGTGTGTATATGTTCGAACTGCAAACACAAAGTATGTGCACATGTATACATAGCTTTCATATAGAATTCGTAGCATGTATGTACTTTTACATGTATGTGTGGCTATATAGCTTATATCCTAAAAAACCACATATACCAGAGCTGTGGCTGACACATAGCAAACACAAGCCTAGTGTCTGTGAGGCCCTGTGTTCATCTCTCAGTTATGAAACAAACAAAAGAACAGTTTTTAGGTCAGGGTGCAGAGTTTCACATCTGCAAAGCCAGTGTTCTCTTGGGAGGCTGAGGCATAAAGAGTACTGTGGGTTTGAGACCACCTGGGCTACAAAGTGAGGTC
This sequence comes from Psammomys obesus, assembly GCF_907164565.1. NCBI lineage: Eukaryota > Metazoa > Chordata > Mammalia > Rodentia > Muridae > Psammomys > Psammomys obesus. The sequence continues at coordinate 4,225,211 of NW_026585609.1, forward strand.
AAGGCCAGCTTGACCTGATAGAATAAGACTTTCTATCCAAACCAACGAAGCCAACAGACAGAAACCAGAATGTGTGAGCTCAGATCTGTAGCCTCCATTCTTCAGCAGCTTTGTGTGACACTTGAAGCTGATACTCAGTCTCCCTAGGGGAGCAAAATGCCTTCTGATGGGTTCTGGTTCCCTACAAGCTCAGAACCACCCTCAGGCTGTCATTTTGAAGTGTTTTCTGGATTATTCATGGTGCGAGGTTAGGTTTCATGCAATCTTTTTAGACCTCATGATCAACTGAATTAGGGAATCTTATAGTTACTTCTCTTGATGACCTGACAAAATGCTTGACAGAAGTGATGGAAGAAAGGAAGGAAGGAAAGAAGAAAGGAAGAAATGGTTTATTTTGTCAAAATGCAGGAAGTAGAGAGAATTAAATGCTTTCTCCTTTTTAATCTAAGACCCACCTCACATTTAGGGTTTACACTACTCAGTTAATCATTCTTGGAAACACCCTCACAGACATGTTGATAAGAGTGCCTCTTAGGTGGATTCTAAAATCCTGTCTGGTTGACAGCATTAACAACCACAGGGATTAAGTGGTTTTGTCATGTGAAAACTGAGCTGTGGTGAATTTCCCAGATGTGGTCAAGTGTGTACAAAAGCTTCATTTGTCTTTATACTATTTTCTCTAACTTGAAACAAACTGATGCATTAGAATGTTATTGCTTAAAATAATACTAAGTTATTGACTTCTAATAAGTTAAAAATGAGGACAAGCCGTTTTAGAATCCTTCATATGCGATGCTGGCCTTGTCATTTGCAGTCATATGGATGGAACTGTAAGATACATTTCCAGAAAGAATGCTGGTTGCTTGGGATTGGGCAAGAAATGGGAATGGTGGGAAGGGTGTGGGTGGGTAGGTATATGTCATTACTGTTGGGTACATGCATATGGAATAGTACCATCCACACATACAATTAATGCCCCCCTTTTTAACATGTGCATGTATGTTTTCTGTATGTGTTTGTACATGCCTGGTGCATGTGTGTGTGGTTGGGGGTGGAATATGCATGAACATGTGGTGCAAATCGAGCTGCAACATCTGCCCAGCTTTTACATGGGCTCCTGGAGTCCAAAGTCCAGCTTCATGGCTGCACAACAGGTGCTTCATTCATTACGCCATCTCTCAGCCCAGTAATTAGTATTTCAATAGACAAAAAGTCTCCTTAGTTCTCTTCACATCCAATACCCTCCGTGGTCAAATGATAACAAAGATAATCTTGGATAATTGCTTACTATGTTTGCATCAACAGTATTGTGAATTTTATTCTTCCCTCATTGTATCTATAGAGAAAAAGACTTGTCTAACAGGTGTTATTTTACACCTCTTTCCAGCTGCATTCATACCAAAGGCATATAGAACCACCAGGCAGAGTTCTTGATTAATATGAAGTACCATTTTACCTCACTAAAGTTACAAAACATTGACCCTGACCTCAAAAAACCAAGTTCCACTCTGTTCCCACAGTTTTGATACTGGCAAATGAATAGTTTTTATTCAAAACATCAGGATAGGCTAATAAAATTAGGACACTTGGAACCCTAGAATATTTTATGCAAGGAGCTCATATCCTCTTTTGAACAAATACACAAAATATAAATTTGCTTAACAGCCTGGTGTGGACTGAATGTTTATGCCCTTCAAAAGTCATGTGATGATACCTAATTCCCAGTGCCAGGCATTTAAAGATGATGAGTCCTTCAGGTAGTAATTAAGTCATGGGAGTAAAGCCATCTTGAATAGGATTAGTTGCCTCTTTGGAAGACACAAGAGAGTTGGGTGCACATATCTGTAATCTTAATACCCAGCAGGAGGAGGCAGGAGCTTCCCAAGTTCACAGCTAGTCTTGATGCATAGTTAGAGCCTTAGAAAGTAAGGAAGAAGAAGTGGAGGAAGAAGGAGAGGAGGAAAAGACAAAAGAGAAAAGAGAAGGAAAGAAGAAGAAAAAGGAAGAGGAGGAGGAAGACATGATCATTCTTCAATGAACCATAAGAAGGCATCCTTCTGCAAGCCTGGAGACCCCTCACCAGGAAACATAATGTTGGTGTCCTGGTGTTAGGCACCTCAATCTCTGGATCTTTGAATAATCAACAACTATTGTTTGAGCCGTTCAACCTAAGGTCTCTCTGCTGTGTCAGACAAAACTAAGGAAACTGTCTGTAGCCACACTTGGAGAGAGTCTGACTAAAAGTACTGAAGTCAGCTAGAGTGCAGAACAAACATGATCATGGCTTTCGGAGTTAGGTGTTCCAGCTCTAATCAAGCATGGGTCACTTAGAAATGTTTCTCTTAAATGCAGATCATTCATCTGTGAAATATGCTTAATAGTATCTAGAGCAAGTAGGAACACCGACAGCTTTCAGGTCGTGAAAAGAAAGCATTAGATAGAAAGAAATAATGAAATATTAAAAGGCAAATAGCACATTGGTGGACCATTTCATATATGTAATGTTACCAAACTTTGGTAATGAATTAAAGGAATAATATCTTGATTAAATTAACAGTATTTACAAACTAAGAGATTCTTAAGTATAAAAATAGACAACTTACAGTGTGTGCAATTCACAAACAACAACAACAAAACATGTGCTTGAGGGCCAGCACAGCTGCTGTGAAATTATCATTCCTTGAAATGGAAACCTTCATTCTTGACCCTTAACAAAATGGCTGTCTGAGCAAGACTTGAACAAGTATAACTCCAATTGACTTGATAACATGGAAAGGGGAAACCTCACAGGCCCTAGACAAAGAGCAGGAGGCAAGTAAAGAATGCTGAGAGCAGGAGAAATAGTCTTCCCCCAGGGCTGAATCCCTTAATTGCTAATCTCATACCAAGTAGTCAGCCATGAATTCATATACATACAAATGACAATACACGGACTGAGCAGAAGCATTTACACATGTAACTGTGGAGAAACAGGGGCCACGGATGTGACAGGGAGTTATGGGAATAGATGGGAGGGGTTGGAAAGAGGAAAGTGAAGGGAGAAAAGGTTGTAGTAATTTTTCTAATTAAAACAAACAAACAAATAAATAAATATACTTGGCCCAAAACCTGTGAGAATGTCGAATACCACGCAGTTTCAAAATAAAGCACGGCCTGAAAATTTCCACTGTTGCAATTAGCACAGCCGTGAAGAGGGAAACACTGTCCTTATGGTCAAACACAGCTCAGAGTGCTCACCACGCCTGCTTTTAAGAAATGATAATCAAATGAAGAAGAAGATACTGGGATTGCTGCAGTGATGGGCCTTATTTTCTGTGTGTTTTGGGGTGTGTGTGTACCTGGGTATGAACCTACGGTTGAGGTGAGTCAGACAAGGGATAAGCAATAGCTACAGAGTGAGCTAAGCACTGTGGAGGGAAAGGATGGAGGGCAGCACCAGGAAAGGAATGTGGCAGTCACTTTAAATAGAGTGGTCAGGCAAGACCACCCCAAGGAAAGGACACTTGAGTGATATTTGGAGAGATGAGAAGTGGTTAGATGTATTAAGGACCAACAACCATGTTCAGAAGCAGAAAATGACAACAGAAAAGCAACAACTGGAATTGCCAGTAGGTGGAGGCTTAGGAATCACAGGGAGGCATGGGGCTGTGAAAATAGACAAGGTGGGAGGGGCCCTGGCCATTCAAAGCCCCATTGACCATGTGAGGGAGATTCAATTTTACTCTTAATAACGTCCAAACAGATATGAATCCTCAAATGAATAAGAAATCAAATGTTTGCCATGGATTCAGAATATTAAATACATTTTTACCATTTAAATAATGCTACAAAATTTAAGCTCTAGGTTGCCAACATTGATTTGACATGTGAGACGGTTCTGTTGAGACTCCGTTGCATTTGACGGGAGTATTTGAAATGGGATGTGACAGTGTAGGCTATCTTTAGTTACACATACTTAATAGCAGGAACAATATTCTTAGTTACTTTGAAGCTATCCTTTACTTGTCATTTATAAAGTGTAACTTGGCCTGAATCCACTATTCTCTTACTGTGCCCCATATATTCAGCAGTCAGAATAGCAAGCAGTATCACTTGGCATCAGTGAAAAACATACATAAAAACAAAGACCAGCATTTGTCATCCGGATATTATAGACTGACTGCATGTCTGTGTTTGGATTGCTACTATCAAATAGAAGCATGTACTGACTTACACGGAGGATTTTGAAGGTACCTGACACTGTGTCTCTGGTCCCCAGAGGAGAACAGCTCATTTAAGACTTTAGCATTGCTGATTTCCTTCAGAAAATTTTGACAAGGATCAAAATTTTGTAGTTAAAAATCCCACTGAGTTAAGGCTAAGAATTTCACAAAAATTTCTACTTTAAGGAGGAAGTCTCATGGCTTTTCTTATTTGTCTGGCTGAACATTCCCATTTAAATCCCAAAGGCCTCTTTTGTCCAAATTAAAGACAGATTTCAGTCACACGAATGCCAAGTCTCTGTTTGGTTCCCCAAATCACCCTACTAATTCTTTCACTTCAAACTGAAATAAAATGCCAAGCTATTTCTGTGTTTAAGAGGCATGACCTGTATTTAGAATCCAGTCAAACGATGAGATGCTGTTTATACTCTAATGGATTTTAATTAATTTTTAATTAAATATAGAAAATGGAATGGTTGGGCAAAATTATAGCCAGCTTGGAAAAGAGGAATGTGTGACAGACATTAGTGTCACTCCTACAGAGTATGCTGATGCCTGGACACCCATGTGAACCAGTCTATAGAAGTCCAACCTGCGAAATAGTTCATAGTCTGCATGAAGTGCTGACTTTTCATTTGGAGTGAATTGCAGGTGTTTTCTGGTCAGTTATCTGCCACTGTGCATAGAAAACTTATTATTCTCATCAATCCGTGTGTAGATTTTCTAAGCAGAAACAACACAAACTCATTTCATTAGTAGCCCCAGCTATCCATCCTATGAATATCAGATGAACAGCTTATCACAGAGAAGCCCGGGTTTTTATCAGCCACAACCGTTCTTCCCTGGGTCTCTGCCATCTTCCCCATCAAAGTTTGTGCAGGTGGTTCTGTTGCAGTCAGCCACACAGATACCAAGCAACTCTCACTCTCCCCTTCACCCCCTTGTAGTTGGAAAAAGGATGCATTGCAAAACCACAGGAAATCATTTAAATCCTAGCTGAAACGTGGGGAGAGTTTCTTTTATTTCTTTTTTTTTTTTTTCGCTCTGTCAGAATAACTGTCAGGTTTTGAGATAACAGGGAGATGGAGAAGGATCTCAGATCATCCCAGGAGCACAACCGAAAGCACATAAATCTGTGTTGCATCCAGCCTCTGAGACTGAGGCTTGTTTGTCTCTGACATCGCCCCAGCTCTTCTTGCTGATGCTACAAACTGCATCTCTGCTAGGTGCTGGCTGCATCTGTGAACCGGATTGCAAATCATCACAGACTGCTCACAGCTTCTATTTAGGTTAGATCATACACCGAATTAAAAGCTACATGAGGCTGAGAGTTTTTATGGTTTACGTCTAGAAACATGCCCAGTGGTTGATACTCATCTGTCTTACTGAGTTCTGCGGAAAAAGTGCAAGAAACCGTGAGCTAATGAAAATCTGAAAGTGTCATGCCACGGAGATGAGCTGGGTGTGATGGACATGTGGGATACCCAGATCATCTAAGAGGAATAGAAATGGTACCTTTGTCAGGAAGGCTTTGAGGGTAGAACTTAGCTGTAAGAGGGTGGCATCTGGGAGGGCAGAGCACCCTGCAGGCGATTGGATCAGCACCACCACCGCCCCCGACCTGTAAGTACAGGGCCGTGAGGAGAAATGCCAGTCATACAGACTCTGGGTGGGAAGAAACAGGCCAGTGGTGCCAGTCAGAGGTCAGCGCAGGAAGGGCCCTGCATCGAGAGATTTTAGCCTCACCCTGGGAAGACAGAAATGCTTTTGAAGGGCTTCAAGTTAAGCTCCTGTTGCTTCGAGGAAGATCTGCTAAGGAATCTATGAAAGAGGAAGTCTAAAAAGATTGTTGCTTCAGCTTCCTGCTGCTTCTAAGTTAGTATTGAACACAATGACCTGGGACTTAGCAATTTGTCTCAGCGTTCCTACTAAAAATAACCCCTGGATTATTCCAGCGGAGAATGTGCTGTCTGAACTGCTCCCTCCTCACTGGGGAGACCGGTGCTGCCTTTTGTCTCTTAAGAAGAGCTAGTTTAAAGACCCCTCGCCCTGAGCGTTCTAGAAGTCATTGTTCGCCGCCTTACGAGGGACCTCTCTTGAAGTCTCTCCGGAAGCTCCCTGAAAAAAAAAAAGTTTCTTTCTATCATGATGCTAAAAATAGACTGGCTTCTGGCGAAAAGCATTCTTTTCTTACTTTATAAACGAGTAAAAACAGGGATTGTTTTACTTCCCTTCTCTCATGGCAGCTGGAAATTTCAGGATAGCTCTAAATCCCACGTGAGGGGCCTACACAGGACAGCAAGCACACATGACATGTCTCCAGAGTTGTTTCCGTTGTGGTGTTAGCCTCTTGTTCTTCTCATCTGAGCATTGCTTCCAAGTTGGTGGGCTCCCGTTTTGTTCCTCTCGGGTCTGTTGTTCCTCAGTGCTAAGTCAGCCAATGTCTCCAAAACACTTCTTCCCTCTAAGCAGCTCATAACCACTTTGATGTTGGAGCAGTTTTTCAAAATGCACCTTTTAAGACATACTAAATATAGAAACAAAGTGATCTTCGTGTATTTAAAAAAATTCACTCACTGGTTCCTTAGTATGTGTCAGGCACTAGAAAGACCATGGCGAGAAAAAGTAAAGGTGGTTCCAGCCTTTGAAGGATTCACCGGCTGAACAATAAATGGAACTCGGGGAACCCCCTGAGCCACTATGCTCCGTAAGCTCTCGGGCCAGCTCCCTCCTGTTCTTCACTTCTGAGCGATTCACTGTCCCCATGAATCGTCAACGCCACCGCTCTACTGCAGAGGGTGGTTGTATTCAATGAATTAATATAGACAAAACCTCATAACTGGGCCTGGTAGAGCCATTTATTTTTACAAATTGATATTACTATAAAGTAAGTTTGGCCTGGAGCAGTACCCAAAATATTTGTGCTCAAAAGCATTATTTTTTTTTTCTTATTTGGTGCTAAAATGAAGCTCTGTATACAGCTTAGAATTGTGACATCCTTAAGGGAGAAGACATCTTGGAATTCATCTCAGGCAAATTCCAAATGGATTTTTAGGGTTAAGCAATTGTTTTTCCTTTTCTCCCTTCCTTCCTCCCCTCCTTCCTTCCTTCCTTCCTTCCTTCCTTCCTTCCTTCCTTCCTTCCTTTCTTTCATCCTTCCTCCCTTCTTCTCCCTCTTTTTCCCCCTCCTTTTCCTCATCACCATCATCATCACCATTATAAGTATGTGCCAAGGCCTCCATTAGGAGGTCAGAAGACAATGCTGTGAATCTGGTTTTCTTCCTCCACCTTTAAATGGGTTCCAGGGATCAAACTCGGGTTATAAGGCTTGCATCATTGGTTGGCAAGCACTTTTACCACCTGAGCAATCTTTCCAGTTCCTCTTCCTTCTTTTCTTTCTCTTAAAAATATTTGCTTTTATTTCTTTGTGACAAGGTCTCATGTAGATGAGTTTTGAACTCTTGACTTCCTGTCTTAATCTGTCAAGTGTTAGGATTACAGGCATAGCCACTATGCCTGGATCAGGATTAAGAAAGGTTGTATAAGAGAAACCTGAACAAAACTAAAAATGCTAGATTTCCATCCTGAAAGAATACACTGTGTGGCAATGTTCAATCGACCTTTCATATATCTTTAAGCTCTCGACCTGACATAAGCCTAGAGTCACTGGGAAGAGAGAACCTCAACTGAAGAATTGTCCAAGTCACATTTGGCTGTGGCCATGTCTGTGAGGCGTTTTCTTAATTGGTAATTGGTGTATGATGGCCCAACACACTGTGGGTCATCCTGGGTCATACAAAAACAGGCTGAGCAAGCCAGAGGGAGCAAGCCAGTGACAGAAACCCCACAGTTTCTGCTTCAGTTCTTGCCTCCAAGTTCTTGCCTTGAGTTCCTGCCTTGCCTTCCCCAGATGATGGCACATTAACTACTAGCTTAGACAGTTATTTTCATTATGTTTATGATATTAGAAATATTTATAATATAAAATACAGACTACCAGTCCGTGAGTATTTGTGGAAGTCATATTTTGAATGAGTCAAATAAGTTACAAAGGTTTATGAAAACTGACATGCCCACCTAATGTTGGAACAAACCAGATGTTCTATGAAGTTTCAAAAATGTGCTAAGTACTTGGCTCAGCATCCATGCAATGATTTAAATGTCATTTCAGCCTCAGAACAGTGTATGCTAGGTGCTGTCGTTCGTATAGTAAGGTCGAATTACAAAGAACCAAGCTTCAGAGGCATTTTTTAAAAAATACTTAGTGATAGCTTGTATATAAATAGTAAAACTTGACACTGAAAAAAAATCTCTCATTTTCTCCATATACTTAACAAATTAAAGATCTAAGTAATAAGAGAAAATAAAAATGGGAACCACAGAGTAGCAAACTCTTCACTATTTTAAAATATCGAATCTCCACATTGCATTATGTGCTTCTATGAACAACCAATTTCCTCAACCCAACAAACAGCCTATTCAAATGCTTCTGATGATGCTCTTAATATTTAAAGTGGCTCATCATTCACTTGAATCAGTCATCATGGCCACTTTAGATTTTTCCTTTTTCCTCTACATGTTTCTGTTTGGATATTAAATATCCCCAGGGGATCATTTGTTTTAATGCTTGATTCCCAGCTGGAGGGAACTGAAAAGTGTGAGGTGGATCCTGATTGGCGCAAGAAGGTCTCTGGGGGGATCTTTGGAGGACTGTATCTTGCCTTGACCCTTTCCTGCTACACACTACTTCATGTCCACCATCATGTGACACCTGTCACATCATCTGGTCTGGGTTCAGTAGTTCCTCCCCGTGAGATTTCTGCTGTCATGATGTTCTGCCCAAGCACATAAGGACTGTATTAGTTGTTTTCCTGTTGCTGCATCGAAATATCACAACCCAAAACAAAACTTATGAAAGAGAGAGCTTGGGGCATATGGTTCCAGGGGGATAAGATGCTACAATAGTGAGGAGGCATGGCAACGTGCATCAGAAATGGTGGCGGGAGCTGGAGGCTGAGAGGCCGCAAGCTTAGCTGCAAACACAAAGCAGAGAAAGTGATCTCGGTGTGGGGTGTGGCCGTCAGCTCTAAAAGCCAGTAAGCATTTCCCCTCCCAAAGCTGTCACTCTCCCCAAGGAGCACTACCCGAGTCTATGGAGGTCATTCTCAACCAAACTACCACGGAGTCCAAACAACCATGAACTAAACCATCTCAAACTATGAGCCAACATAAATCATTTCTCCTTTGAGTTATTTCTCAGAGGCATTTAGGCATGGCCACACAAAAGCAACTAAGGTGACATATTTACCTCCATATTAAAGATGGGAGCAATGGAAGTTGGGAGGACCAGTTACCCACTGTTGGTCAGTTGCCTTGTATCCTGTGGGTATCGGCTTTGACCTCCACTTTGGGATAACTAATAATGCTATTTTAGATTTATAGAAGAGAAAATCGATTACTGTAATGATTTGTATATCCAGTTTCCGTAAGGCCTGCTCTAGAGGTTTAATGGTATTCTTTTTTTAAGATTTATTTTTCATGTGTTTGCATGTGTGCACCACATGAGGTCAGAAGAGGGTGTTGGGTCCCCTGTAAGTGCTGGGGTGAGTAAACAGTGGTGAGGTACCCAGTGTGTGGGTGCTTGCACTGAACCCCTCTCCTCTGAAAGAGCATGAAGTACTTTTACTCCCAGGCTCAAGGTCTTAAACAAGGTCTTAAGCTGGTGCCATATTGGTTAATTGGTATTCAGAACTTCATTTGTAAACCCATCCGCATCTTCTCCACACCCACACAAATCTCGATAGTATGTAAGATCCCAAAAGACTAGACCTTTCACAATTGTGTGTTCTTGGTCCCTACTGTACTAAACGGCATGGCGGTGCTCAGTAAATGCAGTTTTGTTGGTGGGTGGGTGGAGGGATGGATGGACTGGCGAGAAAGCTACAAACCCTATCCCCAGTGGGCTGTTTTTTGAAGGCCAATGCTGAGGGATGAGTTTTGGTATCTATGTCCTCAGTTAACAAGAAGGGAAGCAAACTCGTAAGATTTAAGTTCTAAGTTCTCACAATTACAGACCCTTTGAAGAATGGTGGCTACCAGTGGCAATTCAAAATGAGCTTAGCTGAAGTAAGGTACTTCCTCCTTCCCTATTTTATTTCAAGGTAGGGCTTTTTCATCAACTACACGGCTCAGGTTCTAAGTCTTATTTCCTCACCAAAAAATATGAATAATGTGTTAATTTTCAAGGTTGGTGCAAGGAGTCAGCATGAAGATTTATTTCATATTTCTTGGCATTTAACTTCCAAACCTCTTGTACAACTATAACATGTTAGAAATACAAATACTATCCATTGCTTAGATCCCAGTGGCTAAGGAAAGTAAATCTAAGCAGAAAAAAGCTTCTTTATTTAAAACCTTTTATGATAGACCAGTAGCTAAAACACCATATTAATTCAGGATATCATAGTACCTTTCTGTTAAGGACAAATATTGAATAGCCGTGGAACCCAGCCATTATGAGCAAAGAAAAATAACGCTCAATAATTCTTGCTCTTGGGTACTCACATATTGATGGAGTTCCCCGTGCTTAACAGTATCGCATTAGTTACAGAACCGGTGTACTTCCTCGGAGAGCAGTTTCTAAAAGCATTTTGTCTGTATTTTGTATGGTCTTTCCGTAAGAGCATTTTCTGTTGCCGGGGTTCCCCCGGGAATGCAAAGGATTGAGTCGGGTTTCTAGTAAATATTTGTGTGGGAAAATTATGTTGGATGGAGTAATGGTATCATAAAAATGTGTCCTTGACTCTAATTTACCTGCTGCACTGCAGCACAGGGCTCCACGTGGAGCTGGCGGGCTGCTCTGTGTCACACGGAAACGTATGGACTCCAGGCACCTGGACTCACTCTAGGAGCATTTGTTTCTAAATTGTTGGACAAACAAGTCTCTCCTTGCTCCTTTTTAAAAAAAATATAACACAGAGCTCATATTTTTGCATCTCAACAATTTGTGCTTAGCTCTTTGTTATTAAATGAGTGGTGATTCCAATCTCTAAGTTCCCAATAACCTCAATTTAAAAATTTATTTCTTTTTGCTACTAGAACATTACATAAGTTTATTTCAGGTATAGCAGCAACATTAAAATTGACAAGTTTAATTCTTAACTGCACCAAGTAAACATAGCCAGTTAAGCATCTTTAAAGTTATTCCCTCCAAAAGCTGAGGGAGTTTTTCTTTTCCACCACCACACACCATGTTTCCCTGTAGTTCTCTTTCTGGAGGACTTTCAATTCATGAGAGACCTGCTTTGGAGACACTTAAGAACTCCTTTCCCCAGATGAAAATTAATCTTGACAAATTGTATATTGCATAGATTTGTCGACAGATTCTTTACTTTGGAACCTAAATTCAGATAGCATACAGAATAAGTTTAGCCTATTTACTCCACATTAAAAAGGATCTGTTCCAAAAACTGATGCAGATAGCCCGTTATCTTCCAGTTAATAGAATTACTATTTTTACCTCAAAGATTATTTTTATCATATATTATAAAAAGGGGGGGAAGCCTAAACAAACAAAACCAAGACCCACAAACTCAAAATGATACATTACTTCAGTATTTCCTGAAGGGGTATGGTGGGTGGGTGGGTGGGTGAGTGGGTGGGTGGGTGGATGGATGTATGGATGGATGGTTAGATGGATAACATAGTGAAATTGTAGAAAGAGCATGCTTGTGTCTTGGGCATCAGTTTCCTAGATAGTCCAAATCTAAGCTCAGAAGAAGTTTAGTGTTAAACACCTTCACTTTAATGGATAAGCTTAAGCTTGCTCTTGCCAGGAGAACTGGGTATAAATGATACAGAGCATAATTAGTTTGAAGAAGTCAGAAATTTTGTAAACCTCCAGATGACAAAATAGGTTTTGATATATAAAAGAGTTTTCTGAGATGACACTGCCTCTATTTCTATAAGCATTTCACTTGGACTATCTGGGAAGTCCTATGAATGTATCGCTACATGTCGTTATTGAAAGCCAAATAGCTGCCTCACAACAATTAAGTACGTGTTATTTGAAGAGGAGGAACAAAAAATAAGGTTTGAATCGAGTGTGTAGGCTCCCTATTATTATAATTTCTTTTTCCACACTAGCCAGTGACTTTACCTAAAACTTAAATGTATAGTAAGGGTCAAATGTCCTGTATCAAAGCTGCATTAAATAATTCCATCCACTTATATAAGGGGAAGATGTGGAAGAGGTAGAAACTGGGACTAGTCAATTAAAATTTTTAAATTTATTTATTTATTAGTTTATTCACTTTATATCCCAGCTGTACCCCCCCTTCCTCTTCACTCCTAATCCCGCCCTCCCTCCCTCATCTTCTCCCATGCCTCTCCACAAGTCCACTGATAGGGGAGGTCCTCCTCCCTTTCCATCTGACCCTGCCTTATCAGGTCTCATCAGGAGTGGCTGCATTGTCTTCCTCTGTAGCCTTGTAAGGCTGCTCCCTCCTCACGGAGGGGTGATCAAACAGCCCACCACTGAGTTGATGTCAGAGACAGTCCTTGTTCTCATTACTAAGGTACCCACTTGGAGACTGAGCTTCCATGGGCTACATCTGTGCAGGGGTTCTGGGTTATCTCCATGCATGGTCCTTGGTTGGAATATCAGTCTCAGAAAAGACGCCTGTGGCCAGATTTTTTGGTTCTGTTGCTCTCTTTGTGGAGCTCCTGTCCTCTCCAGGTCTTTCTATCTCTCCTTTCTTTCCTAAGATTCCCTGTACTCTGCCCAAAGTTTGGCTATGAGTCTCAGCATCTGCTTTGATACCCTGCTGGGTAGAGTCTTTCAGGGGCCCTTTGTGGTATGCTCCTGTCCTGTTCCCTGTTTTCTCCCTCTTCCAATGTCCATCCCATTTGCCTTTCTGAGTGAGGATTGATCATCTTACTCAGGGTCCTCCTTCTTGCTTACCTTCTTTAGGTGTGCAGATTTTCGTATGTTTATCCTATATTATGTGTCTAATATCCACCTATGAGTGAGTATATATCATGTGTAAATTTCTGCTTCTGGGATACCTCACTCAGGATGATCTTTTCTAGTTCCCACCATTTGCCTGAAAAGTTTATGATTTCCTAGTTTTTAATTGCTGAGTGGTATTCCATTCTGTAAATGTACCACAATTTCTGTATCCATTCCCCTGTTGAGGGACATCTGGGTTGTTTTCAGATTCTGGCTATTACAAATAAAGCTGCTACAAACATGGTTGAGCAAATGTTCTTGTTGTATACTTGAGCATCTTTTGGATATATACCTAGGAGTGGTATAGCTGGACCTTGAGGTAGCACTATTCCTAATTGTCTGAGAAAGCGCCAGATTGATTTCCAAAGTGGTTGTACAAGTTTACATTCGCACCAGCAATGGAGGAATGTTCCCCTTTCTCCACATCCTCTCCAGCATGTGTTGTCACTTGAGTTTTTGGTCTTAGCCATTCTGATGGGTGTAAGGTGAAATCTCAGGGTTATTTTGACTTGCATTTCCCTGATGACTAAGGACTTTGAACATTGCTTTAAGTGTTTCTCTGCCATTCGATATTCCTCTATTGAGAATTCTCTGTTTAGCTCTGTACTCCATTTTTTAATTGGGTTACTTAATTTGTTGCTGTTTGACTTCATGGATTCTGCATATATTCTGGATATCAGCTCTCTGTAGATGCAGGGTTGTGAAGCTACTGTCATAACAGCTGATGTTTATTATGCCACCTGTCTTTCTGACTATTTAGTCTGTTCAGAGCCTCCACCAACACCCACACTTCAGCTGGCCTGGGTTTTCTGTCTGCTGGCCTGACCCGGATTTTCATACCTGAGAACTGAACTCTTAGACGTATAATTTCTTGATTCGTTACCCATTGGCCTGGTAGCACAGTTTAGCCTCCACCCCAGAGAGGCTGTAGTTCCAGCCCTATTCTAATCACATTCTACCAGCTCTAATACAGAGTAGAAATGAAGCCTTCTTACATTTCTCGGAATAGTGGCTGCCTGCCGTGGCTGTGACAGTGGTGTATACAGCCCAGACTGACTCAATGCTCATTGTGGCTTCAGGTTAAAATATACAGCTCGGGCTCACGACCGCTCTGTCTCAGCCTCTTGAGTGCTGCAATTAAAAGAGGGCACCACATCTAGTCTGTAAAGGTGACTTCCACTGACGGCTTTCTAGAAGCAGGAAGTGAAGCAGAAGATAAATGCAGGCTTTAGATCAGGCTTGTGGACCTGGGTAAGTCACTGCTGTGATGTGAAAACACTCAATGTTAACATGGATACTAGCCAAAGCAGGGCAAGAATGAAGCCTCACGGCCAACTGTGAAGGCGAACACAAAGTCCACCCAGAATCTGCATGACAGCAAAAGGCTGGATTTAAGGTGAAAGAGTGAAATTGATAAGTTGAGGAAATAGACAGTCTGATCATATTAGACAGATAATAGCCACTGACCATAATTGATAACAAATTTAAGGACCATGTATGGATAAGATCTACTAAGAAGCTGAGCTCCTGACTGACAAAGAAGTGAAAAGTCATCTTTTTTTTCCTCTTTTTTTAAAATTTTTTATTAATTACACTTTATTCATTTTGTATCCCCCCATAAGCCCCTCCCTCATCCCCTCCCGATCCCACCCTTCCTCCCCTTTCTGCATGCATGCCACTCCCCAAGTCCACTGATAGGGGAGGTTCTCCTCTTCTTTCTGATCTTAGTCTATCAGTTCTCATCAAAAGTGGCTGCATTGTCCTCTACTGTGGTCTGGTAAGGCTGCTCCCCCGTCAGGGGGAAGTGATCAACGAGCAGGCCAATCAGATTATGTCTGAGGCAGTCCCTCTTCCCATTACTATGTAACCCACTTGGACACTGAACTGCCATGGGCTACACCTGTGCAGGGGTTCCAGGTTATCTCCACGAATAGTCCTTGGTTGGAGTATGAGTCTCTGGGAAGTTCCCTGTGTTCAAATTATCTTGTTCTGTTGCTCTCCTTGTGGAGTTCCTGTCCCCTCCAGCTCTTACTATTTCCCACTTCTTACATAGAATTCCATTCATCCTGAGTGAGTTGTCCCAGAAGCAAAAAGACACGCATGGTATATACTCACTCATATAAACATACAATATAGAATAAACCCACTAAAATCTGTACATCTAAACAAACTAAGCAAAAGAGAGGACCCTAACTAAAATGTTCAATCCCCATCCTGAAAGGCAAAGAGGATGGACATCAGAAGAAAAAGAAAATAGGAAACAACCTCAGAACCTGCTACAGAGGGCCTCTGAAAGCCAGAAGAAAACAGGAAACAACCTTGAAACCTGCCACAGAGGGCCTCTGAAAGCTTCTGCAGTATAGACTGTCAAAGCAGATGCTGAGCCTGATGGCCAACTGATGGGCAGAGTGAGTGAAAAGTCATCTTAATGTTATCTTCTGTGTTTACATTCAATGGGCCATTCACTCTGAGCATCCCTATTACCTGGCTATTTATAGATTCCCTGCAGGGGAAAATGCTCTCGGAATAAGTTGTTCTTTAAGAAGACTAAAAAAATAAGTTTTTTCTTCTTTAATTAATTAATTGGGGGGGGACCCGCTAACAGTAAGAGCTTTCCTTGAATAGAAAAAATTAATCACCGTTTACTGAAAGAAGAATTTTCTGATGAGGAGGGCTAAAAGCTGTGCTAATCTGTGAAAATAAGGATATGTAGCTAACACGCAGTGTAAGGTGATGTCTTTTTCATTAAAACAATACTGGTATTAGGTTCTGCCTTAGAGCCTGTGCCCTAACCAGCCATGGGTTCTTGGTCCAATTAACAGTAGCAGGCATGAAGTGGGTCTTAAATCCAACCGTAAAGCAGTTGGTTTTTCCCAAGACATTTGTGCCACTATTACAACAATATGCAGATCTGGGCAGATTCATTATTGCAGCTCCCAGAGCTCCCAGCTGGGTAGGATGTGCGAGTGGTGGTACTTCTGGTACTTCCAGGTCAGTATCAGCTTCATTCTTTCCTTTCTTATGGCTCAAGCATTTGTTGCATTTAGCGATAGGAACAAGCACTTTATTATGGACTGTATTAAACATTGAAACCAAACCAAACAGAAATGATGCTGTATTGAATGTGAAAACCTCCCAGGTGGCTATGGCAACAGTTTCAAATGATAAAGTAGTTTTAAGGAGCTTTTTCCGCTAACACTTACAGATGTACTTACTGGAGAAAAAAAATGGTTCTTTGCTCCTTGGAAGTTAATCGCAGAAAGCACTTTAGAATAACACACTAAAACTGCCACTAAATTCACATCAAAATTGGATATGCTGTCATCTATCCCATTGAGAAAACACATGTCTACTAATCACTGCTGCGCATGGAATATTAATCCATGAACTTTTTCCAATTAAAGGTCTATTCATTCCAGACACACGCATCTTATCATTTTAGGTACGTCATTGTTCCATTGACATTTGGTAATGTCAAATGAGGCTCTGAGCCCAGTAACAAAGACCTTTCCAATCTTATAACTTCTGAACAATTTAAAACATGGAAAAAGGAAGAGACACCTTCATATGCTTTTAGTTAAGAAAACAGTTTTACAATAAAACTGGGAGTGGGTGGCTGTGTTTTCTATACTATTTAGAAGGAGTATGTAAAATTTATGTGCAGTATTTATTCCTAAATTTACATAATGTTTCTTTGAGTGTGTTTTAACATGTAAAACATTCTGGGTTAATCCATATATTTTGTTCTAACAGGGTAGACATTAATCATGCTTTCACTAGGAAAACAAGCCCACATATTGCTTTTGACAGTAAAATAATTTCTGCTTTCAAAGAAAAATAATCCACTGTCTCTTTTAGCATTCCCAAGGGCCTTCTTCTCCTGCTTGGCTGTGGGCTGCTCTGTAGCACATACTGTTTACAGCTAAGTGGGTCCCTGTTTGCCTTCCTATAGGACATCACAGTTCAGTGAAATCACCCTGTGAGATCAGGATAATTAGCCTTGAGATGCTTGGCTGCAGTCTCAGTGGACACTAAGAAGAATCCTCTAAATTTTTCATCACAGTGAGAACTATTCTAAGGCTGGAATCATCAGAAAGATACACTTTGGAGTTTAAAACCTGGTATTTATTGGCAGTTGTACAATACAATACTCTTGAGCCTGCTTTGTGACTCCCATTATTTCTGCATTATTTCTCTTTTATGACTGGTCTTCCATTTATCTGTTACTTCATTCATTCATTCATTTAGCTGTCACACACACAACCAAACCATGTTCTGACTTGGATCCACACAGGTGGCATGGAGCTCACCGGGAGAATCCATGGTCCCAGCGATGAACATAGAGCATAAGCAGGATACTAGAATGTACAAAGAGGAAAATATGACACATCCAGAGTATGTTGGAAGCTGCCTCTATCCCCTCTGCCTTAGTGCCACAGAAAGCCCCTGTGCTTGCCTTGCTCACAAGCCTGTGGTCCATTAAGAAGTGGGGTGAGTTCCTACCTTTCGGGATGGGGATTGAGAATTTTAGTCAGTCATCCCTCTTGATTAGTTTCTTTAGATGTACAGATTTTAGTAGGCTCATCCTATATTATATGTCTATATAAGTGAGTATATACCGTGTGTGTGTCTTTCTATTTTTGGGACAGCTCACTCAGGATCATCCTTTCCAGTTCCCACCATTTACCTGCAAATTTCATGATTTTCTTGTTTTTCATTGCTGAATAATATTCCATTGTGTAGCTATACCACAATTTCTGTATCCATTCTTCAGTTGAGGGGTATCTGAGTTGTTTCCAGCTTCTGGCTATTACAAATAAAGCTGCTACAAACACAAAGGGCCTCTGAAAGGCTCTGCCCTGCAGACTATCAAAGCAGATGTTGAGACTTATGGCCAACTATTGGGCAGAGTGCATGGAATCTTATGAAAGAAGTGGGAAATAGTAAGATCTGGAGAAGATAGGAACTCCACAAGGAGAGCAACAGAACCAGAAAATTTGATATAGGGGTCTTCCCAGAGACTCATACTCCAACCAAGTACCATGCACAGAGATAACCTAGAACCCTTGCACAGATGTAGCCCATGGCAGTTCAGTGTCCAAGTGGGTTCCATAGTAATGGGAAGAGGGGCTGCCTCTAACACAAACTGATTGGCCTGCTCTTTGATCACCTCCCCCTGACAGGGGAGCAGCCTTTCCAGACGACAGAAGATGACAATGCAGCCACTTCTGATAAGATTTGATAGACTAAGATCAGAAGGAAGGAGAGGGGGACCTCCTCTATCAGTGAACTTGGGGAAGGGCATGCGTGGAGAAGGGGGAGGGAAGGTGGGATTAGGAGGGAAGGAGGGAGGGGTTTATGGGGGGATACAAAGTGAATAAAGTGTAACTAATAAAAGTTAGAAAAAAAAGAAGTGGGATGGGAATATTAGGAGGAACATAGGTCACTGGTGTGATCCCTTAAGACCCCAGCCTATAGCCTCCTCCTTTGTGATCCAGCCAACATGCCCCTGCGATGATTCTCTGCATCACCGAAGCAGCAAGGGCAAATGCACACAGACTAAAGCTTCTGAAACCGCAAGCCAAGATAAACCTTCATTCTTTATAACCTGTGGTGTGTGGTTACAGCAACACAAAGTATAAACTCAGAAACTTCTTTGAAGAGTTAAGATATGAAGAGAACTAGGTCTTCAGAACTGCCCCACCGACTGATAGACCGCTAGAGGAAAGACTCAGGGTTCCTAGCTGAGCGTGCCCAGGAAATGAATTCTATGGCACAGGACAATGGTCTGTTTCCACCTCCTCTCCTATCTCTGTCACCCCTCTTTTTTGAAACACTATTTTGGGTTTAGAATTTTGCTTTAGGGCTATTTTTTTTCAACTGGAGGGGGACTTAATTTGTTTAGGAGGTAAAGTCACAGGCTGCAAAACAGTTATTGCTAATCATGGATTTGGGAGGATTCTGAACCACCAGGAAGAGACTTTGAACTGTGCCACAAAGGCAACGAGGGTCTAGGGAGGTGTAAGTGGTGACTGCGCGGGAATCTCAAGTGGCTTGCCTTGGGGGCATTTATGCCTGAGACGAGCGTCCTTCAGCCCCTCAGGGGAAGCAAGGTGGCCGTACTTTCCTTTACGTCTTTAGCAGGATTCCTTTCAGCCATCTGATCACATTTAAAATAGCTTAAAGTTCTTATGGCGTGGGTCTATCTACATTCTTTTCTGTGTATGAACCATAGTTTTCCTGTTGAAAACTCAACCTTTGGCTGTAAATCCTTCTTCCTGTAAGGTACTGTTATTGATTTTTGTCATTGCTAGCACAGCCCTGAAACTCTAAAAAGTCAATAATTCCTGTAATAGGCAGGCATGGAAGTTGATGTCTGATGAACTCAGTAGCCAGCTAAAACCCGGCCCATGGCTTTGTTTAGTTTAGTTAGTTTTGTTGTGTTCTTTGCTTTATTTATTTAGGCAGTGTCTCATGAAGTCCATCATGTTCTAGTCTTAGCTCAGTTTCCTGTGATAAACCACCTCGATGAAAGCAACTTTAAGGCACAAGGACTTAATCATCTTGGAGTTTCAGATTCCATCCCATCACTTCAGAGACATCAGAGCAGGAGCTCGAAGCAGCTAGTCACATCCATAGTCAAGCAAAGAAGGAGCCAGCGCCCACGTGCTGGGTGCTCAGTTTGCCCTTGTAACTCTAATGAAGTACAGGACAGAGACTCAGGGAACGGTGCTGCCCACAGTGGGCTGAGTCCTCTCACATCAGCAAACAGTCAAAACAACCCCCCCCCTTCCCAGACTCACCCATTGGCCAACCCTATCTCAATAATTCTTCTCTCCTTCAGACTTTGTTCCCACGTGATTCTAGACTGTATCAAACCAGAGGTTAAAAACAATGTAGGCCTTAATCTCATTCTAGAGCTCAGTGATATTCTGACCCTTCTTGCCTTCATCTCCCTATCTCTGGAATTATAGGAATTTGCTGCCTATACATACAAATACGTTTGTGTTTGGTGACCTAACTGGGGACTTTGTGCACGTCAGCACATAGTGTACTAACAGAGCTGCGTCTCAGCCCATAGCTTGTCTTAAGCGTCTTGAAAAAGCCATCTTGAACTACCTTTGTCTGTTTTGGCATATAGTTTTGAGAGCTGATAATTTTGCCTTTCCTTTCATTTTCTGCTAGATTAGAGCCTCAAGATCAGTGAGAAATGAGCATCTGGGGCATTATTTGGTCTTTTCCAGGCACACATATAGCCTTGTTTATATAAGTGGCCTTTAAATCCCTAGCAATCTTCCAAAGTCTTTCAAAGACCCACTTTGATTGACATATCAAAAACAGCATCTTTGTTTTATTCTGATTCAGGTTCTTCTTAATCAAACAACACTCAAATCGCATTTAATCATCTTTGGAACTAAATACTTACTGCTGATTGTTTTCAATAAATGCCTAGACACAGGGCCTTTGAGCTGTCAGTCAGGTCAGGAGACAACGCCCTGTTCTCTCAACTTTGGAGTGTTACACATTTCTCTCTCTCAAATCCAGAAAAGTCTGATTAGAATGGGTTGGGATGGGGATTTAAACAGTACTCCTGAAGTCAGAGAAAGATGGGTCTTTCTGTTCCCTCCAGTTCTCCTGTCCACCTCTCCTAAAGCTCCTTTGGAGAGAAACTATGTAAAAGCACCAGTGAAACTCTTAGGGCCCTAAGCTGAGATACCCATCTTAGGTCCCAAATTGTTCCTTTTCCTGTTCTTTTGTGTGCTTCTCATAGGATGTTCTATCATCAGCATGCTCACATTAACAGTCAATGTCATGACTGCATAATTACGATGGTTTCCATGTAACTCCAGTGCTCACTTTAAATTAGCATTTTAGATATGTATCTGACTATGATAACAGCTTCACATAGTTAGGTGCAGTAATTACTCCTGCCTTAATTTTTCCATGTATTTTAACTAGATTCCATGTAAAACATCTGGAGACGCTAATTACTGCCTGTCCTATAAACTTACACTCCAATTTGCCCTTGTGACAGTCATGTCATTAACTGAGTCAGAACCAACTTCTAATTAATCAGCTAACAAATATAGATGGTCCACCTGCCGGCCCCAGAACCAGTTTTAGTCTGACTCTAGCATACAATAATAGCCTGTGAGCTGTGACCCTTTGAACATCCTCGGTACTGAGGAAGATGGTCTAAGTGCTTGAACTAAATTACAGAGGAAAGCAAGATAGGACCATCATATTCAATTCTTGTATCTCCTAGAATATTTCCAGTGAAAGGTTAAATTCAGGAGCAAATAGGGAGTGTCCTGTATGTCTTTTTCATCTGCCCCACTTGGCCCCAAATGGCTGATTAATGGAGGGAGTTATGGATGCTATTTCACAATCAGGCACTTAGAATCTCTTGGCTGCTTTGGCTGCGTTCCAATCTGTGTAATTACCTTGTCCTCCCTTGTAAAGAAAAACACAGTCCCACCAAATCTTAGTGTTTCTAATTAAAGTTGGTCTTTAATTCCCTTCTTGAGAGAAAAATATGAAATGACCAGATAGCATTTCCACAGCCACACTGTAGCTGCCATCAAGCTAGAGGGCCTGGGCTTTAGAAATGGGTCAGGTTTCTCAGCTGTTCTGTAGTAGTGTCCTCTTGATGAAAGATATCACAGAACTAGAGCGTGGCAGGCATTGCACAAGTATTTTCTATTGGTGACAGCATGGAGAGAAGTGCTTTCTAATTTATTTTTCTTAGCCACCAAGATTCGTGCAAAATGCGAATACAAGTATCACAGTTTTTAAGTTGAAGGCCTGCCTGTTAAAAGGCAGGAGTAAATGTGTATACACACACGTATGTGTGCTCATACATACGTACGTGTGTGCCAGGGACCATGACCACTTATATGGCTTCTGGATTGATATTTAGTGAACAGAATTATATTTTCAAAGAGCTCAAATTTTAGGGAAATTTGAAATTGCCTTAAAAGAACCAGATGTGATGGTTTATGCCTATGATCCCAGCCTTGGGAGACAGAGGCAGGGGGATCTTTGTGCTCTCAGCCTTGGGAGGTGGAGATAAGAGAACAAGATCATCCTCTACACTAAGAGTTGGGCATCAGCATAAGCTGTCTGAGACCCTGTCTCTCAGCCAAACAACAGTTTTGAAAGACAATTACAATTTGTAAAACAATATACAAATGTTTATATATGACCTATATCACCTAGTCTTACATACAACGTCATTTGGCTGGGAAATACTTAAAGGTAGGAACTGTACATGTCTTTTTTGGGGGGAGTGGGGGAAGGTTGTTTTGTTTTTTTGTTTTTTTTTTTTTTGAGACAGGGTTTTTCTGTGTAACCCTGGCTGTCCTGTCTTGTGTCGTAGTCCAGGCTGGCCTCGAATACACAGAGATCCCCCCGCCCCTGCCTCCCAAGTGCTGGGATTAAAGGGGTGCACCACAGCACAGGGTGGAACTGTGCTTGGTAGTAGCTGGTCCAGACTTTGATGAGTTGGACTGTAGAGTTAGCTGACCTTTCTAGCCACTGACCTTCAGAACATGTGGTGGCAGGGACAGAGCTACACTGATTCAATTCCAGATAGATTGGATTTGCTTTTCTGTTGCCACAGGCAGTCAGTTGCAAAGTAGTTGAAAAGGATGTGTCCCATTCTACTGATTTTCCTACGTTATTAGAAAAGTAAAATGGTGTTTATATGTTTAGAACAATACTCCATAGTAAAGTTCCTATAGCTAAGAAAACATCCAGGAAGAAGGTGCTGGAACTACATGGCACAGGTTTCTCCAATCCTGTCTTGTGAGTTTTGATGACTCAACACTACTGGCCTGCAGTGAAAAGGAGTCAGAGCAAACCCCACATACATCTTACTGGCTTCGCCCCCAGCCATTGTGGGCTGTGGTTTAGAGACTCCTTGGGGTGTCTTTGGAAATGTAGTTGCCCAGTAGCTGGGCAGTCCGCTCTCCCGTTTAGGAACTCTGATTTTGTTCTCTGGCTCTCAGTTTCTATACACATTGAGAAAAGCTGCCATTAAAAGGTGTCTGTAAATAAAACATAGGAGCTAGAGAATGTGAGCCAGGAAAGGAAGCGGAATTTCCACAAACAGTACATGGGTCAGAGACAGAAAGAGCAGCAGCCTTGGTTCTCGTCTGCTCTGGGAGTATTCTCCGCTCTCACCAGCTCTTGGCTCTGTTTCTTCTGAGACTCAACTTCCTTGCTAAAATTATCCTGTCTTCCTCTCCTCAGGTAATAAAAATGAACAGCCACAGAAC
The DNA here is from genome assembly GCF_907164565.1 of Psammomys obesus. NCBI lineage: Eukaryota > Metazoa > Chordata > Mammalia > Rodentia > Muridae > Psammomys > Psammomys obesus. The sequence continues at coordinate 4,248,703 of NW_026585609.1, forward strand.
GACGCGCCCCGTGGCCGGAGGAGCACACTGTTGAAGGTGGGCTCCTGCTGTTCATTGTAGAGAGGGCGCTCACTGCCCATGGCTGTGACAAAACGCGAGAATCTCTCCCTCATTCACACCACACTACCTCTCTCTTCCACACACACACTCATCCATAATACATATACCTATTTCACATGCACACACCACATGCTTATCCATACCACGCCCACCTCCTTTTCACACACACCTTTCTCTCTCTTACACACAAACACTCATATACAGCATATGCACCTCTCTGTCACACACACACACTCATACATACCACATCTGACTCTATTTCACACACACACACTACATACTCATGCATACCACATATAACTAACTCTATTTCACACAGACACACACACACACACACACACACACACACACACACACACTCCACATAATGCCTAATCTCAGCACCTACGGATCTGCTCTGCTACCTGAAGGTCTGGCTTGAATTCCGTCTCTGTCCTCAGCCCTCCTTTCTTTGTAATGTGAAATGCAAATGTACTATCCAAACAGAACACAACTTCCCGCTGCTCCCATTTGCCTACACATTTGCAAAACCTAGCTTTTCATCTTTCTTGAAAGCACCCCCCACTGCCCCTTAGGCAGAGAACACATTCTTTGATTCTGAAGAATCTGACATATTCAAAAGGTAGATTTAAAAAAAAAAACAAAAACTTTTTACCTACACTTTTACTTTAATTTGCATGAATCAGATGATCTTGTGTACCAGTCAGATTTGGTTGACAGAGTGGTGAGGCTGTGGAAGGAGAGACCAGGACATCTGGAATGAAGGATCCCTAAGCCTTCACTGCACACAGGGCATATACATGCAGCAAAGTACAATCAGGGCTGTCAAAATCACATTACAGGTGTTTTGTTATTATTATTATCTTATGTACATCTGTGTTTTGTGTGCATGTACATTTGTGAGCCAACTGCATTCAGTACCAGGAGAGACCAGAAAAAGGACGTTGAATCCCCGGCAACTGGAGTTACAGGTGGCTGTGAGTGGCTTCGTGGGTCAAACCTGGGTCCTTGGGAAGAACAGCAAGTGCTCTTAACTGCTGAGCCATCTCTCCCACTTCAGATGCAGGATTCTTGATGATAATGTCAGGAAGTGGTGAAAGATGTTGAAATGATACCAAATTTGGTCAAAGCTTAATCGAGAAAAGAAAAACTAGTCAAGTTCAGAAAGAGAACGAACCTAGGAATGAGTCAAACTGTAGAAAACATGACAGCAATCAACTTTGCGAAAATGGCAGTTTCTGTGTTACTGCCCTGTGTTACTGACCCCACAGAACTGGCATTCACAGACTGAAATTTTTGGTATATAGAGTTCTCAAGAAACATGATCATAGTGTTCAGTTAAGAGGACCAGTGAGTTCAAGGTTTAGCTGATCCATGTGGGTCAGCTTTACAGCATGTGCCAATCTCCAGGTCTACATATTTCTTTTTTTTAGCCACACATGTACAAACAATGAAACCCTTCAGGGAAAGTAGCCAGGGATGGAGACTCAGGTGTGTAACCTCAGCCACTTAGGAGGCAGAAGCAGAAGGATCACAAATTCAAGGCCTATCCTGGACTACACAGCAAGTTCAAAGGCAGCCTGGAAAAGTTAGTGTCAAAGATAAACCCTTTCTAGCTGACACAGGAAGTCTAAGGGTCCTCAGTGGCAGAGGACTGCCTGCCATGCATGAAACTATAGCTTGAATCCCCAGTACTGAAGAAAACCTTAGAGAACATTTTGGGATAAGTATCCAGTGTTATTCCTAAGAGTTAATGAACCTGTAAATCGTGGTGCCTCTTTCCTCATCTAAAAGATAACTCCTCAGTTATTAAGGATGGTGGGTTGCTGGGCAGAAAGTACAGAGCTCATGTTTCCCAACACAGAAGCTGCCTCTTTGGCCTGACATGATACGTCATAGGAAACCCTGTGGTTACAATGCGAGAGGCAGATGGTTGATAATGAGGTTTGTGACTAAAGCAGAAACCCACAGAAATCAATTATGGTAAATATTTCCGAAAGCTCACCTGACATTCTGTTGGGAATGCTTTTTCACTACAATGATTTATTTGGAGACCTGGAAGTCAAGGAAATACTTTTTCCCCTGCCTGGGAAATGTACCAATTCTAAAATAATGAATATGCACAAAGATAATCATGAGCTCTCTCTCTCTCTTGCATACTTTGTTTCACGGTAAATGTGCCAGGTTGTACTCTTCATGAACAAAGCTTCTTATTTGGGGAGCTCCTAAGTCCTCCTCGGTCATTACAAGGAGCCTCTTTTCTCCTTCTGCACTACAAGACAGCCACTTGTATTGTATCATTATTAAGCGGAATCGTGGAAATAATCTAGGCTCAATGAGAAGGATCCCAGCTGTTGGCGGCTTGCTGCACTGGCTTCTGCTTATCCTGAGAGCATCAACATTTGCAATATGTGATGCCCTCCAGCATTTACAAACTGGGTCATAACAAGCACTCCTGAGGTTTTGGGGAAACTACTGAAATGGGTGCTGTTCAGCGTAGAGCCTTTGAGCTCCACCTGAACACATGCTAAGCTCACAGAGAGGGCATGTGTTTGTCACACCCACCGCAGACACTTCACAGTGAACCACGGTCCTGAAGCACGGATGCACCGGGTACCTAGCGTCAGCCCCTTCACTTCGCTGTTTATTGGAACAGACCACCAGAACACATTTAGCCTTTTGTCCAACGAGGCTTCTTGATGTAGCCAGGCCGACCTCCCTGTGTCTCTCATCTTCAAGTCCACATCCTGCGTTTACAGGCTTGGTTTTCACAGACTCAGCATCAGGAGACATTAAGGTTGTCTCTGGCTGTCTTCACTGCTTTCTGCCTGTAGCTCCAGCCTATTAAACTTCTTGTGAATTCAGATTCTGTCCTGCAACATATTCATTATCTTTTAAATCTAGGCAAGTCGAAGGAGGTGTGTTTAATTTGTAGCCCAGCCAGTGTCACACAGCTGTTCTTCGAAAAATAGCGGGTGATTAAATACCATGTGGAGGAGAGGTAATTACTTTCCTTTGTCCCCAGAGGAGAGAGTTCCAAAGTCTTGCAAAACTAAGATACTGAGGAAGCTCATGGAATTAATCTCCAAATATTTACCTTCCTTCCATATTCGTTTTCAACTTTGTTCCACTCAAAAATGAAGCTCTGGTTGCTTTGTCCTCACTAGATAGTCAAGGACAACATAGAGATTAAATTTCCGCCATCTTGAATATATGGCTTATTTCTTCTAAATTTAATTTCAATTGCATTTTGTAAGTGTTCCAAGATTGGTGTGATCATTAACTTTCAAAAGCTCAACTTAAATTAAAAAAAAATATATAATGCCTTAAAGTGTCAAAGCTCAAAGTATTTTAGCATACAGGATTAGCTTTTCTACGGTGGAAAGGTGGAATTTTGTGTGATTTATCTTATAATGTTGAGAGCATGTAACTCAGATTCCCATCCTTTGAAGACGAGTAGTATCATATTGCAATTTAAGCTTCTTCTAGGTTAGGTTGTTCTCTGCTGTGTTGGCTTAGGGTACCCATTTATAGTCTTTGAATCTTTTGAAAAGAACTCATAAACTTTATACAGTATACTACAGAATAAAAGGAAAACAATAAAACATATAACCTGAGTATGTGCTGTGTAAACATTGTTTGCTTACTATTTACTGGTGTATATATATAGACAGTAAATCTAACATAAAACAATACTCATAGAAAGAATATTTGAAAATATCTAGGAGTAAATGAGCTTGTTAAACTAGTATTACCTTGCACTTTGAAAAAATTAGAAGTAATGGCAGATAGGTGCTTAAAAATATAATGGATGGTGAAATCATAAAATTCAATATGACAGCTTCAGAATGTCCTTGGTAACTGTAGAGACATTCATTGAAATGTATAGACTTTATTGGGCTCTACTCACTATGTGACATCTTTTAATTGTAGGTTATTTACAGTAAAGTTTTAATTAATAAAACATATAAGCAAAGGTAAAACTAAACTAAAACTACTGTGCCAATCTTGGCATCCATCTCTGACATATTTGGCCAGAAGGATGCATATGGGATCAATGTCCAATTTCCTAAAGGTTTTCTAGCTAGGCATCATTCCACCTCCTTTTGAAGAGGTATAGATAGATGTCAGAGTTGACCCTACAGCCCTAGTAGAGCCCTAGATGACCATGGTAGAGCCCTGGATGCCTGCCAAGGAACGCTTCAAAGGCTCCCACAGTGGATGCATGTCAGTGGGTTTCAGCAACAGTCATTCTTCCGGAAATGGTCCTTGTGCAGCATTTGGGGTAGTTGGTACCAACAGGCTTCTGTTTCACAGGAGCTTGGTATGGGAGTGGGGATAGGGAAGGGGATGCTGCTCTCTTCTGTGGCTTAGCACACGACTGCTTTTGTGATTCTACCCTATGATTCATGATGGTGACCTGTTCTCCACCTATGGGGTGTTGTCCAAACTGCCTGAATTGCTGGCCAGTCTGTGGTCGGTCTAAACCTGCGCCATCTCTCTCCTTCTATTTCCAATAGTTTATAAAATCATTCTGAAAAAATCACATTAGATTAAATTTAAAGTACTTGTTCCATTAAAAAGAGAGATAGAGAAAGTGAGTGAGTGAGTGAGTGAGTGAGTGAGTGAGTGGGTGGGAGGGAGAGAGGGAGAGAACACAGGGCACATATATGTGCCTATGCATGTACATCCATGTGTGTACATGGATAGCTGTGAGTTCCAGGACCGTTCCTCAGGTCCCACCTTTTATTCTACATCATGCCATTCATTAGCGTGAGAATGGACAAATTGGCTGGGCTAGCTGTCTAGTAAGAGCCAAAAATCTCCCTGCCTTTATTTTCTCATTGCTGCGATTATAACTGAGTTTCCAAACTTAGCTCTTTTTTTTTATATAATGAGTATTCTGGGGATTAAATTCAAGCCCTTGCTTGTCATAAAGAACAGAGCCATGGCTCCAGACTCACCAATAAAGAACAAGGACCATCTGGCTAACAACGACATAATACAGTATCCATCTAATGATAGAACAGGAAGGAGTCTTTTAAAAAAATCATTCATTCATCCATCTCATTTGTTCTTTGCCCTCTTCAACAAAACCCAACGTTCTGCTAGATATGCTAAGTACTTGGTAATACTTTGCTTGCAGATCAGGAGAAGTTTTTCAGTGGCAAACTCAAGATTCATGAACAGATTATGTGTTAATGACCTTTGACCAAGTAAACTCCACTATTTGGGACAGAAATGCTTGGAGCTTTCTTTGTCATGATCTTCAGTACAATTCTACCCTACTTGTGTTATTTTACCATCAACACACAGTATGTGACGTAACATAATGTATCTTCTATGCTACAATAGGAGGTCTTCAACTTTTTCAACTCAGATCACGAATCACTCTTATCATTCTTATATTTCTGTAGTGTCAGTAGTAATAAGGGACAGAGACACAGCCCTGTGCTATCACCCTCAGCAGTCAGCAGTTTGAGAGGTTCCTCTTTCATCTTTTACAGCCCTTGACTAAGGCTAACCTGTGATTCATGGATTCAACAAAGAACCTAAGAACTAGCCAGGAAGAAGAAGAGTTGGAGATTTTATTAAGCGCAGAAAGGGCTACGGGGGAAAGAGGCGATCAGGATAGAAGGTATACCTTGAAAAGCCCATGCTCTTCAAGACGAAGTCTTCACATTAGCCATATACAGCATTTGGCTCTCAGGCCATGACAAATATTTGCTTAAAAACTCTCTCTCTCTCTCTCTCTTTCTCTCTCTCTCTCTCTCTCTCTCTCTCTCTGATAGGCAATATTGTAGTGTGGCTCCCAGACTGTCTCAGGTGGGCTTATACTCTGATGTGGGGGCTGGAGAGATGGCTCAGCGGTTAAGACCACACTGTCTGCTCTTCCAGAGGTCCTGAGTTCAATTCCCAGAAACCACATGGTGGCTCACCATCTATACTGGGATCTGATGCTCTCTCCTGGCATGCAGGTGTGCATGCAGATGGAGTACTCGTATACATAAAATAAATAAATAAATATTTGTGTATAAAAAGCTATCCTGATGAGTGTTCTGGTACTCTAGGTGCCACTAACATCACACAAGGAGCTTCCTTCAAGTCTTTTATCTCTGAATGGGGTTTCCGATGGGATTCTTAGAAATTTTTCATATTTACTGCCAAGAGGGTTGAAAAGCTTTAAGCAGTTGTTATTGTGCTGAAACTCATCTTGCAAGAGGACTCAACCAAACGCCCCTACAAGGGACTCCATTCCTCTTTCTGTCTATAATTTCCCTCTTATTTGCTCACTGCCCCATTAGTGCCTGCTATTTGTGATGAGGATTTGGGGGAAAAAAGCAAGAAAGAAAATTCCTATTTCATGGTATACTGGGGAACAATTTCTTTACATATGTTGACATTTTTTGAAAATAGATTCCTTTCTAATACAATACATCTTGAGCACAGTTTCTCCCCTCTCCATTCTTCCCACCTGCTCTTTCCCCCCTCTCTTCCTCTGGTCCGAATCCATTTCCTCTTCAGGAAATAGCGAGCCTCCAAGAGATGACAGCTAAACAGGAAAAAACAAACAAACAAACAAACAAACAAAAAAACAAGATACAATAAGACAAGGCTAAAACCCTCATATCAAGGCTGAGCAAGGCAACGCAATAAGAGGAAAAGAGTCCCAAGAACAGGCAAAAGAGTCAAGGACACACCTGCTCCGCATGTTAAGAAAATCCACAAACCCTCCAAGCTAACAGCCATAACATACACAGATAACCTGGGGAAGATCCACATATATGTTGGCCTTTTAAAGAGCATCTTAAATGGTAAAGAGGAAAAGAGCCGAACACTTACCTGAAAAACATTCAAGACACAGGCGAAAGGAAAATCGGGGTTTTATATAAAAAAAAATGTAAAGAATTCTTAAAACTTGGAGTGATTGGGACAATGGTAGGGATGCTGTAGGAGGTAATATTTAAAAGACAGCTATGTGAACTCTGAGATAAATCAGGAAGTTCTTCAGTTATGCTGGGGGCTGTGCATGCTCAACGCTATACGAAAACAAAACAAAAGTCAACTCTGTTCTAGAAAGTCAACAAATCAAATGAGAAAAGAGATTCATTTTTAAGGCAGTCAAAATATTCTGAGAATAGACATAGTAAGGATATTAAAAATTAAAAAGAAAATAAGGATTTAAAATATACCTGAATAAATGGAAATGTATTTCCATATTAAGGCATAGATGAAGATCAATATTAATATAAACATTAATTATTCTTCCTCCTTCAACTCTATGCAGTAAAGTGCAACTGGCCTTCTATGGTGTCTGAAGTAATATTCATACTATCTGAGAAACAACAGGTCTGAATGGTTGGATGGTCTGGAAAATATAGAAAGATTTATACCCTCTTATGCCAAACTTTCCCTTGGAGAGGCAGCCCAGTTCCAACTGTTGGTTCTTATTGCAGAATTAGATCAAATTTTGCATGCACCAAAAATTCAACTTTCGTATGGAAATCTGTAAGGTCTCTGTGGATCTCGCTCCGTTAAACATACTGGGCAGGAGGAAACAATAACATTGTGAAAATGCCATGGGATTCGGGGGAGATTTCTGTACACTGAGTTTTGCGTCCCTGGCAGATGTAACTAAAAAGCCAACAGAAGCTCTGGCAGTGACTGACTTTCCACACGGGCTTCAGATTTGTACCTGGCACTTGTAACTTCTGCTCACATTTGATCAGGAACATCTGTTATACTAGCATAGGTAATAGAAAGTGTGCAAAATCCAGATGGCCACGATGGGTTTATGTCTGTCCTTGTTCTAATGTTGTGAGATCTCGGGTAACTCATTTAGCACTGAGCTTCTTAATTTTTGTGGTTCAAAGCTAGACTGGCGAGTCTCTAGGAGCCAGGGGCTGACTAAGCAGAGCTTCAGCAGGAAGGGACCCAGGGCTTCCTGTGAGGTCCGCCTGAAATGCAGACACTTGAGGGCCAGCCATAGCAACGGGGTTGCCTAGTCATGTCACCTAGATCAGGGACCATGGATGCAGGAATGGACAGGCCATCTTAAGAGTCCCCGTGTCAGCCCACCTTCCTTTGTACAAAGCTCACCCACACTGAACATCTGCTGTTTTTAAAACATTATGTTAATGTTCATGTCTGTTGAGTTTAAACCATCCAGCAGACTGAAAGGAATCCGTCGAGTTCCTGAACACACCGTGCAGGGAATGAAGGCAGGAAGAGTGGAAATAATTCCCAGGGCACAGTCTAAAACAGTCACCCACAGCCATCAGGTGCTGGAGAGTGACAGCGGCAGTTAGGAGACTTTGGCACACAGCAATTAGAGATGGAGAGACACAGATTGAACCAGCGCATTGTATTATTAGTGGCCTTCCTCAGCTGAGCTGCTCAGTGGATGAATGCGATAGCCCGTGTGGGCACTGTGAGCGACTCGAGGCGGCAGGACCTTGTTAGAGTCTGTAGAAGGCAGTGTTCACATCACAGGCGCTGCACAGACTGTCACCAAGGGGACAGCTACTGCCACAGTCACTGGTGCGGGGGGAATAAATGGCAGGATCAAGGCAATGGGGCCTGGAGGCGGAGAACAGAGCTCGTTTGCAACATTGACCCTGACCTCTAGACATTCATAACTGAAGCCCCCTCATTACCTGCCTAACACCCTGTAAAAAAGGATACATGGGAATTAACAAGGTGATTGTAACGTAATCACCAAGCTAATGCACAAAAACATAAATAAACAGTTCCTAGTAACCACCCTATTTAAGGCTCAGCAGCTGATTATCCTGTTTCTGCCTCACAGAGAAGTGAGCTAATGCAGGGGCTGAAGGACTCTTCCCATGGTCACCAATCGGCACGAACTTGTCTGACTGGAGAACATCCTCTGAACTGGTTAAAGGTCAAAACGCAAAGGGTATTGTGCGGTGATGGTGCAAGCCTTTAATTTCAGCCCCTGTGAGTTTGAGGCCAGCCTGATCCACAGAGCAAGTTCCAGGGCAGCCAGGAATACACAGAAACCCTGTCTCAAAAATTAAAAAAGGAAAAAAAAGCAAAGGGGAAGAGGAAGAGAATTCCAAATACCCATCCACAGTTGCTGCTACCTCTGCATCTCCCCTCCCCCTCCTCCTCCTCGCACTCCTGCTATCTCAAGGAATAAAGTCTCTGAGGAATAGGCGGGAAGGGCCAGGGCCACCATACGTACTGCAGAGTGTCAAACTCAGAAACTACCAAGTAGTTTCCCTTAACTCTTGCCATTGCATTGTTGTTTTTGAGACAGGGTCTCACTAAGGAACTCTCTGTGGAGATCAGGCTGGCTTCACACAGAGGTCTCCTGTCTCTATCTCCTGAGTAATGGGATTAAAGCCATGTACCACCATGCCCAGCCTTTCTTTTCATAATTAATAGTACTTGGAATAAAAATTAAACTTGGAAGGGGTTTTAATAGAATGGAGGGGGAAATTGTGAGAAGGGACTTAGTCCTTTGCGTGTGGCCTGGGAGGGCTGAGTATGTGTGGTACCTCTACATGACTGTGTAAGCACGTGGGGGTCAGAATGAAACTTTCCAGCTTGAGACAGGCTTTCTCATGGAACTGGAGGCTCACACCAGGTTGCTGGCCAGCAGGCTCCTGAGATCCAATGGTCTCTACCCTCTTCCCATGCAATGCTGCAGTCATAGGCAGGCTTGGACTGATGTGCCTTTTTAAAGGAGTGCCAGGGGCTTCAGCAAGGCAAATGCGTTTACCTTCTGAGCCATTTCCCCTCACCCCAAAAGAACCTGACTGCTAAAAGTATCTCTAAAAATTTCACTTCTAGTGGAATATTTCTTGCCCTAAGATAAAGCCAAACAGATAAGATATGATAATGGCCAATAAACGGTTGCCATGTGCCATTGATTTCATCAGCTATGCACCAAGACTGTACACAAGTTTCTCTCGGCTGTCTGAAATTCTGAATTTTAATTTTATTTTGGTCGCTATTAACATCCATAAAATTTTGACACTTAAAAAAAATAAAAGGCTACTTATTAATGCAGTGAGCCTCTGAGCCACATTTGCTTTTTCCCGTAACAATCTTAGGCAAGGCTCCAGTCACAACTTACGCCTGTCATTTTCTGTAATTAAAAGTACACAGTCATATTTATGCGTTCTGCCTCCTAGCAGCTGCAGTGAGATTAACTGTGAACAAAGAAAACATTTTGACACAGTTAATTATACGGCAGTTCTCCTGCGCGAGCACATACCAGATACCTCCTTGCATGTGTAGCACTTTTTTCTGTTGCTTCACTTCCACACAATCTTCTAAGTAGCCAAGAAGAGCTTTTCATACCTCCAAGGAGTGTGCACCGTCAAGCTCTAGCTCAATAAAAGCTAAACATGTAGAGTAACTTCATAAGGGTATGTGTATCGTGTTATCAAGGTACAAGGGGAAATGCTTTGTTTCAGGGAGCAACATCCCCGTCGTTCTTTTAAAAATGTCACTCAAGAAGGAAAGTGGAAGCAGAATTCAGGTTCATCTTTGCACAAGATTAGAAACTACAAGCGGAGTCCTACATCTCTTGTTTTGTAAGTAAAAGCAACACTGTTCGTTCGGGGGCATGGTTTCGCTGAGCATCAAATCTACATGCTAGACAATGGGGATTTTCAGCTGAGGCTTTAACTAGGCACACAAAATGACCATGACCATGGAAACAAGAGGGGCGGAGGCCAGAGCACAGTTTTGACTGGAAGTCTGAGCCAGCCTGTGACTAATGAGGAAGGTCATTTCTGCTCCCCATCCTCAGTGCTTTGTCGAAGAGAACGGGGGTGGAGCAGTGACTGTGGACCACATACTCAACTCATCATACAAACGGCCCGTCCCAAAGGACAGCCTGAGAGAAACCGAGAGGAGGAATGTCCCCCACGGGAACCCAGCTCCCTCAACTACCAAATCCATGTTCATTCCTGTCACTCTCCTCCCATTTCTCGTTCTCTCTCCCCCCCCCCCCGCTCCCCTCTCCTACATTATGTCACTGCTCAGAATCTCAAAAGATAAGAAAATGGCCACCAGCATAGCCTGAGGGAAAGGTGGACCTGGGCATGCAGAACGGTGGCACTGCTGAGCCTGACGATAATGCAGAGGCACTGTGGTTTGGGGGCCCCTTTGTGAAATTCCTTTAAAACCACCATCAACGCACTGGGATTTACTCAGTGGCTTGCTCGGTCCTGGCAGTGTGCGGTGTCCCTGTTTGTGTCACGCGTAAAACAAGGGCCAGCTCCCCAGCTCCTCTCACAGAGACATTGCGAGTGTTCAGCAGGACAATGCACACAGGTGTCTATTACACTTCAAGCACTGCTTAAGTGGCTGCCCTCACAAAGCCCAGGGTGCCCTGAGCATGCCTCTTCAGAGGAAGAAAAGAAACCTCTTACCATCCCTGCCCTCAAACAGAAGGTTACAGTTTCTTTTGGATGAGTGCCGTGACTTATTCTTCAACTTTGTGGTGTGTGTGTGGGGGGGGGGGGGCAGCAGACTTCCACCTACTGATATATTGTTGCACGGGAATGGAAGTCCTAATGTCCAAAAGATAAGTTGTTGCATGTGCGAAAACACATGTTGCTAATATTATCAAAACTTACACCATGCTGAAAGCCAATAATTTCTTCACTGAAAAACCCCTAGGAAGTAAATAACAGCTATTTATCTCTCACACATATATATTTTCCGGATGACTAATGGAAATGTGCCCTACAGAGAAACCATTGAGGTACAGTGCAGCTCATCCACGGGCTTAAATGAAAGCAACTGCGCCTGATTGTATAAAGTCGTTTTTCTAGTTCATCAAACCTGAGCTTGATCTTTAGGGTGGGCTGAGAAGTACGTTGTCACAATTTAACCCTAGCCTTCACACCTCTGAAACATCCCACCCCCTCCGTCGCCATTCTCTCGCTCACTTCTGTGAGGATAGCCTCTATAGCCTCCCACTGTGTACATTTCATGACTTCCTCTCGAGAGGTACTCCAAGATTTGGGGGGAAGTGTTGTGCTGACGGCAGCTGGCTGAGGGAACGGGAGCTGTAACCTCCTCAAGCTGTCAACAGATCCATTACCGAGGCTGCACACTGGGTCAGACTCTGTCAGGATGCCTCACTGGACAAGAGCCAAGGGCCAGGATAATTGGATTCCCTCTCAGAGCGCATCAAAGCACATCCACAAAGAGGGTCCCCACTGGCTGCTGCGTTTTCCATGTGCGGAAGAGGGAGATGTGTGTGTGTGCTCTGCACTCTCTAATCCCGCCTGTCTCTCTCGAGGACAGGGCACCCAAGGTCAGGTGCAAGCAATGCGTGTCCTTGAAGGTTACTTATTTTGTAAAACTTCAATATCCATGAACATCTGTATGTGTTATAAAAACGGAGGGGATGATTTTATTTTGTTGTGAAATCTCTGTAACAGGTTATACATCATTAAAGATCTAATCCAGACCAATTTAAGAATGAAAATAATTAATTTTCTCCCATAGTTATAAAAACTAGTGTGGCTGGATCTAGGTACATACCTTTCTCTCTCTCTCTCTCTCTCTCTCTCACACACACACACACACACACACACACACACACACACACACACACACACACCGGTTTTTCAAATACAGTTTTTTATTATATTTTACATTTTCATGTGATAGAAGAATGGCATGAACAGCTAACATTTCCAGTAACTCCTATTTTTAAATGGTTAGTCTTTGACCCCATTAATCTCAGAAATAGCATGTAGCAATGTTCTGTACCTGGTTGTGTCTGCCTGCTACTGAACCAGTTTCTGTGTCCTGGATTTAACATGCCGATTAGCCAGCCTTCCACAAAACCCTATGAAAAGGGCAAAAAGGCGCACATTTCCTCTAGAAAAGAATATAAGGTATGGGTATAAAATATTGCCAGGATGTATATGCCTTTTTGGAAATTAAATCCTGGGCTTGAGAATTTTGTGGTTTCTAACATTGTTTGAAAGGCACCATTTGCTTTCATTCCTGAGATGGTTGTGAAGTCAAGCTGTTAGACCCCAGAGGCTTTGGGACCCTTGCAGAAAAGTATTTTGTCACATTTTTAAATCCAGAAACTGGCACATTCTCAGCTTCTCTGAGCCTTTTGCACAGTTGATTTTTCTGTGAGGAGCTCAGTACTCCCAGTACTTCCTCTAGTTGCTGTTTTGCATTTTGAGACCAAGATGAAGAGGGGTGGAGAAGGAAGGTGTGAAACCAAGAAGTCTCCCTTGAGAGGAGGGTGCAATTTGGAAACTGCCATAGTGAGAAAGGAATGCCAAACCTCCCGGCTCGGCAGGCCAGCTATGCTCTCAGCCACATGTCTGCGGCTTCCATTGCTATCAATGGGACTTGTGTGTGCATGTGAACTGGAGACAGACGTTGGCTGTGTATAAATAGCTCTGCCGTCGTGCAAGTCTCTTCTTGTGTGTTTGGTACAACAGAGGTAGTCTTATGCAGTTAGAGGCTGTATCTCCCTCTCTGTATCTGTAGAATGCAGACAGGCAGTTGTAAGAAATCCCATATCAGAATATTCGATGGCAATTAGTTCCATCTCAAAGATTTTAGTCGAGGGGACCAGGGTCAGTATTTGGCTAAACTTTTCTCATTTGCCAAAAGCAAATCCAAGCCAGATTTAATGACGCCTCGCTGCACCAGCCTCCCTTCCTTCCATTCCCTTGGCTGAACTGCCCATCTGCTGGCTGACTTGAGTGATAAGCAGCTAGCTGGTAGGGTGGAAAGTCAATATGCTAGTTTTGGGGTTAACAAACTCTTAAACAAAGAGTTTGCATTCCAGCTGGCTGCTCACTCAACAGAGCTGCCTGACATTGCAGGCCCTCCACAAGCTCTGAGCCCATTCATCAGGGTGCAGGGACTATGCTTGGTAGCTGTGGTTATCTGGCGTTCTGCCAGCCTCCCTGGTCTTGTGTTTAACATCAGGTTAAACATTAGCATCAGGTTGTGTCATTATCTTATATAGCTTTGGACGGGGCATTTCTTCAAATCATAATTAAGGGTGAGCTCTTGGTATCCACTAGAACAAGAGACTTCAAGCCAGGTGTGCTAAGGCACACCAATAAGCCCAGCATGAAGAGGGTAAGGCATGGAAATTTGGGAGCAGCTTCGGATGTATAGTGCAACTCTGTCAAGAAGGAGGTAAGGACCGAAGAAAAGGCCAGCCTAAGATGCACAGGGAGACTCTGTTAGGAAGGAAGGAAGGAAGGAAGGAAGGAAGGAAGGAAGGAAGGAAGGAAGGAAGGAAGGAAGGAAGGAAGGAAGGACAGAAAGAAGAACAGAAGGAAAAAAGAGACTTTCTTAAGTTACGTATGAAATAATCCAGGCTATGAGAGCTGCCTGCATGTTGCTAATATTATTCTCTTTCATGCGTTTAGTCTAGAGCTCTGTTAGTTTTCTGTCATTTCCCTAACAAATTTCTACAGATGTAGTGACTTTAACAGCACAAATTTTCTAGCAGTTGCAGAAGTCTGAAGTTGGATGCGGGTCTCACTGGGGCAGAAGCAAGATGTCAGCAGGGCTGTGATCCCTTCCACAGCTCCAGGGGAGTATCCTTTTGCTCATTCGAGGTGATGGCACAATCCAGTGCCTAGTAATTGTAAGACAGAGGACCGTCTTTCTCATATGAAATGCCCAGACTCTAGAGACAGTCCACCTCTGTGTGGCCATGACCACTTCCTGTCATTTTCAAAGCTGGTCCAGACTCTGTATATAGCTCCCAAGCTACTCTCCTATTTTCCCACACCAGGTCTAAGGATCTGTGTGATTACACTGATCCCAACTGAAAACTTTGGGATCATTTCACCACTCTGAAGTGCCTTAACCACTTCAAACACATTTATAGACTCCTTACCTGTATAGAGGCATTTATTATTCTTCCCATTAAAAAAGCCTTGCAGAAGTCAGGTGATTAACAAGAAGTTCTCACTGGAGGACTAACAAAGGCACACTGAGGATGCTGAGCATGTTGTTGTGTTGCGTGAACTAGGTCTGTTTTAAGGTCATATGTAAGTCAGATAATCTGGCATTCTTGCTTTGTAAGTGTACTTGCATGTTAGCATTCGTGTGTGTGTGTGTGTGTGTGTGTGTGTGTGTGTTTAGTTTTTGAGATAGGGTGTTACTCTACAGTTCAAGCTTCCCTTGAACTTGAGATTTTTGCCATGTCAGTTTCTCAAGTGTTCAGATTCCAGGCCTGTATCCCCATGCTCACCTTACTTGTCATAAAAATTGGTTATTTTCTGGATCTTTCTTCTTTATACAGCCATACCGATGAGCTATAAGCAAATAACGAACAAAATGTCATTTTCTATGATTTCTAACTGAAAATGAAGTCTAAAGCAGACTAAAGCTACCTCAAGCACCTTGCTCTATTCTTTGTGTGAACACTTACAGAAAAGCTTATTTTTTAAGATGTTACTGTGAACTCATTTATTAATTTTAAAAATGTTGGATAATTTGTGCTGTTAGGATTTAAGAAATGTGCCAGGTAAGACGAGTTAGCACATTACCTCATGCTTACAGAGCAATAGGGAACTGGAATGCAAAAAAGTAAATACGCCTGAAGAATGAACAGGTGAGGAAAGAGCGTTTGGGGAGTCAAAGATCATAAAGATGTTTAATATTTTGAGTTAATAAATATCTTTTAATACTTAATAGGAAGCCAATATTAGAGCCTGGTCAGGAGAGCAAATGTATGGATGAATATTGCTCGGCATTATGGAACCAACAGCAGCCGTGTCTGAGTCAGAGTGCTGCACTAAGAAACAACTGCCCACTTTATTTGGACTGAGGCTGGGTGGTTACAAAGAAGAGAAGGTATGTCCTATGTGTCTTGTGGGATAAACATAACCTGTCCAGATGGAATTTGGGTAAGTTCAGGGGAAAAGAGGAAAACTTAGATGAGACCCTCAGTCTTAGAAGAGAGGGGTCTGGGAGAAGTCTGTGGGCAGCATCTTCAGCTGAGGGCTGGAGAATTGACAGGACTAATGGGGGTGAAAAGTGAAAGGGAATTTGTCAGGCAGAGAGAGTTGTACCTGCAGAGGACTAGAAAGAGGTGAGAATTAGCTGGACACTAGAGTAATGGAGGAATCTCAGAACAACTACAGTACAAAGACTGGAAACAGACAATGCTAGAGAGGTGGTAGACTAAGAAATCACTTCAAGGCCCCGGAAGAACGTAGCCTTTCTCAGAAAACTCATGGAAAAAGATTTATATGCTTTAATCAAGGCCAGGAGTTCTATCAGCCCTTTGCTAAATGACTTAACTACCTCCTCCCTAACACCAGAACTCACTCAGATATATATCCCCAATGTCCTCCTTCACTGAGTGTCCTAGTTCTTCTAGCCACACCAAATAGATACAGAGATTTCTGGGGAAGACTGGCTGGTTTTTACTCCTCAAAATCTCACCTGAAGACAACATCCAACCTTCCTGGGGTTCAGTGTTAGACTACACTAAACATTCTGTTCCTTCAGTCTTTTCCTGTTCCTGGCAAGCTGAACTTCCCCTGAGTCTGTACTGGGAGGGAAGGATGGGTAAGCGGACCTTAGAAGACCCAGGTTGCTGCTGTCATACACAAGAAGGCATGCGCCAGGAGTGGAAGAACAGACCCAAGGAAGCACTCTGAAAATGTGGTGGAGAAATCCGTGAGAAGGAGATTTGAAATAATGTCCTTGGAGACGTTTCTCTATGCTCTACAATGATGGGACTTTTCTGAGGAACCTTGAGGAGAAAAGTAGCAGCAACTCAATGTTGGTATTCAAACCTGAAGTTGATCACATGTGGAGTTAATCCGTTTGTCAGGGAATACAGATGCTTTAAAGTTTAAGAATCAAAGGAAAAGGGGTAGAGAAAACTTAGAGGATAAAACTCAGGATCTTAAAGGAAGGATGCTTTGGTCAGGAGAGAAATAAGACCAATCAGAATTGTCAACTTCCTCAAGTCACACTTTCTCCTTGAATCTTAAATATCTAGTCTGGAATTCGTAAAACTTAAAAGCAGTAAGGGGGGAAGTAACTGAGGATGGGCTTCTGAGCTGTGGAAAGGCTGTCTCCATTTCTGCCCTTCAGCAGCTCTCACACTATTTCTCAAGACCTGAAGAAGAAGGCAGTGCCTCAGGAACATCTTCTCAGACAATAACCGCAGAAGATGTAGTCACACTGAAAAGTGATCACTGCAGACCACTGGAGTGTGCGTAATGGTGTCAGTGGCCCACAGTCTAGGTCAGAAATGTGTGAGCATTGGCCAGAGCTCACTGTGGGGTTCTGCAGCTTTCAAGAATCATCCCAAAGGTTTGCATGTAAGGAGCAAAGGAGAAGAAAATGGACTCCAGAGACAGAGCCCAAGTAAGAAAAGTAGAAACCAGGGAAGAGAGAGGGAAAGATGGAATAAGAGAAGTTGGAGGAAGATAGGATGGTTCCGGGTTTATTCCGCTGAATTGTTTAGCTCCTTGGATCCCTAAAACAGTTTCGTACATGATGAAAAATCCTACCGGATTTGGACCTTAGGAAATGAAATGGCCAGCGATGGAGTGATTCTCAGCACTGTAAGCAGAGGAATTCCTGAGCAACAGCTCTGTGCTAAAGCATTCGGAGTTTATCACGAGGTATGGCGCCACGGAAGTGAGAGATTGGTATGTTATGCCATCTGGTGAGAGGCAACGTGTCAATCTCGCAGACGGTTTGTGAAAAGAGAAAGACTTGATGCTGAATTGAGATCAGCATATGAAAAGAGCCATGAAATGACAAATGGAAAGGCTGGCCCTTCTGCAGAGCAGTTTGAAAACTTCACGAAGTGCACTCCACTCAGATCTTATGTGGTCTGAAAGATAACAAATGAAAGGCTGAATTTTCAGTGTGGAACTGTTTCAGTAATGTGCGCCGCTCTCGCTCTCACTTCTCTTAAGCAGAAATTATGGTGTTAGGAAGTAGAAAGTGTTACTCCATTCGCTGATTTATTTAAATTCATTCAAGTTTTTTGAGAGCATTATACAGGAAGAGCTAGTGGGATGTGAAGGTCCCGATTTGGTGTTCGCGGTGCTCAGTACCGGGTCTGTGAAATACACCCTATGGCTTGGAGATGATCTGCTTGTGGGGTTAAGTTTCTAAATAAGCACATTGTCACAACCCTGCGGATGATGCTCACTGTTGATTCTGAAAATGATGGGACAGATTTCCCGTGTCCACATAATGCTGGGAGAGCAATGCTAAGAATGTTCAAAGACAAGAAATTGAGAGTGGTGCATATTTCCTATTACTTCATTTTTTAAAAGACAAGAGTGTATTTTCATTTTATGCAAATTTCTTTAATGAGATTTCCAAAAGTAATACATAAATATAGTCTCAGATCTAAGTTATATTTTGAGTGCTGGTAAGACTAACTACTATTAAAATATCTTTCCTTACGGTTTTCGTTCCTTTTAATTATTATATTTTTCTTTTATTTTTTTCCTTTTATTTATTTTTCACTCATATAGTACAAGCCAACTGCAGTTCCCTCTCCCTCTTCTCATTCTAATCTCTCTCTCCCATCTCTCTTTTTCCCTCAGATCCACCGTCCCTACACCTCGCTAAGAAAAGAGCAGGCCTTCCAGGGACGTCAACCAAACACAGCATAACAAGGCTGGACTAGGCAACCCAGTAGTAGATGAAAGGGGTCCTAAAGGCAATAGAGGCAGGGACAGCCCTGCTCCATTGTCAGGACTGCCACAAGAACATCCAGCTACACAACCATAACATTCTGCAGAGGACCTAGGTCAGACCCACACGGGTTCCTGATCTCTGGGAGCCCCCTTGAGCCTGATCGGTTGATTCTGTGAGCCATGTTCTTGTGATGGCCTTGACCCCTTTGGCTCCTCTCATCCTCCCTCCCCCTCTTCTCCAGGACTCCCTGGACTCTGCCTAATGTTTGGCTGTGGGACTCTGCATCTGCTCCCATCAGTTGTTGGATGAAGCCTTTCTGGCCTCTCTGATGATGATTACGCTAGGCTCCAGTCCCAGCATGTACTGCAGGCATGGCGAACTGCAGGGAATAGATTTTTGTGGCTGGGTTAATGTCCCAGGCCCTCCGCTTGAGGCCTTGCCTGGTTACAGAGGCTGGCCAGTTCAGGCTCCATGTTCTCCGTTGATAGGAGACTTTGTTAGTGTCACCCTCATATTTGCATGGAGTTTCCATTTCTCTAGGTTCTACCTCACCTTCAAATTGCCCCCATTCTAGATGTGAAGACAGTATGTTTACCTTCCATTTCCATACAGTCTCATATGCAAACCCACGTTCAACCAGGGATGTGTTCATATGAACAAGGAAGCTTATTTTTAATTTCTAGTTTAATTCATGTTCAATGGCTGCCTCTTGTAGCAAATACTTTTTCTTTAAGCTTCCATATATATATGGAAGCTTATATATATATTGAAAAAAATATTTTCCTTAATACTTTCCTTAGCTTTTTGAGAATTTCATATACATATGCAAAATATTTTAATCATATCCTATCACCATCTTCTCCCTAATTTCTTAAAGATCCACTCTTGCCCCTCCCAACTTTGTGTCTTGTGTTAACTAATCTTTGGGAATTTGTTTTGATCACTGTCACCCCTCTCCTTCCTCCCAGAACCACCTTTTTTTTTTCTATCTACCTACCCAACATTTTTGTCCCTATTTTTTTTTCTCCATCAATTCCAGTTCTGCTGCCCATGTATATCTGGATGTACGGCTTTCAAAAATGTGTTCTGGTTGAATGATGAAGCAGAGCATAAATACAATTTTGACCTTGCACTCAGTTCTGTGTTGAATTAAGGTAGCAAACTTTCACAAAAGCCAGGGAACACTGTGTTTTGAGTGGTAATTGTATTGTCCTTGTTGTATTTGTGTTGTTGGCTGGTTCAATACCTTCCTGCACATCTGTGTTCATGTTGCCAGGCCGGTGGTTGGTCTGCTAGTTTATTCAGATCTACTGGGAAATGACCAAGGTGAATGAAAGGAACATAAAGTCAGACAAGAAATTTCTCAGCATGTTAATGTGATCGGTGGGGGTAGGGAAGGAGAGTCTAGCTTGTGTCTACAGGGAATTCAGACATGCCTGCATAATTAGTATGACAGGAATGACATTGATTGACTTAAAGCTGACAAGCTCCAAGGAGAGAATCAAAACAGAAAGCACAAGCTTGGCCCGGAAAAAGAGTCTCGATTTCTCAAGAGGAGGGTAAATTGGGAGCATTGGCAAAGATGCTGGCATGGGTAAAGATACTACCTGGTAGAGCTGGAGCGATGTCTAGTTAAGATGTAGAGACTGGAAGAGCAGAGGTAGAACCCAAAGGAACTGGGGTTTCCGAACAAATGCCCCATGGGGTATTGAGAATCCTATACCAGGGCACTTCATGGGCACTAGAGCAAGGCATAGGGTATGCTGAGGGAGCAGCCACTCTGTAGTCAGGGTTAGTGTTGTCAACACACATCCCCTTACAAACTCCAGAGAACAGTGATAACAGCTATGGTGTTCGTCTAATTGGTTCTTAGTACATATTTGTAGAAAGAACGAGTGGATGGTGGCTGCCCACAGCATATGACAGATGACTACTGACCTGACCATAAACATAATCCAAAGGGAATATCGGCAATACCATATGTCTTAGGATGAACACCCTATGAGGGCTGTGATCAGCAGATGAATGGCGGAGCTGACGTGAAAGTAGGCGCCATTTTATAGAAACATTTCAGGACATTTTTGCAACAAGAAATTCCAGTCAAATAATTAAGCTGTGAGGACAAGTGGCCTACGGTTAACTCAGGGTGTGGCCAAGTTTACTGCATTAAAGGAATGAACTTGAGCTTTAACGGCAGACTCCAAGGACACACATGCAAATGCACACACAGATTCAGGGAAAGAAGGCGATGCTCTGATAAGGTGAATGAAGCGGATCATGTCATTGTTTTTAATAGGGTAACATCCATAAATGGTGCTTCACAGCTTACAAAGTGCTTTCACAGATTACCTCATTTTGACTTCACAGTACTCCCGTGAGGTGGAAGTGATGAAGAGTCTTTCTTCCCCAAGAGAGATGATGCGACTGAGTGATGGGAGGTGAGTGAGCTGTCCTTGGTGGCCTCACCGCTTTGACAACTCTACCAGCTTTATTCTTCAGGAAGTGGGGTTTCTTTTGCCCTGACCCTGAGGCAAATACTATTTTTTATCAAATATCTATCACCAGGAAGGCTCATTCAAAAATTCTTCCTAGACCAGGCTTCCCTCTGGAGTGATCAAGCCAGAACTAAGGCAGGGCAGCTCCCACGGAGGCACAGTGCTCCCTCACAGTCCGCTCCTTCAAAATTACCATAGAACAGATTGAGAGCTAAATATGAACCAGTTTAACGTTCCAGTTAAAGCAGAGACCTCATTTCATTCAGCTCAGTTCTAGACAGATAAGATGGAAGACAAAATGAAGAAAGTTACCCCCTCCCCCTCGCCTTTGTTTCCAGTCACAGTAGGAGACTCTCCAGTCTGAGGCTGGGACAGTTTATGGAGGAAGCGGTGTGGTGTAGTGTGACTGGCTGATGATATCAGTGTCTGGACATATTATAAAGAGAGAGCAGGTCACAAAAAAAAAATCACCACTTAAAAAAAAACCTCTCACATACAGAGTTTATGATCCCCCTGATAAACCGAAAAATACATTTTTTTTAAAGGGGGAAATAACTATCTCCGGGGAAATAACTATCTCCAGGCAAATGCAATAAGCTCCTTAAAACTGTGTTGGTGGGTCATGTTTTTCTTCCACATCTTTTCAAAGACACTCTAATAAATTAAATAAAATGGATAGGAAAACAAACAAAACCCTTATCTCCAGGTATGCTTTTTCTTTCTGAAACCAATTTCCCAGAACAGTCAGATATGTAATAACGGGCCTCCTGGGTATGTGATTTTTTATTCAACTTGACATGCAAGTCGTGAGTAATTAATTATGTCTTCTATTTACACGTTGTCAGATAAGAGTATTAAACAGAAGAACTGAGAGCTGCACTGAATGCCACCATTAATCGGTTTAATTTGCAAACCTAATGCAATCAAAAGGAAGACATTAGTGTTAAAATGGTTGTTGTCCTTTCTTAAAGGGCTAGGCCTGTTCGGTAGGTAAAAGTCACGCAAAGCCAGGAAGCCACAGAATCTGGAAGTCTACCTGCACTCTTATGCCTTGGACTGTGGAAGGTCTGATGCTCAAGCACTGTGTGCAAGCGTCTTCATCCCAGCACATCACTCAGTTCCTCGCTGTGCAATTAGCCAATAAACTGGAGAAGCAGCACCTGAACCAAACTGCAGGAAGTGATAGAGAAACGCACACACCTGATATTTGTGAACTTACAGAACCTGACAGCAGGTTTTGGTCTGAAAACACATGGCGAAGAGATTGGTGGACAAAAAGGAAGATAAACACACACACACACACACACACACACACACACACACACGACTTTGGGTGACCAAGTACGGTCATCAGGAAGAGCCCTTGTCCCATTTCTGTCCCAGTGTCAGTCCTCACAAAAGGACTTAATAGTAGATTCAGTCACAAGAGTCTCAAGGTGCTTCTGTAGTAGGAGGGAGGGAGAGAAGTGCTCAGCTAGTGGATGAGAAAGTGAAAACCAAGCCAGACAAATCTTGTAGTGTGTAGTGTAATGGGCATTTATATTGCAAAGACTGGGGGCTCCTTCTTGCTCCTTCTGCGTGCCTCTGAAACTCAGTTCCTCTATTACCGAAAATAATGATGATGATGTAGAAAGCAGTGCAAGGATGGGATGAAGTAATTTATGGAAAGTACCTGTCATTGTGAATAAGGCAGTGAAGCTTGGAAGGATTTGTCATCTGACTTCTGCTGATTACTCATATGTCTTGGTTCCTTTGAGACCAACTGATGTGACCCTATTTGTAGAACCTTGATTTCTGAGTTAGCATTTGTGTTTGAAACTGGCTCCTGATTTCCCAGCGGGACAGATCCAAGGACCCCTGGTGGTCTCAGAATCCATAAACGGTGGAATCACTTAATGCAGTAACATCTGAATGTAATCTAGATACATCCTTCTATAGATCTTAAGCACTCCCTCATTTATTTATAACATCCAATGCGATGCAAATACTAGATAATTGTTACACTGAATTTCTTCTGGAGTAGTAAGAGAAAAGGTCTGTATGTGGTCAGTGGAGACAGTTTTCTTCTGGATGCTTCCAGCCTGAAGCTGGACAGGCTTACAGATGTGGAAACCCACAGATAGAGAGGCTTGACTGTACAATAGTACTGCTTGTATTCTCTATTTGTTTGGGGTACCAGCAAGCAATTTTAACCCATGGCTTTAAATAAAGAAAAAAACTGCAGAGGAAATTCCAAAATTATAAGAGCATATTAACACAAATTATAATTATTATGGTCACAAGAGCAATTTTTAGTCACATTCAAAGGAAGTAAATTTGAAAGCATGCCAACGCTTACAACATGAGTCTGAAAAAAATCCATTTATTTCCCATTTGTCTGTAAGAGTGGCTACAGATTAATGCATAAACACCAGGATCCAGGAGAGTTTAAGTCTAGGGACTAATTTACTGAACTAGCCAAGCAACAGAGGATTATTTTATCTAATTAAGACAGAGAGCGCATATTTAGAATTAAGCATTTGCATTTAACAGCAAATTCAGAATTATAAAAGCAATTAAAGCTAAAATGAGGTATGATAATTTTTCGTGCATGGCGCTGAGGAGCCAAAGTGCATCTTAATGTGTGCCTGTGCAACGATGGAGCAGAAGCAGTGAGGACACAGAACTCTTCCCTCCCTCCCTTCCAAATTCTTGCCTTCTTTGGGGTCTGAATCCATCCACCAGGTCTCTCTCAAGCCTCCCAAACCCAGCTGAATCTTCTCACCCCTAAAATAATCCAGTGAGAGTGCAGTTCATTCCGCAACCGCCCTCATGATGAACTGGAATTTGTCACCGATAGTGTTTTATTGAGCCCCTCAGGTAGTTTGTGTAGTTCCCACATTCTTCCACATTAACTTAAACACCCTAACTTCCCTACAAATGTGGTTCCTGATTCTCTCCGTCCCTCCAATCTGAGAGATTTTCCTTACCTAATCTGTCAAATCTACTGAACAGGATGCACCCTGTTCAAGCCCATACACCCTGCTCTTTGTTAGTGTGGATCTCGTCTCTCCATCTGTGTGCTAATCATCCACTGTGCCTAAGTTTCTTACAGCATTCTCATATGCTGGCCCATACGCCTTTATATGCCCTCATCACCTCCACTTACATTTTGGGTTTTCTGATGACACAACTTCATTTCATGCCCTTAAAAATGAGCATAGTGTGATCCTTACTGGGGCAGTCGAATACATGTGAGGACAAGTGGGTGACCTAAGCATATATTCTTCAAAATCCTCCAAGCACCCCACATTTTACTCAGACTTTAGAAACTTAGCTTATACTTTCTATTTAATTCATATTTATTTTATATAATTCATGGTATGCAATAAAACAATCCCTAGAAGAACAGACTATTCTTTGTCAATCAATCGTCTATTCCATTTACATCCTGCCATGGTGACTTCTGGGACGTCACTTTCATCTGATTCTCTGACATCATTGAAAGTGTCTTTAGTGTTGATATGAGAGGAGCTGTCTCTTCTTTTCTTTTTGTTTTCATTTTATTTTTTACAATTTATTTATTATATATCCTGATTAAGCCCCCCTCCCTCAACAACTCTGACTCCTACCCTCTTACCCTCTCACCCTCCCTCCCTCTTCTCCCATCCCCTTCCCCTAGTCTACTGAGAGGAAGAGTTCTCCTCCTTTGCTATCTGCTCATAGCTTATCAAGTCTCATCAGGACTGCCTGGATCTTCTTCCTCTGTGGCCTGGTAAGGCCACATTGCCAGGAGCAGATGATCAAAGAGCAGGCAAGAGTTCATGACAGAGGCAGCCCCTGCTCCCCTTACTTGGGAACCCACATGGAGACTGAGCTACCAATCTGCTACATCTGAGTAGGGGGTCTAGGTCCTCTCCATGCATAGACCTTGGTTGGTGCATCAGTCTCTGCAGGACCCCCTGGGCTCAGATACTTTAGCTTTGTTGGTCTCCTTGTGGAGCTCCTGTCTACTTTGTGTCCTTCTATCTCCTACACTTCTTCCATAAGACTCCCTGTGCTCTGCCCAAAGTTTGGCTGTGAGTCTCATCATCTGCTTAGATCCCCTGTTGGATAGAGCCTTTCAGAGCACTGAGAGGGACTGTCTTAATTCCTGGCTATTTTAAGGTTTTGCAAGCCAAGACTTGTAAAATGCAGTTAAGTGTGCAACCTGCTTCAAAATAAATTTGAGTTGACGGACTAATAGTATTTCTGTTACGGTCCTTTCCTATTTTGCATATATTTTCCTAAAATATTATACATTTATTCAGATAATCCTCACTTTCCCTGTAAATGTAATTATTTTATTTTTGAGCTGCCAGAGACAAGAGCCTATGTCTGTCAGCTAGCAACTTAAAATATTTAGCAAACTGATGGGTACAATAAAGACTCAACACGCTAAAATAAACAACAAAATCACTAGTTTATCTTTGAAATATTATGGACCCATACAAAGTTGAGAGTGCTGTCTGGAGCAATGGCCCAGTGAGTAAAAACTGAGTGCACACCTGTAGCTCGAGCATCTCAGGGGAAGGCGTGTGGGCCCGTGGATAGTGTGGGTTTGCCTGGCCGGCTAGCCTAACCTAAATGTTCAGTTCCAGGTTCAGAGAGACCCTGTCTCAAAAATAAAGTAGAGAATGATAGAGGAAAACACCGGAGTTAAACTCTGTCCTGCCCCCGACAGGTGACCACACTTGGAAAACCCACTTGCGCACACAAACACATCCACCTCTGCACACACATGAGCTGCAAATAAATGTCCAGAAGAGGCCACACCCCCTCCATTTCACCTCCTCCCATGGTAACAATGTCGCTTATCAAAATAAGAAGATAGCCAAACTATGAAGCTGCCATTGGCACAAATCATTCCTACCTCACCAGTTGTACATGCATATATATATACATATGAAAGTACATATATGCGTGGATGTATATATTCGGGTGAAAGGTGGCTGCGGTGTCACAGCCATGTATGGTGTAAGGATGCTGCAGTGAACTACATCCACATCAGAAGGCTTCCTCAGGCCCTTTACAGATGTGTGCACCTTCTCCCTGTTCCCTCAAACCCCAATCCTTGGTAAGCAGAGGTGATTCCTCGGCTCAATGACTTTGCTCTTTCACAACTACTACATGAATATAACCATAGAGAATGCATGTATTTAAGTTGTTTCTTTACTCAGCGAACTTTTATCTAGGTGGCGTTGCTGTGTACATCGATCTGGCCTCATTGCCAAACCCCAAATGGTTGTGCCGCGGGTTCTAACCGTTCCTATGCTGGCGGACACTGTGGTTTGGCTGGCTAGTGCAAACCCCCAGAGCAGGCCTCAGTTTATTTAGGTAACCATGTTGATTCGGAATAAAGGTTTCAGAATTGGGTGACGAGGGTAGGGCGATGCTGATAACATAGTGTGTAAAATAATGTCTGTCCGTATGTTCAGGCAGGGAGCCATCTGTCCCAGTTTTCCCAGAACAGGTCGATGTGTGTCTGCTGTCCCAGCATAATGATCTCTTTACTCACAGGAGTGCCTCAGTTTGTATGACAAATTATATAATCACTGCAATTCTGATTCCTCGGTGACCCAGAAAGCAACACCGCTGTGCCTGGCCAGCTATGATTTCAGTAGGTTGCTGTTTGGCAGCTGCCCTCTATACCTGTGGGGGGCCTGAGAGATGAGATCCATCTTCTTGTAATGAAGGATATAGTCTTACTGAAGTCTCTTCTGCCCTTGCCTGCTTCTTTTCTCATATAAAATGATTGTCTCTGTCAGTTTTATGGTTGAGGGCAGGATCTGAGCTCATGCCATAGAGCC
The DNA here is from genome assembly GCF_907164565.1 of Psammomys obesus. NCBI lineage: Eukaryota > Metazoa > Chordata > Mammalia > Rodentia > Muridae > Psammomys > Psammomys obesus. The sequence goes on from NW_026585609.1 coordinate 4,275,758, forward strand.
ATGCCTACGGCTAGTTTCGAATCCGTAATAACTCTAGGTCCTGAGTATTCTAGCTTCTGTCACAAGCCCATTCTAAAAGCTGCAGGCCTGCAATGAGCTTAGCTGGGAGCAGCTCTTCAGCTCTAGGCTACCCACTTTGTCCAGAGCACAGAGGTCAGGAGGAGAGTGTCACCCATTCTTACCCTCGGAGGGTAGGAAGCTGGGGATCAGGAGATGCAGGCTAAGGAGTCCCCTCAGCTTGTCTTCCGTAAAGAGAAGAGTCCACTGCTAAATGGCACAGAGCCGGCACAGAACACAGCCAGAGTTCAAGCCAAAATCTTTACCTATTTCCTACTGGACAGTCTATGCGCTTCAGTTTCCTATGATGGGATTTGACATAGAAAATGGGAAATAAAATCCTGTCAATATGGCATTGAAAAGCTTTGTTAGTTATTTGGTTTTTGACTGCACACTCACAGACAGCACACAGGTAAGTAATGATCCCCTTAATCTCCAAATCCTGATCACCATTTTATGGCTATGATCAATATCTATGATAATATATCCTCTTAATTAATTCAAATACATATGGGAATCTTATATAATTGACCCTTGGACATATGGCTTAATTTAACAAAATTCAGAAGGCTAAAAAAAGCACAGGTCTTAAAAATATATATTACATTTAAGTGAGAAGAATATGCATGCTATGGCAGTTTAATGATTTTGACTATACACACACACACACACACACACACACATATATGCATAGAAAGAGGGAACAAGTTTGGAATACGTATCTGCAGAGGGTAGTGAGTTTCAAATGGACCATTTAGGAAGAAGTTTTCTTTTTTTCCTGCCTGTTGCTTTTATGTTTTTGTAATGGTGAGAGTTTATTTGAATTCTTACTATATTAATATAATATTATTGTGGTTATTGATACATATCTGATTCAGGCTTCCTTAAATATTGTAAATGAGGAGTTTCCTAAATCTATGGAAAGCCATAAGGTGGAAGGCTAATTGGAGACTTCAGCAAAGCAACAAAAACTTCATTAGAAAGAGTCTTCCTACGTTCTCCATTAACCTTCAAAATATGTTCTGTCGATCAAGAAGTTGAAACTATCAGGCTAACAGTGCACAGGCGAACATGGCTCGAAAGACCTTGTAGGCTTTTATAAGTTTCAAATACACACACAAATAGAAATCCAAGAAGTCAACCCCAGATACTGTGAATGGCAGCTGAGTTTTAGCAGATTTTGATAATTAAAAACAACATCAAAACCAGCAGCAACAACCCCACAAGTGCCTAAGCTCAGTTTTTAAAACCCAAAGTATTTCATTCTAAGCTCTTACAATCACCTTATGGAGAAGCTTTTACAGTACCGGCATTTCCATATTGGAAATCCCTGGAGTTAACCACTTTGAAAGAAGCCTGTAGCTGGTTGTGACAGACTAATTAAAAAGTATAATTTGGCTCAGGAGGACTGCAGAGCAAAACTCCCCCGCACAATGCGCAGTAAGTCTGGTTACATCTTACTGTTTTATCTTAGTGTAAATAATGGTTTGTATCAGTGTGTTTTGATGCAAAATGCCTGGTTTTCTTTTATATTTTTAAGGTGAGAACCACATTCCTCAATATTTAATGACATGTCCCAGACAGCATACAATTAACTTTTGTTGCTATTTTTGGTTTTGTTGTTGTTCTAAAAAGCATTTTGTTCTGTGTTCTGGAAATGGTGATCCTCCCGCCTTGCTCCCAGCCGCCCACCACAGTTCTGGGTCACAGACACACCACACCACAACCAGTTTTCCTTGACAGTAAACTTAAGATCTAGAAACGTTAAGCCGTTTGTGATAATATGTTTTCCCCGAGAGGCAGGAGAGGCAGGAGAATCAGGAGTTCAACGTCATCCTCAGCTACAGATCAAATTTGACTAAAAGGCTCTGTCTTAAATAAATATTCAGAATTTTGAGTATACCTAATAATAGGTATTTTCTAATAACAATTTATTATTGTAAATATCATGCTTATCCTTAGTGGTTTAGGGCAAGAATTAGTTATTTTTGATGTGATAGAAAGAAACTTACAAAATAAGAGTTTCTTTTCCTTCCTTCCTTCCTTCCTTCCTTCCTTCCTTCCTTCCTTCTTTGGAAAAACAATTGTTTTTACATGTATAAATGTTTGGCCTGTGTATATGTATGTGTCAAGTGCATGCATTTCCTTTAGAGGCCACAAAAGGGCACGGGACACCCCACCTCCACCCCCCACCCCCCACTTCGCCCCCCCGCCCCCACCCCTCCCCCTCCCCAAGAACTGGAGTTACAGATGGTTGTGAGCCACCATGTGAGTGCTGGGAACCAAACCTGAGTCCTATGCAAGAACAGCCAGTGCCCTTAACCACCGAGCCAGCCAGAAGGGAGACTTTCTTTTAGCTCAAAGTTCAAGGTTATAGTCTATAGACAGTTGCAGGGGAGACACCATGGCAGAAGTATGAGGCAGCCAGTCACACTGAGTCCAAAACTGGGAAACAGAACATGATAAATGCTGGGACTCAGCTCACTCTCTCATTTACTGTCTCTTGGACTTCAACCCATAGGATGCAGACACCATCGTGAGATGTGTGGATGTGTGTCTCCTAGAGAATCTGCCATCACCTCCTTGCTTTTTATTCCTTCACTTCAGTTTAAAATGTATTGACAAACTGAGTAGATATCCCCAAGCAACATACTTGAATATATGTACATAAGTTTTAGGAACCAACAAGTTGACTTAAGTTGAAAACTCCTGGCTAGTCTTAGAGAAGGATGACACACAGCAAGGAGTCTCATCCTGCTGTTGCTGCTGCTGCTGCTTCAGGGACACCAGGGCCTTGTATAAATACCTTCGCAGAAGTTTCTAAAAATATTGATTTTACTAAATATTATTAAACTTCATAAAAACAATTTACTCACTAAAGAATTTCTAGTGTTGCTTTTTAACCCTGCAGATGCAATCTAAAATTATTTCACAGTCATTTATTTTTGTGTGTATGTGAGGGTGCATGCATACCATGAGGCATGGATGTTTCTTGGAGGGCAACTTCCCATAATCATCTCCTTCTCCCATGTGGGTTCTTGGATTAGACTTGGGCCTCTGTAATGGAGAGCAAGTACCTTTACCTACTAAACCCCTGGCTGAGCCTCCAGATGGAATTTCTTATCATAAACTCATAGAGTGAGGAGAAGCATTACTTTCAGCCACAACTGTAAAAGGATAAATAATTTAAGGACAATTTCTCCCTAATTCTGATTCTCAATGGCCAACAAAAAAAAAAAAAAAAAAAAAAAAGAAATGAAATTAAAGGTATAGAAAACCACTAGAGCTAGCCAGGCTTTAGCACATTAACAATACAATAATAAGCCATTCATATAAACCAGCTACAAGATTATCTAAAGACTCTCAGCTCACAAGTGAATATGTGCTTTAAATACACACACACACACACACACACACACACACACATGCATGTATATTTGTATTTCAGTTGGTTAAAATTTTAATCATCTGTTTGTTAAGCTGTATGCTAAAATTTTAATGATCACAACATTAATTCAATTAGTGTTCTGTGCCTGCTGTTTACATTGCAAAAGAAAATGTCTATGCTTCAGGATATGGCTCATGTTTAATCTTAAGCCACTAGATGCTTATGTGTCTTTCCTCCACTATCGTACATTTCCTCTATTTGAATACACATCAAACTACACTTGAGTGACATTTTTTTCTTGTTTCTATAGCCCCATTATGTGTCTAGGTCCCCATTAAATGTCTGTGTCCCCATTACGCCACTACGAAGACACATCTGATAGTTAGCCACTCTCTCCCTGCAGCTTTGGTCCATTCTTGGTACTTACCTGATGATCAGTATGTGTTTGATTGACTGAATTTAACTGGACAATAAATCAGTGTCCCATCATCCAAATGACAGACTTCATACTGAAGAGGGGAAGTAATTTCTCAATGCTTCCGTTTTGTTTGGGGGGAAAGATTGATCATCAACAACAATGAAATATACAGGCTCCTCTGTCAGCTAAAAGGCAACTAAAAGGCAAAGAAAATGAACTAAATCCACAGGGGCCCTGCTAGTAAAGGATCAGAAATAAGAGCATATTGGTTTACCATATTCTCATCCATAAACAAACCAACTGATGTTTATTTAGAAAAAAAATAGAAAAAAAGTCTCCATTGTCTGAGAAGAGTTAAATGGAATAGCACACACATAAAAAGGGACTTATTTATCATTTGAATCATATATATGACTGAGGCATATATATTGATATATGTGATTGAATCATATATATTGAAATATATATGACTATTCTTGCTTTTTTGATTTAATAGCAAAGGCTCATGAATCACTAGGATAAAATGGGTTTATCTGGTTTATCATTTACTTTAAGACAGATTTCTCAGGAAAGTGAATTGTCATTCATTGTTCTTTGGGAAAAGCATTCTAAAAATAGCACATGGGTAGGTGAAATGGCTCCATGAGTGAAGTCACTTGCCACCAATCCTGACTATCTGAATTCAATCCCTAGGACCCACATCAGGAAGGAACAAACTATCTCCATCAAGTTGTCCTCTGAGTCCACAAAATTAAATAAATAAATGCATTTTTTACACATGGATATGCCTACAAATAGATGTTGGTAGTCTATCTGTTTTCATCAAATTTAATTTCATTCTTCCAGGGCTCATTTTCTTTTAGAAATTACATGCATGTATATAATTTGTAATACAGTATTTGGATTTAAGGACCAATTTCCAATTTGGGTTCTCTCTTTGTGAAATATTTTTCCAAATTTGTCATTTTTCTGCTCTATTGTCTCAATTGCTGACAGAGAAGAAAGGGAAAGCCTTTTGTCAAGAATGCCTTGCTTCAGCCTCAGCAGATACAAGAAGATTGAAATAATCCCTTGTATTCTATCTGATCACCATGGACTAACGCTGGACTGCAACAATAGAAATAGCAAAAAGCCTACACACACACACGGAAACTAAACAACTTTCTACTAAATGACAGCTGGATCACAGAAGAAATAAAGAAATTAAAGTCTTCCTAGAATTCAATAAAAATGAAGGCACAACATACCCAAACTTATGGGACAAAAAGAAAGCAGGGCTAACAGGAAAATTCATAGCTTTAAGTACCTTCAAGAAGAAATTTGAAACATCTCATTCAAGCAACTTAATGGCTCACCTAAAAGCCCTAAGGGGGAAAAAAGAAGAAGTAGACACAGCGAAGAGGAGTAGATGGCTGGAAATAATCAAACTCAGGGCTGAAATCAATACATTACAAACAAATAAAACAATTCAAAGAATCAATGAAACCAAGAGCTGGTTCTTTGAAAAAATCAACAAGATAGACAAACCCTTAGCCAAACTAAATAAAAAGCAGAGAGACACTATCCAAATCAACAAAATCAGAAATGAAAAGGGGGACATAACGACAGACACTGAAGAAATCCAAACAATCATTAGGTCTTACTTCAAAAGCCTATATGTCACAAAATTTGAAAATCTAAACAAAACAGACAATTTTCTTGATTGATTCCACTTGCCAAAGCTTAATCAAGACCAGGTAAGTCAATTTAATAGTCCTATATCCCCTAAGGAAATAGAAGCAGTCATCAAAAGTCTCCCATGCAAAAAAAGCCCAGGGCCAGATGGTTTCAGAGCAGAATTCTACCAGACAGTCAAAAAAGAATACTCTTCAAACTATTCCACAAAATAGAAACAGAAGGAACACTACTAAACTCATTCTATGAAGCCATAGTCACCTTGGTACCGAAACCTCACAAAGACCCAACAAAGAAAGAGAATTTCAGGCCAATCTCCCTTATGAACATGGATGCAAAAATACTTAACAAAATACTTGCAAACCAAATACAAGAACACATCAAAGATATCATCCACTACAACCAAGTAGGCTTCATCCCAGGCATACAGGGTTGGTTCAATATATGGAAATCCATCAATGTGATCCACCATATAAACAAACTGAAGGAGAAAAAAAATCACATGATCATCTCCTTAGATGCTGAAAAAGCATTTGACAAAATCCAACATCCATTCATTTTAAACTCTTGGAGAGATCAGGGATACAAATCACTTACTTAAACATAGTAAATGCAATATACAGCAAACCTATAGCCAATATCAAACTCAATGGAGAGAAACTTAAATCAATTCCACTGAAATCAGGGACAAGGCAAGGCTGCCCACTCTCTCTATTATCTCTCCAACATAGTTCTTGAAGTCCTTGCTAGATCAATAAAACAATTAAAGGAGATCAAAGGGGTACAAATTGGAAAAGCAGAAGTCAAAGTACCGCTATTTGCAGATGATATGATAGTATACATGAGGGACCTCAAAAGTTCTACCAGGGAACTCTTACAGCTGATAAACACCTTCAGCAAAGTGGCTGGATACAAAATTAACTCAAAAAATCAGTAGCCCTCCTGTATACTAAAGACAAAAGGGCTGAGAAAGAAATTAGGGAAACAACACCCTTCACAATAGCCACAAATACATAAAGTACCTTGGTGTGAACCTAACCAAGCAAGTCAAAGACTTGTGTGAAAACAATTTCCAGTCTCTGAAGAAAGAATTAGAAGAAGATATCAGAAAATGGAATGATCTCCCATGCTCATGGCTTGGCAGGATTAATATAGTAAAAATGGCCATCTTACCAAAGCAATCTACAGATTCGATGCAATTCCCATCAAATTAGCAACACAATTCTTTACAGACCTTCCTTAAAAGAAAAATTCTCAACTTCATATGGAATAACAAGAAACCCAGAATCGCTAAAACAATCCTCTACAATAAAAGATCTTCTGGAGGTATCTCCATCCCTGATCTTAGGCTGTACTATAGAGCAACAGTAATAAAAACTGCATGGTACTGGCATAGAAACAGGCTGGTGAATCAATGGAATCAATAGAAGACCCAGAAATAAACCCACACACTTATGGACACCTGATCTTTGACAATGATGCCAACCATACAATGGAAAAAAGATAGCATCTTCAACAAATGGTGCTGGTCTAACTGGATGTCTACATGTAGAAAAATACAAATAGATCCATACTTATCATGCTGCACAAAACTAAAGTCCAAGTGGATCAAAGACATCAATATAAAACCAGACACACTAAACCTATGAGAAGAAAAAGTGGGAAAGAGCCTTGAACTCATTGGCACAGGAGACAACTTCCTGAATAGAACACCAACAGCATAGGCTCTAAGATCAACAATCAATAAATGGGACTTCATGAAACTGAAAAGCTTCTGTAGTGCAAAGGACACTGTTGTCAGAACAAAACGACAGCCTAGAGATTGGGAAAGGATCTTCACCAACCCTATATCTGACAGAGGGCTAACATCCAGAATATATAAAGGACTCAAGAAGTTAAACAGCAACAAATCAAGTAACCCAATTTAAAAATGGGGTACAGAACTAAACAGAAAATTCTCAATAGAGGAATATCGAATGGCAGTGAAACATTTAAAGAAATGCTCAATATCCTTAGCCATCAGGGAAATGCAAATCAAAATAACCCTGAGATTTCACCTTACACCCATCAGAATGGCTAAGATTAAGAATTCAAGTGACAACACATGTTGGAGAGGGTGTGGAGAAAGGGAATACTTCTCCATTGCTGGTGAGAATGTAACCTTGTACAACCACTTTGGAAATCAATCTGGCGCTTTCTCAGACAACTAGGAATAGCGCTTCCTCAAGATCCATCTATACCACTTCTAGGCATATATCCAAAAGAGGCCCAAGTACACAATAAGAACATTTGCTCAACCATGTTTGTAGCAGCCTTATTTGTAATAGCCAGAGGCTGGAAACAGCCCAGATGCCCCTCAGTGGAGGAATGGATACCAAAATTGTGGTACATCTACACAATGAAATATTACTCAGTGATTAAAAAAAAACAAGAAGATCATGAAATTTACAGGTAAATGGTGGGAACTGGAGAAGATCATCCTGAGTAAGCTATCCCAGAAGCAGAAAGACACACAGGGTATATAGTCACTCATAAGTGGCTATTAGACATATAATATAGGATAACTCTACTAAAATACACTACTAAAGTACACCTAAAGAAACTAATCAGGAAGGAGGACTCTGGCTAAAATACCCAATCCCCATTCAGAAAGGCAAAGAGGATGGACATCAGAAGAAGGAGAAAACAGGAAACAGGACAGGAGCCTGCCACAAAGGACCTCAGGTAGGCTTTATCCTGCAGGGTATCAAACCAGATGCTGAGACTTATGGCCAACCTTTGGGCAGAGTGCAGGGAATCTTATGAAAGAAGTGGGAAATAGTAAGACCTGGAGAGGACAGGAGCTCCACAAGGAGAGCAACAGAACCAAAATATCTGGGCACAGGGGTTTTTCTGAGACTGATACTCCAACCAAGGACCATTCATGGAGATAACCTAGAACCCATGCACAGATGTAGCCCATGGCAGTTCAGTGTCCAAGTGAATTCCATAGTAATGGGAAGAGGGACTGTCTCTGACATGAACTCAGTGGCTGGCTCTTTGATCACCTTCCCCTGAGGAGGGAGCAGCCTTACCAGGCCACAGAGGAAGACAATGCAGCCACTCCTGATGAGACCTAACAGACTAGGATCAGAAGGAAGGAGAGGAGGACCTCCCCTATCAGTGGACTTGGGGAGGGGCATGCAGTGGAGAAGGGGGAGGGAGGGTAGGATTGAGAGGGGAGGAGGGAGGAGGCTATGGGGGGGATACAAAGTGAATAAAGTGTAATTGATAAAAATTAAAATTAAAAAAAAACATTTAAAAAAAGGAATGCCTTGCTTCAAGATCTGATTGTTTTGTTCTGAAATACAGAAAACAGGAACCAAGTTCTCTCTTCGCATCTAGATAACCTCGGGAAAGGAAAGATATTTCACTGTCAAATTAGATGCTGAAACAGCTGAGAAATGGGAACACAACACAGTCTTGCCTCTAGCTTTAGAGTTGAGGATTCTGTTTACAAGGAGGGAGAAATTATCTAAGGCCTGATTTTGTGTCGCCCAGGAGCACACTTAGAAAAGAAAACAAAAACAAAGTGGCTAAACATTACCTGGGAGGTTTTTTGTTTTGTTTTCTATTTTAAGTTGGTCTTTATTGTTGCTGTATTTATAGTTTCTGTTTTCTCCTCAATGGCTCATTGAAACCATGTGGAACCTTCTGGAATCAGTAGCGCCAGAGGGCAGAGGAGAGTCTTTGTTGTGCTATCTATTTCACTGAACCTCTTCACATCCTTATTTCCTCAATTTATACAAGGGTGCAGCTAAAAAGCGACTTAAACGAGGAAGAGTGTATTTTGGAAGACAATTTAAGAAGGGCAAAGTCCCATCAGGGCGGAGAAGGCGGGGTCACAAGGCATCCACTCCCCCTACAGCCAGGAAGCAGCCTATAAAACTCCAGGAACCCACTCCCTCCAGTGAGGTTCCGCCTCCTAAAGGTTCCCCCTTTCAAAACAGCACCACCAGCTGGAAGCCAAGCATTCACCGATCCAATCCATTTTACAATTAAGCCACAGCACACCATCATCCTCCCTGCTTGGGTTTCTCCAATCAGCTGAAGCTAGCCCACAACCAAGCGCTTCTTTAAGCAGAGAGGGCAGAGACCAATGGGCACCGTAAAAGGGGTGTGTGAGTCACTGGGTTATGACCCCGGATCACATACCTCCATGGGCATTTACCAAGAGAGGCTGTTGAAAGGGGCCTGGCAGAGGCAGCATTCTCACAAAGTGTTGGAGGGTCCCCAGCTGCTAGGAATACAGAAATACTGACGCAGTAGGGATGGAAGTGACCATGGGGGAACAATGATACAGAATGGGAGCCAAAGGTATTTTTGGTATACCTGTACTGGCTATAGGTCTTATGGTCAATAAGATAAGACATATATCTTAAAATTCTCCTGCTTCAGCCTTCTGTGTGCTGGGTTTGACAGACATGCAGCATGATTCCCAGCTTCAATGTTTACCTTTTTGTTTTGTTTTGTTTTCTCTCTCTCTCTTTTTTAGTCCTAGCTAGCCTTGAACTTGGTCTATGATGAACTGTGACCTTGAACTCTTGATTGCACCTTCCAAATGATGGGATTATAGTCATGCCTGCTTGTCACTGCTGCTTTCAATTCCTTAAATTATTTCTTATTCACTTTTATTTTATGTGAAGGAGTGTTTTTCCTGTATGTGTGTACATGTCCACCATATTTGCTCAGTACCTGTGAGACCGGAACTTCAGATTCTTTAAAACTAGAGTCATAGATGGTTGTGAGCTACCACGTTGGTGTTGGTAACTGAAGCTGGGTCTTTTGCAAGAGCAGTAAGCACTGTTATCTTTTTAACTTTAATGGATTTTCAACGGATAAAATCAAGTAACCATTTAAGAAACATTGATAGATACATACATTACTGAGGATGTCATATTTTTGAGAAAAATAACATCCTTGTATTTTGATTTGTGATTTTAATAATATATTAGAAAGTGATTATAATGGTTTACTATTTTTGGTGTGGTGGTTGTATTATAATTATAATTATTTAACTGTTATAATGATAGTTTTCAGGTTTTCCTTATATAGACAAGTCAATTATTATAATATCTCAAAATGCTTGGAAGCTATTTATATAGTGAAGAAAATTGTTGTTCTTTTTATTAAGTTGTTATCACACTTCTAATGCCAGATGCTAGCTAGCACACAAAGAAAGACAAAAATTATGAGATAAAGCATTATCTCAAAAGTATTTATAACATACTTGGATTTGGCATAAGGGCCACTAACTACTGTGTGGTAAAGCTCATCTTTGCACTGGGATACCCATATGAGAAGGAGACATCAATGGACCCATGGATCTGGACCCTTTAAATCTGAGGAAAGGAGAGGAGAGATCATTGCTATTAGGCTTCCTATTTTGTCATGCTGTGACAGACCAAAGTAAGGATACCAAACTCAAAGGTCCTTTCACATCCTCAAGGCGCAAGCTGGTCGAGGGCAGGGTAGGTGGCTAAAGTGCTTGCTGTGCAAACATGGAGACCTGAGTTCATATCCCCTCCACCTGTTCAATAAGCCAGGAGTGAAGAATGTGCTGGGGTCCCCACAAGGAGGGCCCCAGAGCTCTCTGGCCAGCTGGTCTAGTTGAACAGAGAGTTCACGTTTCAGTGAGAAACATTGCCTCAAAAAGTGAAGAAGAGAGTGACAGTAGAGTACATGGGACATCAACCTCTGCTCCCTAAAGCTGTCACACATGCGTGTACCACACACAAACATGCAAAATACATTCACAGACTAGGCTGTTAGCCTACAGCTAAGGCAGAGGGATAGTGTGGACTTTCTCTGCCACCCAGCACTAGTCTTTGGCATCGTGAGGATCTACGACAGGAGTGTGCTCACAGTGGGAAGGTCCACCACCCATCACCTACAACAGCAGGGGTGGTGAATAGTCCCCAGAAAGCTCAAGATGAAATTTCCATAAGAAAATGAGACACATGGAATGTGTGCGTGTGAGGCAGGGGTGGGAGGGTAGAGGGTAGGAAGAGAGAAAGAGATCTCAGAGAAAGATAGAAAGACCATGAACCACACGTACTTATCCTGGGTAACAGTACAATAGCTCATATCAAAACACTTATAGTATCAAACACAGATGTTTAAAAAATAAAGTATTAAGAACACTTTAAGAGTTAGTGATCTTTGATGACGTCTCATGTGAGAACAGAAATATAGAAATGTAAAGGGGGTAAGAAAGGGATAAAGGACTCATGCCAAGTCTATTAGTAAAGCAGGGGGCTTCCAGTTCACCATCAAAAAGCAACACTTCAGGGAAGACAGACTTCAAATTCTGATGAGGTCATAGTCTGCAGCTTGCGTCTTAGTTGACAAAGCACTGATATTGACTGGGTTGTTCATCTAGGAAGCCATTTTCAGGAAAGGCAGTAGAAATGTGATGTTGTGTTGTTCTCAGCAGGAATTATGGGAAGACACACAAGAGAGTGATACTAGAAAAGCATTTGATCCATAGCAGAAGACTTGACACTGGAAGGCTCTTGATTGATAACGGAGCTTTGGTTTTTGCCTCTAGTTGCACATACATGCTTACCATCAATATCGGTATATGACTCTGAGTGTTCCGTGCTCAGTGTTGGCTGTAGGCCACATCACTTATGCAGGTACCATCTCATGAAGTGCAGTGGCTGACTCAGACAACCTGAGTGCCTTGATAAATGGATCCATAACTTAAAGCATGGACACGTCATGAGGTGCAAAGCCTTGAACACACCACCCCTTCCAGGTTCCTTCAATGAACCTGTTTATGAACCTGCACATCATATCCGTGCCCATCTTCCCACAGCTTATATCTCCCTGAATTGTAGATAATATGAAATTGTACAGCAAGCTTCAGAGCTGACTATATTTGACTCATGTTCTTCAGATATTTTTGTTCACACATAGGATATAAATTTGAACATTAATAACTGCTGGTAATAATTAAAGTTATGGATATCTTTATAGGAGATGGAAGAATGGTTTGTTTCATGCCAACAAGCAGTATAGACTGTATCATTGAGATCTGGTAGACTAGTTGCCATTTAATAATGGATTATCTTGATGTTCTTGCCACCATACACACAAAGGTATCTATTTTGTTCAGTACTTTGAATAAAAAAATCTCAAAATTATAAAGAGATTATACTGTATGTCTGATGCACCATTTAATATCCTAACCACAAAGTGTATGATATTTCACTAGATGCCTAATTTAGCACCTCGAATGTCTCTTGTTAACTGTTAGGAAGTGTGATTTAAAGAGCATGTGTGAAAATGCTTAGAAAATTGAGGATTGGTGGTTTTTTAATTTATAGATTTTCTTTATTCTGTTATACTTTGTACTAAAGTGAAACAATGTTACCCTTAAAATAAGTATTAGTTACTCCCCTTAGAAAATTATTTTTCTCATTAGAGTAATACTTCTTTAAATAAGATTTGCCAATGTATGGGCTATGTTGTACAGCTTATCAGAATATACACTTACTGGCAAATATTGAGAAATACACATATTATATAAAAGAGAGTGAAAGTCTATTACAGTGACTAAGACACCACCATGCTACCCCTGATGAATTTTCTTAGGCCATTATCATGTTTTGAATTAAAACTTTTGCCACATTTTTCTTTGTTTTTTAACCTTAACATTCTATCTTTTCTCTAGAGCTAAATATTCTCATTTCTATAGTTACCATCCACTTTGAAGCAAAGACCTGAAGTTATTCCAAAGGCTAAATGTAACTCAGATCTCTCTCTCTCTCTCTTATGCGCACACACACACACACACACACTTCTTTGCTGTTCTCAGGAAAACAGTGCCTTAAGTTCACAAAGAGTGTTGCTTAAACATCTTAGTTGTAACAGAGTCTGACAAATAGGTGGACAAAACAGAACTCGGTGAACAGATTATATCTGTGCTGTGTACTAAAGAGAAGCCTCCTACAGTGAAAACGTGCAATTGAGTTTATTATTTACCAGACTTTAAAATAAAATAATGAGTGACAACTCAAAAATTGAACATATATCAAATACAACTGAGAACTTCACTCATGGACTCTCTCGCTGTTTTCCCAGACACTCCATTCTCCTGCGACCCAGGAAGGCAAGCAGAAAATACAGACTATTTCTCACTCGGGCTGCCGGGGACTCGTGAACCCTGTTCACTCTAACCCTGGGGAGCATTCATAATTAATGGGCGTACGAGCAAGAAATTACTCCTTAATGCGGAAACATTTTGCAGTCATTCATGTGTTGACCTTTCTTCGCTAGGTATCAGCGTGGTGCTGAAAGGATAGCTCCGGATCACCTGTGGCCGTCCTTGAGCCGCTAGGAAGGGATTAATATCACAGAGCGTAAGCAGACCCTTGAAAACAGGCGTCCGGAGGCACCAGTTCCTAACTTCCCTTCACGTGCCAAGAAAATAGCTGTTTGTTTGTTTTTTAATTACATGCTTTAGATGTCAAGCTTTTGGTTTTTTAAACAGTATTTTCCCTTTTCACTTTTTTTCTCAAAGTACGATTTTGAGCCACGCGGTTCCAAAGAGGACAGGGGGGGGAAAAAGTGAATTTTATAAATTATGTATTCCACCATTAAAATCAGAGCCAGCACCCTCTGTGATGAGGGGATGGGGAGGGGAGGAAGTGTGGAGAGTTTTTACCGGGCATCCCCAGGTGGATGGAGGTTAAGTCAGGGAGAGATCTCCCCTCTGGGTCAGCTGATTACTGATTCAACGGAACCCTCTCTCCCTCGCCCCTCTTGGCCAGTGCGTCTGGTCCAGAGCTCAGCTCCCTGAGAGTGAGTGATTCCCGCAGAAGGTGAATTGACTGAGACAAAGCAGCTGCACAGAGGCTCCACCGAGGGAGGGCGCGGAGGTGAAGCGGAATTGGGGTGCAGTGAGGACCAGCAAAGAAAGTGACCTCATTTTGCCCATGAAAACCCTATCCAGCAAGCCCATCGCCGAGGTGGCAGAGTACAAAGGGCGACAACTGGAAGGCGCAAACTTCCAGATCTTTCCACCCGCAGCCCGGCAGCCCACCCGGCACCGCGCCGAGGACAAAGCGTGCGCGGCTGGCTCTGCTCTCCTGGCCACCGCACCCTGAGCGCGTAGCTCCCCGCGGCGGGATGGATCCCCATCCACGACGACTGGGGGCTCCCTACCTTGAGCAGCACAAAGAGCCCGAGCAGAGGTAGCAGGCGGCGGCCCCCGCGCCTTCCCCTGGGCAGGTGCCCCATCGCGGCGCGGCCAGGGACCCGGGAGGGACGGCAGAGCCGGCGGGTCCCCGCGGCGCTCACAATGACCAGCCTCGGCTGGCTGCCTCAGACCCAGGGCGCCCGGGCGGCTCCAGGCGGCCGCATGTCGCCTGGCAGGTCCCCCGGATAGATGGCTCTCCTCTTCTGAGTCCTGCTCGAACGTGTCAGGAGCCGGCTTCGCTTAATGGCTAAGGATGGAGAGGGTGGGGATGGCAGTGGGCGAGGCTCTGCGCCACAGCCACAGCGGTTGCCACGGAAGGCAGGGGTCGGCGTTCACACGGAGCTGCCTCCGGGCTCCGCAGGCAGGCAGCCCTCCGCGGCCCCCTAGCAACAGGGATGTTCTCTCTCCGAGCTAGGAACTCCTAAAGTGCAGCTCTCGGTCCTCCCACCGGGGCCTGGCCGCTTCTCATTGCTAGGCAGCCCCCAGACCAGGCTCCGCCTTAGCCTTCCCACACTCCCGTGGAAGGAGGTGTCTGTGGGGTTTCCTCTCTGCTGCCTCTTATCCCAGGTCCTCTCCAACCTCCCTTCCTTTGCCCTTGTACTTATAGTCACTAGTGACAAATGACACTTAACTGTTTTTTTTTGGGGGGGTCGCAAGTCATACACCCCTCACCTCAACCTCAGTTCCTTTCCGCAAACACCTAGGAAGATGGAGTAATTCTGTGAGTTTCCCCCGCTTGTCCTATGGTTCACCATATTTTAAACATATTGAGAATTATGTGTGCAATATATTCTCTGTGTGTGAAGACACTACATACTCTGAATTGCCCATGGATAACTAACCTCAGACTTTAGAATCACAAGCAATGGCTTCCATGCAGTGCGCCTCGTTTCTACTTACCTGTCCCTAGAGTTCTGGTGTAGTTTGTGAAAGATAACTTTATCAAAATAAATGGTGGTGCGCACTGCTCAGATACGAATTAAGTCATTTCTTCTCATCGTGTAAACATCTTGGGTGTGTTCTGAAGTAACGGAACTTCGCTTCTATTTGCTTGTTTGGTTTGGGGTTTTGGTTTTTGGGCTTATTTGTTTGTTCTCTTTCTCTGTGTCGCTTTGGCTGTCCTGGACCCGCTTTGTGCCTCGACCTCACAGAGATCCTCCGGCCTCTGCCTCTCCGAGTGCTGGGATTAAAGGCTGGTGCTCCAGAGAACTTTGTTTTTATCCTTCCAAGTGAGGTGCCGGGTGACAGGAAAGGCCACTTGGTGACGCATTTAGGAGTGCAGGCAGCAGTTTTCTGGTGGCTGAGGAATGGTGGACTGTAACAGTGGGACCAGGGTTGTGTGTGCTCATCTGTTTCTCAGGAGGACTGGAAACTGAAGATTTGGGTTGAGAATTTTTGCATGGGTAGATGGAGGCAGTAAACGATATTCTGCAGAAAACAGAATGGAGGTCCGGGCTTGTGTGCGAGTGTTTCTCTTACTGGCCTTGAAGCTACCTTGGTACACAGCCCACTCTCCCTGGCACGCATCTGTGCAGCGCCCTCGTGCCTGACTTTTGTTGACCTGACTCTCTTACCCTCTCTTTTGGGAAAGGTTTTCGCAGCTTCCCACTTCTGGGCCAGACTCAAGGGCTTTCGAAGAAATGTTCCCTTCCGGCTCCACTTTTGGGGACCTTGGTTTGATATGTTTTTCTTCTACTTTGGAGCACTTGAAAGTGGCTTTCCATTTCCACCTACATCAAAGTGGCTCCAGAGCGATCTAATCTCCAGACAGAGACGCTTAGGTTGGGGGCTAAGTGGAGCTTACAAGATTCCAACAATTACTCTTCTAAATAGTTTTATTTTAGTGTCAGTATGTGAATCAAGCACATTTGTGAGATTAATTGTACATACACATGTTTGTGTATACATATAAATATATTGAATAAACATGGGTTTGTCTGATCTATTTTAGGCATTAGAAAGTAATGTTGCTCAAATATTAATCTTATAAATGCAAAAAGAACTTTCAAGATAATGCATATTCTAAGTAATTCTATCTAGCTGTGTCATTTTACTTTCTCTCTGGTCAATTAAATCACAAATTGTTTAGCTTTTTTTGCTCTCATACAGATGTGTGCGTGGACTGCTTTCAGGGAGCAGAAATATTAAGTGGTTAGTACATCATTGCCGAGGAAAGCATTAGTAATTAACATTATTAATATTCCATTAGCAGCACTGTGACTAGATGGCCTGAAGACTGGAGGTTTTATCTGGTAATCAGAGAGGAACTCTTTCCAGAGAGAAGCATTTTACATAGTGATCACAGGGAAAAATAGTTTTGTTTATTTAAGCCAATAACAGAATTGCAATTTTTTTTTTTACCAGAAACTCCCACAAGGAATATGTATGTGGCATTGTGAGTGGTCTGTTTCCTCAGACCACTGGCTGGTTTCCCATTCTAAACTATGTTAAATCTTACTAAACTATTTTCAAGACTCCAACAAGAATTGCCGCAGGTAGCGTTAGTGTATCCGCTCATTTTGGTCACCAGTTGCCTGAAAGTAGCTGCTATGTTTCCTTATCACAACCAAGCTGCTTCCTAAAGAAGGCTCAGATCAGTTCACTCTCGTGAAGTTACTCTGTCCAGAGAAAGATGAACATGGAACAAAATGGACCCCCTTATATAATGAGTTTAAAATGAAAAGGCAGAATAAGACAAGGCTATTTACTTTGAAAATGATAATAACAATTAGCAGTTCCTGGTCTGAAAGCTCGATGTTAAGTGAGAAGAATGGATATTTATTTATATGATCGGAAGAAACAGTCTTTTCTAATCTGTAAAACTCTTCTTGCTGCTGAGCGTCACCTCTTTCTTTCACATACAAGCAGGAGTAATAGCATCCAGAGAAAGTAGCTAGAATCCCTTGGAGAGCCCTAATGAGGAGTCAAATGGGACTCCTGTGCTGCCCTGGCCAATGAAGCTCAACTGTGTCCCCTGGAGATAGCTCTAATGTAGTTCCTCGAGCGTAGTCCTGGCTTCCAGTACAGAAATAGCTGGCAAGGCTGTCAGCAGTTTCTGTAGTAGATAGCTGTTCTTATGGGGCCTTCTCATTGACAAATAATTTTCTTTATGTAGATTGCAGGGAGAAAGAAAACTTAAGTCATGAATTGCCAAAGAGTCCTCCACTGAAAAGCACATAATAGATGTTTAGATTGACAGCCATGTTCCAGGGACTACAACATTTACAGCGTGTTGAACTGAAAATTACATGGAATGGGCTTGCAAGATAAGGACACCAGGTAGTGTTCTAGTTTTCAGTTTATTTGGACATCTGTTTCTCTCTTTTCCCCTGATCAGCACTGATTTCTCACCTAAGAATTGTGTTGACAACTCATAAACTCCATGTCTTTCAAAATGCACATGATTGACAGCTCTCAGGTGAACAGCAAGATACAACTACCAAGGTTCCTTGTTCTAGCCATGCTGAAAAGCAGTGGGACAAACTTCAAAAGGTCATTTTCCCTTTCGCATGGAGATGAATTAGTTACTTGTTACCTCCCAAGACCTTGTTCTTCTTTCTTCTTTTTTACTTTACTCCTTCTAAAAAAGGAGGGAGGGCAAAAAGAAATAAGACATCATAATATTCAGTCGTTATAACTCAGAAATACCTACTTTAAAAACAAGAGCGCGTATGTGTAGAAAATATAAAAAGATCTAAATCACTGCACACAAATTGCAGAGTGAGCCGTCTTACTTAGTCGGATTTTTATTGTTTAGATAAGGCCCCTCATTTTGGCCCAGTGCTAGGATTACTGTTTGTTTCTAATATTCAGAATACCATCAAACAGCTTTAAGTAATTTATCTTACATTTTTATATGTGATTTCCTTTAAAAATTTTGGGAGCAATAAATCTCTAAAAATATTTTCCTGGTTATTCTAGACTTCACTATCAACTACTTACTTAGCTCTTCCTCATCACTAGGGTTTGTGGGTAATTTCACTTTAACGTTTTAACATCTTGTGTGGGAAGGTTGAACTTAGGAAGTAAGATTAGAACTTGAATATGATTTGTATCTGAAGCAAGACATACCCCAGGCTAAGTAGAAACAATATCTCCTCCTCCCCTGCCTTCCTTCTTTACTTCAAAAGTACACAACTTAATACTAATAGTCTCCTGTGTCCCTAACATACAATAGCATCAAAATATATGTCACCTTAAAAATGGCTGTAAATATGCCATCACAGAGAATTTGGTGGTGGTGATTCCAGAAACCGTATACAAGTTATGAAACCATTAATCATACATTTGGAAAATGCACTGCTCTAATGGCTAAGGATTCTACCAAGAGGCACGATGGCATTTCATTGACATTTGTGCTCAAAATCACTCAAATCATGTTCAAATTATTCATGTTCAAATTATTCAGCTGGTAACAGTCCCAGATCTAACTGTGAGAGAAGAGATGACATTGACTAGAAATGGATAGAACATGCTACTGATTGAAGAAAATTCTAGAAGAAAACTTTTGAGAAGGACATTGCACTGAAGGGAGATCAGACTTTAAAAAGCCACAAACTGTATTACTCTATTTATGTGACTTTCTGGAAACTGCAAAACCACACAGGTCAGTGGCTTCTATGACCTGAAAGTATTGGGTGAGGTCGACAAAAAAAGGAACAACTGGGAACTGTTGGGTGGAGAAGATGTTCTGAATTTTTGTTTTGTTGCTTGGCACTTACCAAAACTCACCAGACTTCAGTCTGATAGCTCTCAAAGTATCTGCATTAATCAAGAGTCATTAAACATCAGTTAAATCAGTGGTTCTCAACCTGTGGGTCGAAATGCCTTTGGGGTGCAAACAACTCTTTTGTAGGGATTGTGTATCAGACATCCTGAATATCAGATATTTACATTATGATTCATAACAGTAGCAAAATTATATTTATAAAATAGCAATGAAAATAATTTTATGCTTGTGGGTCACCACAACATGAGGAACTGTGTTAAAGAGTTGCAGCATTAGGAAGGTTGAGGACCACTGACTTAGAGGGATCTAAACTTCTCTTCAAACTTATTAGGTTGTGAATGGTATATATATATAAAACTTTATTACTCTTGCGTGTTTTCCTAGATTCTGAATCATGTACATGTGGAGATCAGAACTTAACCTCAGTTAGTTCTCAAGAACCTCCATTGTACAGAATCTCCCAGTGGAGCCTGGGGCTTTTCAATTAGGCCAAGTTGGATGACCAGAAAGCCATAGAGATCTGCCTGTCTCTTCCTCTAAAGCGTGGGATGGGGGCTCCATCATGTTTGGTTTTCTTCTTCCTCTCTTTTTACATAGGTGCTAGGGGTTGAACTCAGGTCCTTATGCTTTCGCGGCAAGCACTTTACTGACTCAGTTAGCTCAACCACCTCTATAAACCCCACCGCCTCTATAAACCCCACATGTAAGCCAATTATACCTCAGCAGGCTAATTTTAAAAGGCTTAATGCCTATCTATGTATCAGCACTTTAAACATCATTTCAAAATAATTAACAATCAGAATTTTAGCTCAAAATCAGTTTGCTGATTATGTCACTGATCCTCTCAGAATCTCTTTTTATGCTACCTCAGAATCCAGTATATGGAATGAATTCATTCTCTTCCCTTTTGTATTACAGCTCAATGAATTATTAAGCAATTTAGTAAGCATATATTTTCCAACTCCTGCCATCAAGGGCATAAAAGGAAGATTAAGATAGTAGATTTCTGGAGCCTACTTAGCAGAAAAGATGACACAAATTAGGTGCAAAGACAGAGACAGATACTAACAGCATTTAGGCAGAGATAGTTGACAGATCCTGAAACTGAACATCCAAAATTCTCTTAAAAAAAAAAAAAAGAGTGCAATCAAGGGCATTAGGACTGAGGTGCAAAAATCCCTTTGTTGCCACCGTTGTGGTGCAGGCCTGCATGCCATTGTCCCAGGGATTGGAAAGTAGAACCATGAGGACCAGGAGTTGCAAGACAACCAGGGCAACACAAGCCCTTCACAGCCTCTTTGCTCAATAATTACCCACATCTGGGTCTTCTTCCCAGAATGCGAATGCAGCTGTGGTATGTTTTCACAAGTTTTTCTTGTAGTTAAATGTTGGAATAACTTTGAGCACATGGAATGGAGCAAAAGTGTTGTGCATTTGCTAGGTCTTGTTCTAAACCTCCAAGCACAGTCCCAGAGTCATAAGGAACCAGAGAGAAAGAAGCCTCCAGCCTAGAGCTTCCAGTAGCAGAAGGAGAAGCCCTCCCTCCCCTCTGCATTCTCTGCGGACCTGAGTTGAAAGTTGCAAAGGGCAGTTTCACACTGGAGCTTACCAAGTGCCAGCCAGGCTGATGGAGTGAGACTGATGGAAACTTCAGTACAGGAGTGGTCTGAGCAAAACCAGATCCCTTGGGAAAGCTGAACTGAATCATGTTTTCATAAGGAGGCTCAGAAGAAAAAATGAGAGAGGTCTCCCAAGTTATAAGAACTGTATGATTAAATGTCTGTCTCCAAATTTCAGGTGGGGACAGGGAACCAGTAAAGACAGAAGGAAATATCTGTGAAGACAAACCTTCAAACCTTCACCGAGCCCCTTCCACAGTGCTGTGACCATACTTGGCACCAGTGGCAGCTCTCGGGACTCCAACAATATATCTGGAATCTGCCTGCTCTGCTGACATTTTGAGACCCACCTGGTTTCTATTTTCGGCTCATGCTTACTTGTTTGCGTGGTCTTGCCCAACACTGATTTCTCAAGTCTATGCACACAGCTGGTGTTCCTCAGCTCCAGGCCCTGGGGCCAAATCCAATTCCCCCTTCCAACAGCCCAGAGCTCAGCACCAATACTGTGAAGATAAAGACTGCCTTCAGGAACTGGCGATGTGGCTGAATAGGAACAGAGAGCCCCTCTCGAATGCTCTGTGTT
The DNA here is from genome assembly GCF_907164565.1 of Psammomys obesus. Taxonomy (NCBI): domain Eukaryota; kingdom Metazoa; phylum Chordata; class Mammalia; order Rodentia; family Muridae; genus Psammomys; species Psammomys obesus. The sequence continues at coordinate 4,297,470 of NW_026585609.1, forward strand.
CAATTCCCAGCACTGCACACACTGGGAATGGTGACGCCCACCTGTCATCCTAACAGTCTAGAGAACAAAGTGGGATGATTGCCAAGAGTTAGAAGCCAGCTTGAGCTATGTGATGAGACTTTCTGTCTCTTTGTCTCTGTCTTTCTCTGTCTCTGTCTCTCTCTTACAAACACACACATACACACATACACACACACACACACACACACACACAGAGAGAGAGAGAGAGAGAGAGAGAGAGAGAGAGAGAGCAGTATGGCAACAAGAGTCACAGATAAACACATCCAATGTAAAGTAAAACATTTCCAAATTCAGTCATTTGAAGCTCCTCTTCGGCTTTGAAGGCATTCTTAAGCTTTGGTAAGTTCAGGAGTGACACAACAAATGATTGCTGCTCTAACGAAGGAGAGGAACACAGTTGTGTTTAGGGGTGAGCTGCCCTCATGTCTATACTCTTGATCTGCATTAAAAGATAAGACAACTTTAGGGAAAAACTGTGAATTATGGAATTTAGTGTACAGGCACATGCTCTTTGTGTGATATTTTTCTTGTCTTCTGTTTTGGCCATTGTTTGGGGAGAAAATGATCAACCGTGTACCTTCAGTTATTTCACTGAGTGCCTGCATAATCTGGCCTATTTATAGGCCAGTGTGTATATGTGTTTAGAACCTGTATCTATTCTCTTTGTGTGCTTTTCTTAAGCATGGAAGCTAAGAGGCCTGTGTGCAATGACATTCTTGACTCCTAAATATTTCATGACCCTCAATATCACTGTAGCACCAAAGAAGATGAACAGGAACTCCATAGTATGCCCTAACGGCCAGTGTTCAAGTTGTCCCAAGTAATCACAAAATGGCTTTCTAGCTGCTTAATTACCATTCCAGAATCTGATCACATGTTACAAATGTGTGTTTAGTCTCAAAACATAACAATAGCATGCTTTTTATTTTTTAAATCTACTTTAAAATTATTTTATGTGTATATGAATTTTTCCTGTGTGTAGGTTTGTGTATCCCTGTGTGCAGTGCCCCATAGAGGCCAGAAGAGGACATCAGATTTCTTGGAACTGGGAAGCGATGGCTGTGAGCTGTCAGTCATGTGGGTGCTGGCAATCAAAGCCACATCTTCATCGTCACCCCTATCTTGCCGCTGGACTCCGGGCTGCTGGAAGGGGCATTGAGTTTGATTGGGACATTCGCATTACAGAGCTCAGGCTGGCTTCAGACTATTGGCTATCATTCCACTTTAGTCTCTACAACACTAGAACAACAGCTGTGTGTCACCCTTCCCAGTGTCTGCAGTGCTGGGGATTGAACTCAGAGCTGTGTGTGGGCTAGCAAGCAGCAAGTGCTCTTAACCACCAAGCCACCTTCCCAACCCCTTTAAAAATAGTTTAAATTTTTTATTATTTGTGCATATCTGCCTGTGTGCCTGCATGCGTGGCTGTGTGTGTGTGTGTGTGTGTGTGTGTGTGTGTGTGTGTGTGTGTAGAAGTAAGTTGCCACCTTGCTTGATTTGGGTCCCAGGGATTGAACTCAAGTCCTTAGGCTTGCTAATGAGCATCCTTACTGAATGGACCACCTCTTTGACCCTCTTTACTTTTCTTTTTTTTCTTAATCTATAGCATTGGCTTTTTCAAAGTGTCTAGACCAGATGCTACCGAACATTTTGCCCCCATACATCCATTTATTGTTTTCACATGGTCAACCCACTTAATTCAAGAGAAGCCACATTCACTGTAGCCTGGCAATGAGAACTGGACATTTTGTGCACTTGTGTTAAACATTTTTGTTAAAGATACTTTGTCACTGTGGAAACTTTGTCCCTCATGCTGTGAAACACATGCTTCCAAGCCGTGTGATGGATGACAGGGCTCCAATCTGTTATATGCAAGAGGAAGTGACAGGAAAGCTGACCAAGGTAAAGGCAGGCTTTCTCCTTTTTGATTGCAGGAAGTGAGTTGCCGGCCCATACTCTGGAGCTGTGCATCCATCCCAGTGACTATGTCTTTAGCTGATGACTTCAGCATTCACTTAGACCTAGCTTGAGTCATCATTGTGGGGGGTTTAAGGTGATAGTGTTTTTATTTCTTTCTCTAGAGATGCTGCTTGAGCTTTGTTTGGTTGGGGGTTGGGGGCAGTTGACAGGCATGTTTCTTGTATGACTGAACAGCCATAGTCCCTTATTCTCAACATTTTTAACAGTTAGGAGTCTCTGCATTACTTACTTCATTGTTGCGATAAGAAGCTTCTTGGAGCAAGGTTGAGAGCAGTGCAAATCTGTGTATACAAAAGTAAATATTTTAAAGGGAGACTGACAATATGGCCACTTAATAAAACGACAGATTCTTCCCTGTAGCCCATGCCTTTTCTAGTCATGGACTTTGACCATGTATATAGTACCAGGCATGAACAGGTTCCAACGGAGCCGGCTGCAAATCCAGTCAGGATAATGGTTGGCTACCCCCCATGAACAGAACAGTCTTGCCACTACTGTGCCAGTGGGCACATGTTGGCTGGTGTCTTTTCTTCTCCAGAAGCCAGCATAGCATCTCCTATCCCTATGAAAGCTAGCCGTCAGGGAGACTTTTCTTCTCAGTTCAAGTCAGATTTCTCTATGGTCTCCAACCAAAGCAAGTGCTATCTGCAGTATCAGAGTCTTACCACCCAGTTTTGATGGCAGCTGAACCCAGCGGCAATAGCCTGAAAATGTAAGCACTGGAGGATAAGGAGGAGTGCAGAGAGGCTGGCCTCTAAAAGAGACTTGGCCATGAAACACATGAGTTCACAGCAGTCATGACTGTGTGAGTACTGAATATGTATAGATATGTTAATATGATAGCATAGACTGTGTTACCCACACAAAACCTCCGAAAAACCAAAAGAGTTAAAAGTACAAGATGGGGGCCTCTAGGTGCCCTGCCTCTAGCTGATGGCCGGTGAGGAAGGGAAAATTGCTTCTTTGGGGGGATGAGGGTAGCCATTGGCAGTTTGCTCTTGATCCAATGGAAAACCTCCCACACATGAGCAAACCACTAACTGAACGTAGTCTACTATTGAAAAAGAAACAAAAATACACAGAGTTGGGAGGGAGATAGGACATATGTAGGGAGTGTGAGCAGAGATGGAGGGAGGGAGTGGGAGATGGTATGATAAAGATACATTGTAGACATGAGCAAAAGTTTCAAAGTATCTGAATGTTGTACAACCACTCTGGAAATCCATCTGGCACATTCTCAGACAACTAGGAATAGCACTTCCTCAAGATCCAGCCATACCATTCCTAGGCATATACCCAAAAGAGGCTCAAGTACACAATAAGGACATTTGGCTCAACCATGTTTGTAGCAGCTTTATTTGTAATAGTCAGAAGCTGGAAACAACCCAGATGCCCCTCACCTGAAGAATGGATACAGAAATTGTGGTACATCTACACAATGGAATATTACTCAGCTATGAAAAACAAGGAAATCATGAAATTTGCATGTAAATGGTGGGAACTGGAAAGGATCATCCTGAGTGAGCTATCCCAGAAGCAGAAAGACACACAAGGTATATACTCACTCATATAGACATATAATATAGGATAAACCTACTACAATCTGTACACCTAAAGAAACTAATCTAGAGGGAGGACTCTTGCTAAAATGCCCAATCCCCATTGTGAAAGTCACAGAGGATGGACATCAGAAGAAGAAGAAAACAGGGAACAAGTTAGGAGCCTCGCACAGAGGGCCTCTGAAAGGCTCTGCCCTGCAGACTATCAAAGCAGATGCTGAGACTTATGGCCAAACTTTGGACAAAGTATCTGAAAATGCCTCATATACCTCATATTAGCTAGAATCCTTCCTAAAGAAGATTTTCTTCACCTCTTTTTTCCTTTTAGTTTCTCTAGTTCCAACGTTGGTTCTAAACAGCTGCCATCAGTTTATTTAAAAATGGACATTTTCCAGGCTGATCATCACAGTGAGGCCTCACCATCCCTAGGATCATTGTGGTGGCTTTGTAGCCTTGGTCTTTTCATTCAATGGCTGAGAGATGATGCCTGGTGAATCTCTAGAGTCTCATACTCTGACTGTGGCAATGGTGAGGTACCTCTGAAAGGAAGACTGAAGGACAGATGATGCTTCTTTTCTAGGGGAAGAAAAGTCTTTCTAGAATTACCCTAGCAGAATGTCTTATACTTCACTGCCCTAAAATTCCCTTGTGCTCACTCCCCACACTCATCTGAAACCTTGGTAGCCACTGATTTTTTTTTAAGTCTCTATGGCTCTGTCTTTTCCCAGTGTGTAGTATGTGAATCAGAAAGTACTTCCCTCTCATACTAACTTGCTCCCCTTAGCATTTAGTATTAATCTTTATCCATTCCTGTGTGTGTGTGTGTGTGTGTGTGTGTGTGTGTGTGTGTTGATAAACAACTTTAAAATCATTGGATAATGTTCTATTGTCTGGATACACTATAACACATTTACCAACCAGCTTGTAACACTGAGGTTGCTCCCAATTCTGGGCAATTGTGAGTGCTGTGTACATCCCTCTAACCCTGTTAACTTTAACCCTATTGACTGCTACTGGTAAGATTATGTTGACCTTTGTTAGCAACTGCCAACGGGTCTTACAACGTGGCCAGAGCATTGCCACTCTCACCAGCAATAGCTGGGGATTCCTGCTGCTCCAGATCCTTCGTGGTCCCGTGGCCTAAAGGATTCAAGCCAGTCTAATGGGTAAGGAGTAAGTGGTGTCTGTTGTTTTGATTGCCATTTTTTTCATAATATAAGAAGTAAGAATCCTTTAATATGCATATCCGACCCATCAGTCTCTTCTTTCCTTACCTGCCTATTCTGATCTTTCCCCCATTTTTTAAATTAGGTTATTTGCTTTCATAGTGTTGAGTTTTAAAAATTCTTTGTGTATTTCGGAAGCAAGGTTTTAATGAAATAGATGTCATACAATTACTTTCTCTTGGTCTTTGGCTCATCACTTCATCCTCTCAACAGCGTGTTTCATGGAGCAAATGTTTCTAATTTTCTCATCCAACTTACCAGATTTTTGTTTTCTTTCATGGATTATGCTTTGGGAGTTTTGTCTAAAAACTCACCACACACACACACACACACACACACACACACACACACACACACGGGTGTCTTTTAGATGTTTTTTTTTACCCAATATTTTATTACTTATTATATTGACCCATTAACTCGGGGTCTAGGTCATCATCACACCTGCCATTGATCACTGAGCATCACCTCAGCTTCTGTTCTAAACGAAAAATGTAGACATCTATTCTTGCAGCCAGGCACAGTGGCGCTCACCTGTAATCCCTGCACTCAGGGAGGCAGAGGAGGCAGATCTCTGTGAATTGCAGGCCAGGCTGGTCTACAAAGTGAGTCCATGGCTACCAAGGCTAAACAGAGAAACCCTGTCTCAAAAAACAAAAACAAAAAACAACCACCACAACAAAAATCTAGTCTTGCAACAAAATAGATTAAGTTAGAAGATGTTTCAAAGTTATCCGCCAATTTCTGTGACAGGTACTGTGCTTTCACTGTGTCCCAATTGCATTCCACCCTCAGAATACAGAAGCTATGAAAGCAGAAAGATCCCTAGAAATGCCTGCAAGCAGTTTTCAGCTGATGTACGTGGAGGACAGCGAAGAAGCAAGGATGCGTCTGATCCAGTGGTCCTCAACCTTCCTAATGCTGCAACCCCTTAATGCAGTTCCTCATGTAGTGGTGACCCCAGCTTCACTGCTACATCATAACTGTCATTTTGCTACCGCTATGAATCATAATGTAAATATTTTGGGGGGATGGAGGGTCACTACCCATGGGTTGAGAACTGCTGTTCTAATGGACAGTTGAGCAGGAAGGAAAATCGGCAGGGGGCTGTGAGGAGGAGAGTAGGACACTGAACATGATGTGAGGACGTTGGCTTCTAATAAGTGAGCGTATGTGTGAACAGAGCAACTGTGTTAAATGGGATGCCCACTTGGCTTTTTGTGGAAAGCATGCTTTCGGAGGAGTGAGTTTAGGGAAAACAGCTAGGGTCCTAGGAAGATGGCTCAGCAGTTAAGAGCACTAGCTGCTCTTCCAGAGGACCCTGGTCCCTCAAAACCATCTCTAGATCCAGTTCCAGGGTGTGTTTTGTCCTCCTCAGCCTCCATGGACTGCATGCACATGTTACAATTGCATGCATGTAAATAAAATTAATAAAAATGTAAAAGGACCAGCAAGAAGGCTATGAAATAATGCTGATAAGAAATAATCTGTTAAGAAATTTTGAGTGCAGGTGGGTTTCATAAACACAGAAAACAAGATTTGCTTGTGAATCACAAATTGAGAAAAGAATTAACTCCCAAGTGTTTAGCCTGAAGAGAAAGAAAGGACTGGGCATTGCTTGAAAGAATCAAACAGAAGTGGTTGATGACAACGTCACATTTACAAGTTAGCTTTGGGGTATTTATATGATACCTAAATATAAATGTTGGATAAAGGTTGGGCAAGCTGTTCTGAAGTGAGGATTTTAGTATAGAGAAGAATAACATACAAACATATTCATTGTAGAAAATAGTCTTTGAAACTCTGAAACAGATATACAAGTAAAATCATAGACACAACAAATTTAAAGACTGGGAATTAGTCTAATGTTCATTTTCTGGCTTTGTGCAGCAATAGGCTCTTTAGAAGCAGACGGAGGTGGGTCTAGAAAGAGGACCCAGTGATTAAGAGGAATGCTGCTCTTGCAGAGAGCAGAGTTCAACTTCCAACATATACATGAGACAGCTCACAACTGCCTATAACACAGCTCCAGGAGATCCAGTGTCTATGTATCCATGAACAGCGTAGCCATGTCCACACAAACACACACACATACACACACACACAGAGAGAGAGAGAGAGAGAGAGAGAGAGAGAGAGAGAGAGAGAGAGA